>NC_056748.1:96643886-96968886 GCF_019279795.1 Protopterus annectens
ACAGTGCTTCTGGGTCACCCCTAAAAAATGGTTACATCTGGTGGGCTTACCTTGTTAACAAATTAATAAAATAAATAAGTGAATGAACAAATGAGGGAAAGAATAATCAGACAAACAAGCAAATAAAATAAATAAATAAATAAAAAGATGAGCGGCTGAGTCAAGTGACTCATATAGTTTACGTTCTTGTTTTCCCACTCTGATGGCTTCTTATTACCAGATAAAATAGTCTGTGGTGCCTGCTCTGATAACTCAGGTTTGTCAGAAAAGATATTTTGTGTTTATCCCTTCCCTTTGATGTATTCTTTACAGATATACCTCTGACCAGTCAATCATGGCTTCTTCAGTTGTTCTAGCTTCTTTTAATATCCTAGTTACTTTCTAGCAATTTTCTTTCTATATTAGGCACTTAAAAGAGATGATCTGTACATGGACATGATAAAAAGGAACACTTTTTGCAGTGGTTCACTTTTCTCAAGGAGTTCACTTCTTGAATAGTTATAATCCCCAAAATGTCACATAATTTCATACATTTCACACATTTGCAGGGACAGAAACATTTTTCTTAATATGTTCCTGTGTTAATTCTGTTTCTCAGAATATTAGCTTTTTTTTCCATTAGTAGTATTATGCAGTCCAAAAAACAATGGCATGTCTAAATATCTGACAAATTTCATTGTTAAGGATTTATGTTATCTGAATGATAAATTCTGAATTAAAGGCATTGCTCTTCATTTCTGCTAAAGACACAGTAAATTTAAAGCATATTGATTAATTGTTTTCATTTACATTCAACTCATCTTAACAATGGTAGTTAATGCTGTCTTTTACTACTTCTAAGATTTCCTTGGGTTATATTAATAATTTGAAATTTATGGTCTAGATCCGTTTACAGATCTTTACAATCGGAATTTCCTAGACGTTGCCTATTGCATTTTGTAACTTTTCATTAATAACAGATTGGTAACAATATTTCTTTTGTGAACAAATGACACGTCCGGGAGACATGTGTAGGCTGTTGTTCACAATTCTAAAAGGAGGCAGATTTTTTCAAGATAAAATGTAACCACAGCTAATATTTCTTAAGAAACATGCCCCCCTGGGGTGGTTTGAATTACTCCTGTTCCATTAATCAATTGTGCTGCTGCCCAGGCTTAACTTCAAATGGTTTCTGTCACATAATGGTTTGGTAATACATTTCCTGCTGACATTAATCATGAATTTCTGCAAAAATGATCTCCGTGTTATTTTCTTATGCAAGTAGAAGAAATATGCAAGACACACATGATTTTAAGACAGCTGCACAGTCTGCTATTGTTGGTTTACTTGGACATTAGTTATTACTGACTCTAAGAGAATCATGCTTAGTATAAGTTTGCCGTTTGTATATCAGCACACAATATCAACAAACGAGCTCTTTATGAAACTGCATTTTTTGAAATACCATACAGTCATTCACATATTTTATAGTAATAATATAAACTTCAGAGACCATTGTCGATTGCACAAAATTCCCCTCATATCCTTGATCATGTATTCTGCACAATATTTATTTAACATTTGCTTACCAGGAAAGTCCGACTTGAAATTAAGCCAATTTTCAGAGGAGGCCCAGGGAGAAATGCTCCAGATGCATGTCTTTGTAATGTAGGAGGAAACTGGAGCACCCAGAGGAAACCCACACGGATGCAGTGAGGACATGCAGACTCCACACAGAACGCACCACAGACAAAAACTGAACCAAAGAACTTCTTACTTTGAGGTGACAGTGCAACTGCTCCACCACTGTGCTGTCCAATATTGTGTTAAAAACAGTTTCTATTGTTTTAAGCCAAGGTCTGGATTCCATAAAGGTGGCAGAATCTGGTGCATTTCACCAAGTTCTGCACAAAAGTTGTGGGTAAACAAGTAATATGCTAATATGCCTCAGTGTACATAGAATAACTTGGTATAAAACAGATATATCCAGCAAGGCCAGCACACTTACAAACATGCATGGCAAATCAGTATATGATCAGACAAGTGTTTCATAAACTAGGCCATGCATTAACAATGTCCATTAATTTCAACAATACAACCTCATTGCAAATAGCACAGAATTATAAAGGATGACAAATGTTCATCAATCCATCCACCAGATGAAAAACATTTCTGAACACCTACAGATGTCATGCAACAACCATGAAGTGAATAATATTTGCAAAAAAATTACAGATTTCATCATAATGGATAGATATAGCTAGCGATTACAATGTATGGCATCTGATGAAATCTGTAAATTTTCACAAAAAATAATGAAAGTGAATGACAAACATGACCACTTGCCATGGCTAACAGTAGCTAACAATAAGTGTGGGGCTGTGTGGGAAAAACAAGTAATGTACACACCCAGGGAAATAGAAAAACATTTGTGGGGTAAGAGTGAAGAAGAGAGGCATGCCAGCGGTGTGCCGGTACAAGAAAATCTGATGGATGGTCAAAAGGGCATGGGTATTTTTTTTTTTTTTGTAGTGGGAATAGGCTCCTTTTGTTTTGGGAGAATAGAAGGAATGAAAAAGGCAACAGAAAGAAGATGAGAAGGGAAAACAGCAGGATAAACATATAACAAATATTACAAGATATGACATGCAAAGGTTGAAAAAACATTAAGGGGGGATAAATTACAAGACAGCACACTGTGCAGAATAAATGAAGGTAAATTGACAAACACAGCAGGCATACATATCAGCAATGCAGGAATACAGATGTACCTATGCATTATGTAGTGCTGAGATGTTACGAACTATGTGACAGTCATACCTGAAGCTGTATGATTGATGGTAGTAGTGGTTTGTAATGAAATAACTGGTGATTGTAGTACACAGCGTATATCAAATTAAATTCTGTCAGCAGTGCAGGCATAAGTTAAGCTACAGCATGGATGAGCAAATCCAGCCAGGGAAATGCAGGAGAAGACAAGCATAGGGCAGATTAAAACTTCCAGTCATGCATGTGAAAGGCAAATAAACAAGCACAGTAAAAAAGTATGTGACTATGTATTACACAACTATGTGTCCACAACCTAAAAAAGTAAAATAGACTAAAGATATGAAACAGATGAGAAAGACATATGTGTGATCACATATGTGGTGCAGCGGTAGAGTTGCTTCCTGCATTTGTGTGGGTTTCCTCTGGGTGCTCCAGTTTTCTTCCACGTTACAAAGACATGCATCTGGAACGTTTCTCCCTGGGTGTCCACTGAAAATTGGTTTCGTTCCATGTCAGACTTTCTCGGTTAACAAATGTTAAATAAATAAATAAAAATATGTGTAACTCAGTACGTATACACACAACACTGACAATGATTAATAATCTTTAATGATGGGTAACATAATGCTAGATAAGGAATGTCAGTTTATGCCTAGGAATGAATTAAAAAAAAGTCCTGTTCATTACTCAAAACAGGTACAACAAGAAAATCTGCCTTGCCTGCATATGCCTTGCAAGTGTATAATGGCAACATTGTTGCACAATGTATTATTTTAACAGTGAAATTACATGGTAACAAAGGTAATCTAGACAACATTAAATGTATGCCATGTATACATGCAACTTACTTGTCAAAGGTAAAATGGGGAAGGGAGGTGGACAACAGAGGTCGGCATCAATAAGGAAATGCAAACAAATAAAATAGACACACAATAAAGCTGAAGAACGGTATATAAAGGGATGGATTGCACATGTATATGTTAACCACATAGAGTGGTGTGGAAGTCCACCCAAACTACACTGAAGTGAAAGACTAATGTAAGTCACATGGGTAGACTTGGGTAGCCAATGGCTGTAAACGTGTCTGTGTACATATAACATAATAATAGCAATATGCAACAAGTAAACAGCAAAATGTACATGTATGACTGTCATGACAATGTAATGGAACAAGTGCAGCAAACACCCTTAATGATATACATATAGCAATGTCCCTATGTATGACTGAACAAAGGACAGTCGCACATGTGACAGTGGAAGAACTGAATAAGCACAGTTCCAGTATACAGTGATATTTGTATCTTTATCATACTCTGAGGATAGATACTTACATGTATGTAAATCATTGTACGTATATACAAACTAAATATCTAATTGTGGGCATTTTATCATGCATGCTGTAATATTACATAGAATGAAAATCAATGCATGCAGTTGTTGTTGTTGTGTCTTTTGGCTTTTCCCAGTTAGGGGTCGCCACAGCGGAACTCCGGTCCACTAATGATTGGCAGCAGATTTTTACGTGCTGAGTTGCCAGCTCTGACGCACACCCTTCAATGAAGGTATGCCCATTCATGCATGTCTCCACACAGAAGACGCTCTAGCTGAGAATCGAACAGGACAACATCTTACTGTGAGGCGACAATGCTACCGCAGCACCACCACCGCAGTAAGTCTGCTAAATATAGCATCAACTGAACATACAGTAATGGAAAAATGACTGACTGTGCATTATATGGAGGATAAATGCCCATGAAGAGTATTCATACAAATGTTTATACAACATGATAACAGAGATATTTGTAGTTATCCATTAATTAAGTGCTATAGGTGTCACTGCACTTCATGCATACCTGATGTTTACAAAGGTTGTACAGCATAACCGAACAAGCTAACATTTGCCATATCTGTTCTTATTCAGTGTTTACTGAACTATAGATTGAATATAATTCAAACCCACATTTCTCCCTAATACATTCAAATTGGAGCATTGCTTAAGCTAGGTGACAGACAAACTGCCCCATCATACTGGCATACTGAGGAATATTTGCCAAATGTGTCTGATAATGGGGAAATGCGTAGTCATTCAAGGCCTAAGTGCTATATGCGTCAATGCACAATGTAATTACTCTCTATGTAAAAAGCTATACTGCATATCTGTATAGGTAATTAACTCACATTTCTGCCCCAATAAGTAAGTATCAGAATGAAATACTAATACGACATTCACATTGACCTGGAGCTTAACAATCTGAGCTAACAGACACCACAATGCTTTAAAACATACAGCATTATTTCTTTGGCATTATGATGTTGTCCATCACATAGAAGTATTATGTCTCAGTGTTTAACTGTTTTATAATGTACAGAGTAATAATGTATGTCTGTGTTACTCAGCATTCACACAGACAGACATATATCGTGCGATGCTTGTCTAACCGTTGAGGATAACAGAGAAATGCATAGTCATCTGAGGCCTATGCGCTATAGGCATCAGTGAAACACGGCCATTCGATATATTTAGAAAGGATGTACTGTATATTTGCTAAGAAAATAGAGGGCTTAAATTGCTTAGGTTCAATATCAACTGCATTAACAGCAACATTTACAAATGACCTGCAATGGGCTTTGAACCCAAACAGAGAGGATTATCTATCAGTGTGACTCATTGACCCAGTTGACATATCTGCTTAGATCTGTTTGTAATAAGATTATTTATGGTATATAATTCACAACTGTATGTGTATAATGTTAAGTACATTAGTGTTAGGCTTATCATTACAGGCAGCTATGAAATCATTCTCATACAGACCTAGAGCTAGGAAATACTTGTTTTATAATACAGGTGTTAAGGTGTGGTTGATGAAATTTACTGTAGGCATCCACAGACTGGCACTGGATCTCAGCAATCCTCTGGTGAAGATGCTCAGTGTTCCTCTGCAGGTCATCGTAGCATTCATGGACTTATACACCAGTCTGGAAAATCTCAGTCCATCTGTGGTACTCCTTTGCAATCTGGTTCCATATCTCAATCATAGCAAAGTTCCTGAGGCATGCTCACATCCCCTGTTCATATCCAACAGAGATACTGAGCATCTGGGAAGTTTACTTCTCTGTCTAGTTCAGTGCCTCGACACACTGAGGGCTCCTAGTGGTTGACATCCTCACTTTTGATGTAGGAATTATCCTCAAAAATGTCTTAAGAAAACTGCTGAGTTCGCAGGTAGCACTGATAAATACAGCAAAGTCACGTTTTAAAATTGGTGCATATAAGATGGCATCAAACTACTGGAGGGTATTGGGCACATATCATGTTTACACATATCTATTGGGTAGTTTTTGCAGGGTTCCTTTCCATTACGCTGAGCTATTGGTTAATCAGCCAAATTTCGGGAAGTTACATATCCTGCACAAATGGGATTCCAAAACCTTGAATGTTAATGAAGCTTATTGATAATGTATGGTACTTAAAAGCAGACATAGGTGCACTCACTATCAGGTATAGTTGACTTCCAGCTAACTACAAAGGTAAGCTGTCACCTGATAGCATTGTTATGGAGGAATACAAAGCTGTCATTAGATATCTATGTTATATTTAATGTTTATAACTGAAATTGTATATGTTGACAGTCCTTTCTTGTTTGAACAAGTTTGACATAAAAAGCAGATGTGAAATAATGGGTGTTTGTAGATTTGAACAATATCCATGCATATGGATATTTGGTTAAAAGCAAACAGAACCTGTGGAAAGTGCATGAAAATGTCATACAGTTATAACCTCTGTAAGGTCTGGCTCACCTTGACATTATCTGGTATGTGTAATGACAATGACAAATTCCATGGGTTTCCAGAAGTTGTATGTTTACTGAATAGCTTATGGATACTCTCTGATCCATAGTAATGCATGTACTATAGGGACATCCTTATTTGGCTTTACTTGAGTCAATCAAACTACAACCTAAGACTCTTGTCATGGGGGATTTTAACTATCCTACCATCAACTGGGAAACCTATACGAGCACCAACTTACTTGCACAAAAGTTCCTTGACTTTGTTAAATCAAACGCCCTGGAAAAAATTGTACAAAATCCTACAGGGGGCTCAAATATACTTGCACTGGTTCTCACCAACATGAAAGACCGTTGAGCTACCATGAGTCTAGGACCCTCATTAGTGAAATGAGATCTTACGTCAGTCACTTTTGAAGTAGAAAGAACTCCAGAAACCATCAGAGGTCAAGTCAGAATAAAAAACTTCACCAAAGCCAACTATACTCTCCTAGGGGTTGGCATAAATTACTTCTAAGTCTCAGTCCTCACAGATGATCATAGCAACTATACTAAAGTATACTGTGATGCTCTGTACTAACACTTATACAAATGCATAGACTCGACTGTGCCAGATAGGACCAAAGAAAGAATCTCAAGAAAAAACAAGCCACCCTGGTGGACATCTTGTATAAATAAAATATACAAGTGTAAGAAGCTGTTGTCTAAGTATACCAAAGGGAGGTCCCAGCACTGGAAAATACCCTCCTAATCCTAAATAAACAAATAACACAACTTATAAAAGCCTCTAAGGGCAACTTCAAGAAATATTTAGCAAACACAACTAAAGATAACCATAAGGCTTTCTTCAGCTACATCCCTTGCCTAAAAGGTATGACCCAGACATGTGCTGAACTAGTGACAAATGATGGCACACACACTCTGATCCTGCAGAAATTGCTAACCTGCTAGTGGACAGGTTTTGTGAAAATTTCTCCCCTATATCCACTCCAAACATATCACAAACCATACCTTCAACAGCTCCCCTGCCCTATATATCTAAAGAACAGGTCATCAAAGTTCTGCCTAAGGCAAAAACATGGCCTCTATTGGTCCTGGTGGCATCCCAGGCTGCATTCTAAACAAACTAAAACAGGAATTAGCAACCCCCTTAGGCAACCTATTTAACCACAGCCTGAATATGGGATTTGTCCCAGCTGAATAGAAAATTGTGACCATTATCCCCCTCCACAAGGGCTGCTTAGCAACAGATCCAGAGAATTATAGACACATAAGCCTGACTAGCCTTATCTGCAAGGCCATGGAATGTATCATCATGGACCTCATAAATAAAGATATAGGTGATATCCAAACCCTTGATCCAACCAAGTTCAGCTTTGTAAATGTTAGATCATGCCTGTTAAACCTAGTAGATGTCTTCAAAAATGTGACCAAGGCCATAGATGAGGGCAAATCTGTGCACACAGCATATCTGGACTTGGTAAAGGCCTTTGACAAAGTCCTCCATTCAGGCATTATTGACAAATTCAGCCACCTAAATGTCAACCCCTTTGTTTTTATGAGGGACACAAATTGTCTCACTAACCACACGCATGCTATCAAAGTGGGTGACTCCACCTCAACCAGCAGACCTGTCACCAGTGGAGCTCCACAAAAGTCAGTACTGGGCCCCCTTTTGTTTGGTATTTACTTCTTGGAAGTTCAGGCCAAACAAAGGGATGTGGCTGACCAAGTTTGCTGGTGACTGCAAAGTTGGCATGATCATTGACTCCCCAGATGATGTCAGTGTACTCCTAGAGGGGGTTACACAGACCAATGACTGGTGCCAAAGTCATGGACTCAAACTAAATGCAAAAAAATGCATCATCATCCCCTTTGGTAAAAGCAATGTTCCTAGTAACTAGCAAATGAACAACACTACCTACGTATGAATGTTGTAGTGAGGGATTTGGGCACACAAGTATACTGTGACCTAAACACTGACCACCATGTGTCCACTGTAGTAATAAAGCCATTCTACATTGTACATTTGATTAGTAAAGGCATAAGCTCAACAGAAAAAGAGGTTCTCACCCCCCTATACTCATTCCTTATCAGGCCCATAATTGAGTATAATGCCCCCTTTTGTATGTACCATACCAGGCACCTGCAGCAACTGGAGAGACCCCAGGCATTTTAACTAAGAATATCCAAGGTCTTCAGCACATGCCTTACACAGACAGACTGAAGTCTTTGTCACTGTAGTCAGTAGCATATAGGCTGCTTAGGGGAGACTTGTGCCTGGCTTACAGACCAATCTCTGACCCCAACCTTATGAAGTTGATGCACATTCATAAGTCAAATGGGAACTAGAATTATCTGCTCCAATGACCTAAACCTGGTCTGCCATTTAAATAGGACATGTTGGAGAGACAAATTCATCTCACAGAGGTTGCCACTTCTCTGGAATAGGCTAACAATTCATGTTAAGCAGAGCACCTTTATGACTCCATTCAAAAGGAGCCTGGATGAATGGATGGAAGACCCCAAATTCTTTCTGGGAATAGCTCCCACATCCATCTTGGACAAGGGCAGTCATTACTAATAATAATCTTGGGCACTGAGTAGTAAATTTCAAAGCAACAAAATACAGAAATTCACCAAGCTGTTCAACCATCTCAGTTTATTCCAAGTAAATCTGGTACCTCGGCCATTCACCTTCTCAGGGTAATGAACCTACAACAAAAGGTTACTTTTATACAGAATAGAGCAAGTTAATTTTAGACCAAGTTAATTAACACTTAAACAATTATGTAATAAACTTCAATTAAAGTGCAAATAATTTCTTATATAAAAAAACTTTAAATAACATTTTAAATAACGTATTTATTAATTCAAACTTAACTTACACTAATTTCATCTAAAAGTAAAAAAGTTACATTTACTTCTAAATGTAAGCCCCTAGGACATAATGTTCTATAATTCAATATTATTTTACTTTCTAGTTCACTTAATTTACTAGGAAAATCATGCCCTGTCAACAAATAAGGTTCATAGGTTCATAGGTAGGTACTAGGCTATCTGCCCGAGGGCATTTTTTAAGCCTAGTCAGAGTGTGTCGGCTTTCGCCGCCCCATTGATTAATTAACTGAGCCTCTGTCAAGCAGAGCCAATGAAGTGATCCCAAGGGAGTATTTTCTGTTACCCATCCACTCGTCAAGGCTTCTCTTGAAGAGTGTTGGTGAGGGGCTCTGCCTAATGTAGTTAGGAATTTTGTTCCAAAGCATGGGGAGTCTCTGTGACTGGAATCTATCCCTCCAGCATGTTCTATTTATTGTTGTGGTGAGGTTTAGTTCACTAGAGCGCGTGGCTCACAGTGACTTGGATTTGTTTAGGTGGAGCATGTCCATCAATTCTGAGTTGGACATGGCTTTGTAAGTCAGGCAGAGATCACCTCTGAGTAAGCGATATGCCACTGAGTACAGCCAGAGTTTTTTCAGTCAGGCTGCATAGGACATATGTTTGAGGCCAGTAATCCTCCTGGTGAGGTGCTTTTGTGGGGCTAAGACACTAAAAAAGAAACAAGTATCTGAACCTTGGTGACCCTTGTGAAAATGTACTGCCTCAGAACTCTTTAAATTGCACTTCCTGATGACCTCTAAATGTTCCAGAATATGAATCTTTACTTTTATCTTTTTCTGTCCCACATACCACTTAGTAATTTTAAAACCACATCCAGTGATATACACTACCCGACATGACTCACAATCAAATCTCTCTCTAGAACTGAATTTTCTTCCATTAATTTTCGTTCCTGATAAGTTCCTAATCTTAGAACAAACCTTACAATGTCCATGTGCAAAGGAGCCCCTTCTTTCCAAAACTGTCATTAATTGCCTGTGCCTAAAGTTCAACACCTCTTTCAAGTTATTATCTCTACCATATGAAAATGTAATATGTTTTGAAAACAATTCCCCCACCATATCATCCTGGTACACCAGATGCCAAAAAATCCTTAACCAAATTTTCCAAAATCTCAGAAAAAGGTGAATGTTTAGTGCAAAATAATTTTTTCCCGTTATCCTTACCAGAATATTCTTCCTTATATATTTACTCAACCTCCACTGTTTGCTACCTTTTCCTCATTCAATTTCTTCGAGTCTCCTTCTGACATTGTTTAAAAGTCCCAAGGAATACCCATGAACTAAAAGCCTGTCTTTCCCCTCCATTAAACCATCTTCCTTAAACTTCTCCTCTAAAGTACTAAAAAAGACTCGTCTAAATTCCCCATATGGGAGAGAGTTAATAAAATGCATTCTATGCATGCTAGTTGCATCCAAAAAATTAATGTCTGCTGTTTCCTTTCTATATGGTTTATATTGAATAGTCAATCTCTAACCAACATAAAACTCTAGATCCCAAAAAATGGATAGATTCCTTGCTTAATTCATACCTAAACCTTAGACCATGCTGTCACAAAAGGAGATACTGCCAGCTCAGCTGTCTGGAATTTTGTAAATAATTATATGTCACTTGTGAATATCAACATGATTCATATGCTTGTGTTACAAATGTATTAGAACTGTATGTTATGTGTATATCAAACTGCTGTTACAGAAGTGTGTGTTGAAAAGGGTTTGTAAAGTACTGAGCATAAAAATGTAACCATAGTGTACCCTACTGGATTAGAACAGAAATGTACCTGCACTATTGTAACTGTTTAGATGTATACGTTTTAACAATGGTAACTGGAACACAAGTGGTTAATTTTAGAAAAATAGCTGAAATTAAATTACTTTATGAGAGCAAGAGACAGGATGTCTATACTAGGGAGTTCTCTGTGTTGTCTTGAAAGAGAAATAATTACTAGGCTTGAGATGTGGAACTGTTTTATTGTTTTATGACTTCCAACAGTTGCACAGTTCTGAGCAAAAGCATTTATGTATTTTTACTGGTAGGTGCTAAATGCTACCAGCTGCATCAGTTGGGGTTTTACCTGAGACAGAGTCAGATGACAAGAAGTGATGTCATCCTGCAAGCTATCCCAGCAGTAATAGTTGAGATATTAATTTAAGAGCTGTCTGAAAAATACTGAATATTCTGTGTTTTTTCTTTGACCTGACATCAGCTGGAAGACCTACTCACCACATCTGCCTTGCTTGCTCTGTAAGTAAGTTAACTAAGATATAGTAATTCTCTAGATATAGTCAGGACTATAGGAAAGCTTAATTTAGATGTTTTTGTTTATTTATTTGAGACTGTCCTGCAATGTTGTTTTAAATATTTCCTGTAATTTTAAACTCTGATGTTACTATGATTATATACTGAGTATTTTATTGCTGTTTTATTATTTATTATTAAGTATATTTAAACCTTTCATCGTGGCTGATCTGTGTAAATACATATTTATATTCTGAACATACCTGCATATGTATTTGGTGACACTGTGTAGGTCACTCCTAATAGCCTTGGTCTTGGTCAAACTACCATTTGTATTGATAGTAACATTATACAGTAAGATTGGAACCCTTTGTTAAAGGCCTTAAAATAGCTAATAAGGAGCTGGCCAGTGGCAGTGAAAACTACTTTATGGTCTGGGCAGAAGGGGGCATAGCTAGTAAACCTGTCCTAGCCTTTCCCAAGTGTGTGTGTTTGTGTATAGATCAAACCTCAAAGTGTGTGTGTGTGTGTGTGTGTGTGTGTGTGTGTGTGTGTGTGTGTGTGTGTGTGTGTGTGTGTGTGTGTCAGCTACTTGGGCAGGGATATGAAGCATGAGTTGGACAGAGAGGGTGCTGGGGGTCTTGGCTTGGTCATTCAGCTGAGATCTTAACTATATAGCTGTGCCAGTGGGGGGGGTCTTACTGGGGATCTGAAGAAAGAGGGAGAAATCTGTCCCGAACTGACAATGGTCTCTGTGTGTTCTTAAGAGAAATTGCACTTGATGCAGAGAGTAGCATCTGGAAATACTGCATGTGTACTTGTCATCCTCCCAGTGTATGTCCCCACTGGTGCTAGTGGTGAGGACTGAGGTTCCCTGATTACTGGGCCTGTGGTGGGTCATCACATATATTGGTTGGCAGCAGTGGGATATCCTCATATTGGGATTCAGTGGTGTGGATATTGAATGCCTGTAGCCTGTAAACAGTGGTCACTAAAGAAGATGTTTATAGTCTCAGTCAGCCACACAGTGAACAAGCAGAGTTTCATATCACAATAGTTTTATTTTTTTTTTGTTAGCTTAGTTAGTCAGGGAGAGCAGGCAAGGATGTCAGCAGAGGAGCATGACAAGCTGACAAGGAGCCAGTTGGCTGAGATGTGCCAAGCCAAAGGACTGGGGCATGCCATCCTGACTAAAGCAGAGATTATTTCAGCCTTAGTCACAGCTGCATCACAGACCAACAACCAAGAGGATAATCAGACTGGCCTTGGGGAGGTAGAACTCTCAGAAAATGGACAATTCAACCTTTCCACTGAGGACTTAAAGATCCATTGGGAGTTAGACACTTGAACTGGAAGCCAAACATTTGGAAATAGAATCAGCAGAGAAACTGAGACATCTGGAAGCTGAGGAGAATTAGAGGGAGAGACAACATGGAAAGGAGATTCTGGCTCTTTACCAGGGTCATGAAGGTAATGGGTAGGGAGCAACCGAACCCCAGAAGCAACAAAAGTCAGTAACTTTCTTCCACAGTTAGGGTTAGAAAGAGAGAGCTGAGACAGGCTCAGCTCTCAGACCCTACATTACAAGGCCTGAGGGATGTAGCCAGTGAGGAACCTGATTGTCAAGGTAATAGGGAATCTGTATACTGGGACAAAGGGTTACTGTATACAGAGTGGACTTCTGAGGGAGGGCTAGAGGGTGAGAGAATACAGCAGTTAGTAGTGCCCAGAGCCTACTGTCTGGCATTTCTAGCCATAGCCCATGACATTCCCTTTGCAGGTCATATGGGAATAAAGCATACAAAGAAACATATTATGCAGAACTTTTATTGGCCTGGGATTTTCAGGGATGTAACAGGGTACTGCAGGACTAGTGAGCAGTGCCAAAAAGTAAGCAAGGCAGGAGACAAGGTCCAGGATCCTTTGATGCCTTTGCCTGTGACTGAGGAGCCATTTCAAAGGGTAGCTATAGATATTGTGGGGCCTCTGAATACCCCAAGTTCCACAGGGAAGAAGTATATCCTAGTGGTAGTAGATTATGCTACCAAATACCCTGAGGTGGTGGCTCTGTCCTCCATTGAGGCAGAAAAGGTGACAAATGCTTTGTTAGAGATTCTTAGCAGGGTAGGTTTCCCAAAAGAAATACTGACTGACATGGGTGCCAATTTCATCTCAGACCTGCTGGCTTGTCTATGGAAGTACTGTGGGGTGAAGCACCTAAAGACCACCTCTACCATCTCCAAACTAATGGTTTTGTTATGAGGTTAAACTCTGCACTAAAGACCATGCTACAGACATTTGCAGACCAGTTTAAAAGGGAGTAGGACAAACATTTGCCCCATGTATTGTTTGCTTACAGAGAGGTGCTCCAAGAATCCACAGTTTTTCACCCTCTGAGTTGCTGTATGGGCATAGGGTGAGGGGACCTTCAGATTTGATTTGTGATGAGTGGGAGGGTGAGTGTGAATCCCACAAGGAGTCTGTTGTGGCACATGTCCTAAATCTCAGAACAAGGCTCAGTGATCTCAATGGCTTGGTCCAGGAGAACCTGGCAAAAGCCCAACAACAGAAAAAGGTCTGGTAAGACAGGAATGCTTGAGCTAGAGAGTATGCTATAGGGCAGCAGGTTATGGTTCTCATTCCTGTCAGACACAACAAGCTGCAGGCAGCTTGAGAGGGACTCTTCAAAGTGGTAAGGAAGGTCAGTGCTGTTAACTACATGGTAGAACTGCTAGGCAGGAGGCAGGGGCACAAACTGAACCATGTTTACACCATGAAACCTCACCATGATAGGGAGGCCCTGGTATTTGCTATACAAGGCAAGAGGAGTCTGAAGCAGGATCTATGGCTACAGGGAGCCAGCCAGCAAAAACCCAAATTACTATGGTGGAGCCTAGGGTTGCAGGCATATGATAGGAAATTGGAGCACTGTATTGGGTTCAGCAATCTCAAAACAGGGAATGGGGTAATATATTCCCAGATAGGCTCAACCATCTCAATCAATGTTCCTCAAAGGAAAGTAGCTTGAGTCTTTGAGGGGGAGAAGTATCACGAAAGGAGACACTGTAAGCCCAGCTATCTGAACTTTTGTAAATAATCATGTCATTTGTGAATATCAACATGATTCATATGCTTGTGTTGCAAATGTATTAGAACTGTATGTTTTGTGTATATCAAACTGCTGGTACAGATGTGTGTCTTGAAAAGAGTTTGTAAATGTAACCACTGTGTACTCTACTAAATTAGAACAGAAATGTCCCTGCACTATTTAACTGTTTAGATGTATATATTTTAACAATGGAAACTGGAACACAAGAGGTTAATTTCAGAAAAAATAGCTGAAATTAAATTACTTTATGACAGCAAGAGACAGGATGCCTGTACTAGGGAGCTCTCTGTAGTGTCTTGAAAGAGAAATAATCACTAGGCTTGAGATGTGGAAGTGTTTTATTGTTTTATGACTTCTAACAGCTGCACAGATCTGAGCAAAAACCTTTGTTTATGTATTTTCACAGGTAGGTGCTAAATGCTACCAGCTGCATCAATGGGGGTTTTACCTGGGGATAGAGTCACATGACAACAAGTGACATCATCCTGCAAGCTATCCCAGCAGTAATATTTGAAATATTAATTTAAGAGCTGTCTGAGAGAGACTGGGTATTCTGTATTTTTCCTTGACCTGACAAAATTAGCTGAAAGACCCACTCACCACATCTACCTTGCTTGCTCTGTAAGTAAGTTAACTAGGATATAGTAATTTTCTAAATATAGTTAGGAATATAGGAAAGCTTCATTTAGATGTTTTTTATTTATTTGAGACTGTCCTGCAATGTTGTTTTAAATATTTCCTCTGATTCTGAACTCTGATGTTACTGTGATTATATGCTGAGTATTTTTTTTGATCTTTTATTATTTATTATAAAATATATTTAAACCTTTCATCATGGCTGATCTGAGTAGAGACATATTTATGTTCTGAGAGTACCTGCATATTTATTTTGTGACACATTGTAGGCCACTCCTAATAGCCTTGCTCTTGGTCAAACTACCATTTGTATTGATAGTAACATTACACAGTAAGATTGGACACCCTTTGTTAAAGGCCTTAAAGTAGCTGATAAGGAGCTGGCTGAAGGCGATGATAACTACCTTATAGTCTGAGAAAAAGGGGGGAATAGCCAGTAAACCTGTGCCAGCCTTTCCCAGGTGTGTGTGTCTGTGTATAAATCAAACCTCAAAGTGTGTGTGTGTCAGCCACTTGGGCAGGGACACGAAGCACGGGTTGGACAGAGAGGGGGTGCTGGAGGTCTTTGCTTGGCCACTCAGCTGAGATATCAACTCTATAGCTGTGCTAATGGGGAGTCTTATTGAAGATCTGAAGAAAGAAGGAGAAACCATCAGCAGACTGACTGTGGTCTCTGTGTGCTCTTAAGGGCAATTGCACTTGATGCAGAGAGCTGCATCTGCAAATACTGTTTGTGTACTTGTCATCCTCCCAGTGTTTGTCCCCCACTGTTGCAAGTTGTGAGGATTGAGGCTCCTGGATTATTGGGCCAGTGGTGGGGCATCACACATGCGTATTCCTGTTAAATTCAGATAATAACTCCAGAAATTTGCCTCATTACCCCTAAAAAAAATCATCTATGTATCTCTTCTACATGACCATGTGTTCAGAAAAAAATGTAAATGTTATTTAAAGTTTTTTATATAAGACATTATTTAAAATTTATAAAGTTGCTTGCTCTGTTTGTAGGTTAAACGCTGGGGTAGTCAAAGTAAAAATTAATCAATAAAGCAATCAGAAACCCCAGAATAGGCAGATCCAATTCAGCCACGATACAATCCAACAAACGAATCAAAACAGTTAGGTAAAAAACCAATAAACTGTTTAATAAATAAAAGATGAGCGCTTTCGCTTACACAGCTTCCTCAGATCTATGACAATGTTCCTTAGAAAATGCAGAGTTTATATACCTTCTGTCATTAATTAGCAGTAATTACACTTCTGTTCTTAAAGGAATATCCCTGTTGACATTAAGATTCAAAGCTCATGCAAAATTTAAGTATGCATGCTGCAATAAAATACTACATTTCAACATACATTTCAGTGCTTATAATGCAAACAAGAGTTGTAGTTATATGAATTACAATATTTAAGCTTCTTAAAAAACTAATAATATATAAATCTATGTACCTTCTGTTATAAAAACAGTAAATGGAACTTCTGAGTTTAAAACATCACAACATTGAGTTTGAAAATTCATATCAAAAGTTTATGTATAACAAGTGACCACATATGCCCAAACGTAAAGCATAAGCTTGAAAATATATAAAAGCAAGGAAATATATATATATATATATATATATAAATATGATAAAAGATCATTAATACAATATCACAAAAAATATCATTAAAATATATATCAAAAAACTTATAAAAATCGGTCATGGGCACTATATATAAGAATATTAGATATATGTATACACATGCTGGAAAATGTATATGTATTCAAACCTAAAAATATGCTCTAAACTATTGTACTGTGGGCATTACTCATGTTATAAAATTCATATTTAAACATCCACAAAAGACATAAAAGTACATACATAGTGCGCTAATGGATCTATACTCCAAAGCTCTCTCTTTGTGTAAAAATATATACCTCTCTCTACATAGGAATATATATGTGAAAAAAAATATATGTATAAAAACTGTGTTCTATCTTATATTCCTCCTTTGCCTCAATTTCGGTTTTAAACTTGCTCTCTCATTGAGGCCTAGACCTTTATCAGCTTTCAAGAGAAGTATCCATTCATTTTCCCTGCCTTCTGTAAACGTGTGGATGTCACCACCCCTAGGGTTCGGATATATCACTTCAAGGGCTTTAAAGCTGAATATATGTGAGGTGTCTGTCATCAGTACATGCTTAGCTAAGGCATTATGTATTGAGCCTTTCCTAATATGATAGACGTGTTCTCTTACTCGATCTCTAAAAGGTCGGTTGGTCTTTCCTACATAGAATGAGGAACACATCTGGCATATAGCTAAGTAGACTATATGCGGTGTCATACAATCCGCTTCAGCAGAAGTTATGAAAGTCTTTCTCAAGTCCGGGTGAAAGAAATATGAAGTACTATCTATATAGCTGCAGAAGTTGCAACGACCACAAGGTCTAGTGTGGCCATTATTCTTTTCTGGTTGAATAGTATTAATATGACAGAGCTTCCTCTTCAGATTCTTTTTATTTCTATATAAAAACTTTGGATAGTTGCCCACTATCGCTTTTAGGTCATCATCAACCAACAATATGTCCCAGTGTTTATGCATTATCTCTCTCAGTTGAAAATTGTCTGCTGTGAACTGTGTGGTAAATTTAATGGACTGTGGTAACACAATATTTAATCCCTGTTCAACTGGAGGCTCTTGTGGCCCAAAGTAGGGTAAGCCTCTAGTTAGCCTTAGATCTATTGCATCCTTCATGTGTCTACTAACCTCATTCCTACTATAACCTCGTTGCATTAACCTATCATTAAGGTTAGATAGTTCAATCTCAAAACAGTGTTCCATATGATTGAGTCTAGATGCCCTGATGGCCTGGCCTCTCATAATATTTCTAAAGACGTGTGGGGGGTGCATACTCGATCTATATAATAAGTTGTTACTATAGCAGTTTTTCCGAAAGACCCCTGTATTGATGATATTATTATCAAGCCTTTCGATGTACATATCAAGGAATTCTATCCTATACTGAGAGTGATTCTTTGTAAATTTAAGGCATGTAGTAAGATTATTTAGGGTTGTAAAAAACAATTCTAGTTGATCAACTGTACCTTTCCATAGAATAAACAGATCATCGACGAAACGACGATAGAAAACAACATGTTTTATGAACAGATCTACCTTAAACAGATATTGCTCCCCCCAATGGGCTAGGAACATGTTGGCGTAGCTATTGGCACAAGGTGTGCCCATAGCTACGCCATCTCTCTGTCTATATATGTGCTCGTTGAACATAAACAAGTTGTTCTCTAGTATTAATTCCAAAAAACAGGTAATCAAGTCAATCTTAACTGTTGAATAATCTCCATGGTTACGCATATATTCAGTGACATACATGACCCCCAAATCATTTGGGATCATAGTAAATAAGGATTGAATATCAAGTGTTACAAAAATGTAGTCCATATTGACTGTTAAATCCTTAATACAGGTATATAAATCAAGTAAAAACTGCCTGGAGTCCTTCAAAACCGTATTATTATTATTCAAAACATATCTCAAATGTTTTTCCACATATACAGATAAATGCTCCGTTACCCAATTGCGTCCTGACACTATAGGTCTCAGGGGAGGGTTCGAGAGATCTTTATGTATTTTTGGGAGGCCATTAATGGTGGGTATGATAGGGTGAGGGACTATCAAATAATCATGTGTATCTTTATCAATCAGATGCCCCATATATATGTCCATGATGGTATTATGTACACATTTAATGGTGTTATCTACATCATGCCTGCTAACCATAACATAAAAATCGTCACATAGCATTGTGGTCATACGTTCTTTATAGTCAGTCGCATCCATAACTACTATTTTCCCTCCCTTGTCAGCTGGTCTAATAGATATGTTGACATCACTTTGCAGTTTCTTCAAACTAAGTCTCTCACCATAGGTGAGATTATCATTCCTAAAACGTTGTTTATTGGATGCCCCATTTTCATAGTAGTCATATAGATCACCCTCTGTGAGTTTCATGTATGCTTCTATTAAAGGGTGATTAGTAGGTGTAAATTCACTCAAGTTCTTAAATCTAAAATTAGAGTCAGAAAAAATCTGAGTGTTATCTTTATGTATATATTTCAGCATCATGTTTCTACAGAATAGTCTGACATCCATAATTGTGTCTACCATATTGCTCTTACTTCTAGGAATAAAATTCAGCCCTTTATTCAATAATCTCAAGTCATCTTCAGTCAAAATGGTATGTGACATATTGTGCACTAGTGTTTGTCCACCCACATTGTCCTCAATGTTTTTTGCGGAGTATATTCCTCCGATAACTTTCTCTTCTGCCTCCCTCTGCTCACTGAGCGAGAGCGGAACTTGTTGTTTTCCACCCTCACCGGTAGTGGAAAAACCAACTGATGGGGCATACTAGAGTTGATGGTTAAATTCGAGGCCATTTGTTTAGGCCTAACTACAGGTTCAACAGGACGTTTATGTTCAGGCCCAACCTCTGTTGGTTTAATAATATCATTAGCTATCCTAACTTCTGGATATAAGTTGGTGTTGTTGTCAACAGTAGAGTGTACTATGTGTATGACATCAACAGAGTCATTACAGTTGTCATTGTTCAAAACATTTACTGTTCCAGCATTACTATCAGGTATACCAGTTTGAATGGTTCGGGTTGCTTCCAAATGTACAACCCTTTCATTGTCATTATTTGAATCATTTAAAGTTGAAGAGTCCACTTGTGCTCTAGGACCAAGAATATTAACTTTGTTCCCATCACTTCTATTTATCGGTCTATCATGCACAGCTTCTCTTACAACACCATTCATATTTTCATTAGCTGTCCCATTTGTGGCTCTCGGATTAAACCTGGGCCACATAAAGACCTGGCCATTTCTAAAGTCATTAGTGTCCCTAATGACTTTATGCCGTTTCTGCTGATATAGTTTCCTTTCAAATGCAGAAACACTATCTAACATATTGTCAAATAGAGGACAAACAATGTCTGAAGGAAAGTCATTAAAAAGCTGGCGCTGTTTATTTTCAACTTCCTCAGTTAAAATAGCTTCTTCGGGCTTAAAAAAGTCAATCAACAGTCTTAAGTACTTTTGACTCACCTCCATATTCAAGCGTTGCCATTGCGCCAAGAGTTCTGGATAGTCCCTGCCTTGGCTAGGCATTGTGAAGACGCGCAAACCCCTGGGTATGATATTGCGGTCCAAACATAATTGAAAGTGCACCCTTTGCACTTGTAGCCTCTTAAGCTTAATAAAGCTCTTCTCAATACTTTCAAGCATCATATAAAGTTTACTCGAATCAAAGCTCTGCCCTGAAACATCCGCTTGCTCCTGTTCGATGTCAAGTTTAAAACCGAAATTGAGGCAAAGGAGGAATATAAGATAGAACACAGTTTTTATACATATATTTTTTTCACATATATATTCCTATGTAGAGAGAGGTATATATTTTTACACAAAGAGAGAGCTTTGGAGTATAGATCCATTAGCGCACTATGTATGTACTTTTATGTCTTTTGTGGATGTTTAAATATGAATTTTATAACATGAGTAATGCCCACAGTACAATAGTTTAGAGCATATTTTTAGGTTTGAATACATATACATTTTCCAGCATGTGTATACATATATCTAATATTCTTATATATAGTGCCCATGACCGATTTTTATAAGTTTTTTGATATATATTTTTAATGATATTTTTTGTGATATTGTATTAATGATCTTTTATCATATTTATATATATATATATATATATATATTTCCTTGCTTTTATATATTTTCAAGCTTATGCTTTACGTTTGGGCATATGTGGTCACTTGTTATACATAAACTTTTGATATGAATTTTCAAACTCAATGTTGTGATGTTTTAAACTCAGAAGTTCCATTTACTGTTTTTATAACAGAAGGTACATAGATTTATATATTATTAGTTTTTTAAGAAGCTTAAATATTGTAATTCATATAACTACAACTCTTGTTTGCATTATAAGCACTGAAATGTATGTTGAAATGTAGTATTTTATTGCAGCATGCATACTTAAATTTTGCATGAGCTTTGAATCTTAATGTCAACAGGGATATTCCTTTAAGAACAGAAGTGTAATTACTGCTAATTAATGACAGAAGGTATATAAACTCTGCATTTTCTAAGGAACATTGTCATAGATCTGAGGAAGCTGTGTGCTCATCTTTTATTTATTAAACAGTTTATTGGTTTTTTACCTAACTGTTTTGATTCGTTTGTTGGATTGTATCGTGGCTGAATTGGATCTGCCTATTCTGGGGTTTCTGATTGCATTATTTAAAATTTAATTAATGTGTATTAAATAATTGTTTAATTAATTGTTAATTAACTGGTTCTAAATTGTATAAAAGTGACATTTTGTTGAAGGTTCATTATCCTGAGAAGCTGAATTTCAGAGGTACCCGATTTACTTAGAATAAACTGAGGTGGTTGAACAGCCTTGTGAATTTCTGTATTTTGTTTATATCATACTTTTCCTAGCATCCCATTATAAAACCAGTCGTGATCAATGTATACGTGGTGGAGGTATTTAAGTTGGTGTTCTAGGATGCACATGCAAGTCATAATCTTACAACCATTGAAGCGTATACTCTGCTCAGACTTTAACTGAATGTGCAAACTAAGCATATATTGCCTTATTATTTTGTTCATCAGCACAGTTGCATAGTGAACATAGTCACACACGGGATGTGGATTCCCGATGTAAGTGTCATTGGATATTGTGTTAAAAACCTACTACATAACTAAGACTACCAGCAACATGTTTAATGTTCGTCTTTCACAATTGCATAGGCCCATCAACATCAGCACATCAGCACAGCATCAACCTATACTGTCAACATATACTCTTATTGTAATCCATAGCTTTCTGTCCCTCTGAAACCTGTCATGACAGTGGATTATGCTCACATGTCAATTTGTCTGTTGTATATTACAGATACATCATTGCATGATGTGGCCCCTGATGATGCACCCATACACAGACTTGGTATAGTTGTCCACCTTTTTTTACAGGGTGCAGCAAATCTGAGAACAACTGTGATATATGTTATTCATGATGTTTGTTTCTATATGTAGGAGCATTTGGACAACATGTTCACAATTTAGAGAACCCAAGTCTAGTGTTGGTCACACATGTTCAGATAGAATGGCATGCATTTGTCAAGATCAGGGAAGATAACTTTTCCAGCAGATATTTTGCAGCATTTGACAAACACTAGGCATGATTTTTGCCAGGTTAAAAATTTAACAGCTCACAGATATCAACATTTGATGATTCTCTGATGGTAGTTAATGCTAGGAGCATTGATAATAAAGTTTTTTTTTTTGGAAAATTTGCTATGTTTCCACAAGATTGATGTTTTTATTGTTTGTGAAACATGGTTAAAGAACAATGACTGGAAACCAGTTTTAGCAGGGTATAAATGTCTTTACTGTAACAAGCATTCTAACAAAAAATCAGGTGGAGGTGTTATGATAGGGATTAAAGATAGTTATGAGACCTGTGATTATTACATATTCAGTGATAACACCAACACTATAGACTGTGTAACTGTGCAATAAAGACAACCCTGGAACATATAACAATTGTTGGAGTGTATAGAACACCAAAGTCCAGTGTTGATGACCTAGAGGAATTCATACATTTCTTGCATTAAACACAGGAGGGAAGAGTAATATTAGCAAGAGGCTTAAATTTACCAGAAACAGATTGCAATAATTTTGATTCAACAGCATTAGTAAGGAAATTATTCAGAATGTATGTTCAGGAACAACAACTGCTTCAGATTGTAAACAAACTACTAGGGAATGTAACATACTAGACATTGTTTGTGTTCCTAAAGAAATTACTGTTACTTCAAGTCAAGTTTTACCGCCTTTGATGTGCAGTGATCATGGGGTTATAAAGGATAATTTGTTGCTAGATAATTCTGCCAAACTGATATCTAAACCAATACACAAGATTAATTACAGATTATAAGGAAGCAAAACAGACACTTTGTAAAACTAACTGGAGTGATGCGTTCAGTTGTAAAATTGCAGATGGAATCTGAAATGTTTTGAAAGAGAAATCATTTGAGTGCATAAAATCAAAACAATGTTTAACTTCAGGATGTAGGCATAAGACATCAGGGTTATATATTTCCATAAGAACAAGATACCTGATTAAGGTGAGAGACAAAAAATATAAGAAATGGAGAAGAGGTCAAACCTAAATCTGAAAAGTGAAATAAACTAGC
Source organism: Protopterus annectens (assembly GCF_019279795.1). Lineage (NCBI taxonomy): Eukaryota > Metazoa > Chordata > Ceratodontiformes > Protopteridae > Protopterus > Protopterus annectens. Next base: position 96,667,585 of record NC_056748.1, read on the forward strand.
TGGACAAACAAATAAAGCATAGGGTGAGACAAAATCAAGAACATTTTGAAGAAAATGTATATAAAGATATTGAGCATAATAGGAAACTTTTTTATATATACATAAGATGTGGAAGGAGTAAAGGTATACAAATCGATAAACTGTGTATAGATTCAAAAAATTATTCTCAGACACAACAGATTATAGATCCATTTACAAAATCTTAAGCAAAACAGTTTTTCTCCACAAAGAGGGTGATACGTTGTCCTAGTGACATCCAGGTAACCTCAGATACTGGAATAAAATTAGATTATATTGAAATAGAACTGAGCAAACTGGATCCAAACAAAGCACAGGGAGGAGACAGAATTAGTAAAAATGACCTGAGAGCACTTCAGCAAGAATTTACACTACCGTTAGAAATGCGCAGTATCAGAACAGACCAGGATCTATCATGCAGTATTGCAAAGAACAAACTAAAAATCTCAGCACAGGCAGAAAAACAGATAAATATAAAGGAAAAGTACAAAATAAGCAATTTATTGATGAGCAAACAAAGTTTTACAGAGAATTGGGAAACAAGGTAAAAAGAATTGAAAGACCACCAAATAAAGAAGAAATAGATACATTTTGGAGAAGTATTTATGAAGATCCTGTGGAACATAACAAAGATGCTAAATGGATAGAAGAAGTAAAAGAAAGAATAAGAAGTTTAAATGTACAGGATATGAAATGGGATGAAATAACAGCCAGAGATTGAAACAACATTAAGAAAAGCCTCAAATTGGAAAAGCCCAGGCCCAGATGCAATACATAATTTCTGGTTAAAAGTATTAACATCTTTGCATGACAATTTAGCTGTGAGTAAGAACTATTTATATGCACACCCTGAACAGACACCAACCTAGCTAACAACAGGAAAACAATGCTCCTACTTAAGAGTGAACCTACAAAATACCCTAAAAAGTATAGACCAATAACTTGCCTTCTGACGACATATAAACTATACACTGGAATTGATGCCGACAGAGTTTATAGTCTTTTAGAAAAAACTCAATTATAACAGTAGAACAAAAGGGCAATAAAAGAAAGTCATATGGAACAAATGGTCATTTGTTGTTAAATAAAGTCATTGTGGAAAACTGTAAAAAGGGGAAAAATCTAAGTGTGGCATGGATTGACTATAAAAAAGCATTTGATAGTATCCCACATTCATGGATGAAAGAGTGCTTAAAAATGTATAAGATACACCCTACACCGATTGACTAAATTACAGTGACCATGAAACAGTGGCAGACCACTTTGCAATTAAGCCATGATAAAGGACAAATTATTATTCCCAGGATAAAAATTCAAAGGGGGATATTCCAGGGTGACTCTCTGTCACTGCTGTTATTCTGTCTTGCCCTTAATCCATTAAACTGTCTACTTAACAGCTTATGCCATGGCTATAATTTGGCTCCTAGAAAACAGCAAGTGTAAAGACTTCTCATATTCTCTTTGTTGATGATTCAGAACTGTATAGCTCATCAGATGAGGAACTTTAGCACAACTGTAAGTTGTCAGAACTTTTTCAGATGATTTAAGAATGTCATTTGGTCTTGATAAATGTGAAAACGCAACCTTTAAGGCAGGAAAACTGCAGATCAAAGAAACCATCAGTTTGCTACAAGAATGTGATATAAAAGAAATTGAGGAGGAGGGAGTGTATTTGGGAATTGATGAAGGATCAACAATAAAACATGAACAAATGCAAATAAAACTTAGTAAGGAATACTTTAGAAGACTTGAACTAATCCTGAAAACAGTATTGACATCTAGGAACAAAATCCAAGCAATAAACCAAATTGCTCTTCCTCTCCTAACCTACAGTTTTGGAGGGATTGACTGGACCCAAAATGTGTTGGATAGATTAGATTGGAAAACAAGAAGGATGCTTCATGCTCACCACATGATTTATAAAAATCAGTGCATACCAAGATGATATATTCCCAGTTCTGAAGGAGGGATGGGCCTCCTTGAAACTGATTACATGTATAGATCTGCAATCATGGTACTCCACATGGGTCTATATTATATATTCAAAGTTTCAAAACTTCGAACTTCATATGTTCGACAACATAGGAGCAAAGTTTGAAACATCAAAAATATAATAAAAAATTAAAAAAAAAACTTACCTCAACACTGAGCAGGGCGCCAAGCCCCCATGCACCCCCACACCCCCTTACTTAAATATACCAATTCCGAGATGAGATCACACTTCAGTGCAGAAAAAGGAAATTTTCCCATTCTGCACCATACGGAGCCGTTGCTTTTCACCTTCAAACTTTTTAAAGTCCAATCATATATTGTTGACCATATGACATTTGAACTTTAAAACATTAGAATAATTAATAGGGACCCACTCCACACATATCTGCAGACCTCACAAGACTCAAACATAGTAATGTTTTGAAACATGAGGAGCATAAATCTAAGATTACTTCTCTGCTTATTCTAGCAGAAGGATATCGGCGTCAAGCAGGAATGGAAATCAAACCAGAAGTAGATAAAAATCAAGCAGCAACTGAATGTGCCAAAAAACAAAAAAAGAATATAAGGTGAAGGACCAGATGAGAAGGCAAAATAGGTGGAAAATGCATAAATATAGTTGCAAGTATAGAAAACTTCTGGAATAACCTCATGTTGATCAGGAATGAATGCAGTAATGGTTAAGGATTGGTCAATTCAAACCAAGAGATGAAAGGTTAATAATGGCGGCCCAAGATAGTGGGCTACATACACGCTGGTTTACAAAGTCCAATGAGCATGTAGGAGAAACAGACAAATGTAGGTTTTGTAAAACCAAATTGGAAACAGTGGCACACCTTGTTGCTGGTTATGACATACTAATGGCAGAAGGGCTGTTTACTGAAAGGCATAATAACATGGCAAGACTGTTGGACTGGGGATTGTGCAAACATTATGGTATTGAAGTGACTGAAAAACACTGGAAACATGAGCCACAAAGAATCACAGAAAATGATGCAGTCTACATCACATGCAATCACCCATTACCAACAGTTCAAAAGATAGATGATAGAAAACCAGATATAGTGGTCCAGGAAAAGAAGACAAAAACACATTGATCACTGAAATTGCCACACCCAATAACTACAGTGTCTTACATATAGAGAGACACAAAGTCATAAAATATCAGGAGTTGCAGGCAGAAGTGAGAGCAATGTGGAAGAAAGATACCCAGACAGTTCCAATAGTAGTAGGACCAACAAGTCTTATAAAAAAGAATCTACAGTCATATTTAGATATGTTACCAATACATATAACCCTGTATGAATTGCAGAAGAAGTCATTACTGGGCACAATGTGGGTGCTGCAAAGATTACTTCTGGCCAAAATCAAACATTGAAACAATACTAATTTCATGAACTTTAATAATACTTTGACTTGGGAATGGGGTCCATTCTTATCATTGCATTAGAAACCCAAAAGATTTGGAGAAATTAAAAGGGAAATACCATTATATCTATTATTTACTAGGTCATATAAATATGGGGAGATTCTTCAAGATTGGAGACATGGACTTATTAAGCCTGTCTTTAAGGGAAAGGGGAGTAGGCAAACCCTAAGCCATATAGACCCTTAAGTCTACTTTCATGTTGTGAAAAATAATGGAGAAGGTAATATCGGATAAGTTATTGTCAGAAATGGATAGGTTTGGACTTGAAACCATATATCAGCATGCATCTGTTAAAACTAGATATATTACCACCTGTAACATGATGTTCATCATACTATTCGCTATCAACCACTTTTTCTGGTCTATTCTGTCTTCTTCCTCCCCCACAAGACCTAGTACAGCCTAATCTAGATTTTTTAAGCTACAGGAGCCATTTTTAAAATCCCCTTGGTGTAGCTTTTTGTCTTGTTGGATGGAATGCCCATACCTAAGGTTATTTTTCATATTTGTTTCTCTTCATTTGTAATATTTATTGATGTTGATTTATACCTTTGTAAAGTGTAATGAAGCTACACATGTATTTTTATGGGAAACAGTATTTGCAGTACCTTTATGTGTTCTTGAAACTGTTTACCTAGCCTTAATATTAGTGTAGCCCAGATACTGTACTTACTAGAGTATAGTCTTGTTTGAGCTTTGGTGTAGAGCATTTATTGTTGGAATATTATTTCTTTGCTGCTCACTTTATTTTTGCATTGTTAAAAACTTGCCCAGTTATTAGTGTGTACTTTTCCTCACCTCTTGGTTTAGAATGTGTGTTATACCACTTAAAATTGTATCAGTATTCCTACATCTGTTCTTAAAATCTTAGCAGTCCATATTGTACTTATCTGCTTATAACATGTACAGTATTGTACTGACTAATATGTGCTTAGTTCTGTAAATGTTATCTTCTATTTTCATCTTCTGATATATTTGCTATATTTGCAATTGCATTAATCTGTTGAATGTGATAACCGACAAAACTTGTCTTAAATTTCACATCATCACAAACTGAAGCATTTATCTGTGTATAGATTACCTAGTTATTACTATTTTTTCTTTTTTCTCTCCACTCCTCTGTTAGCACCCTTGTACCTACTGCATTTTTTTATTAACAATTGCAGTATTTTGTGGTAATATTGCTTATTTGTCTTCCCAGCTGCTCCTTTTAATCTATTTTTCCCTGGATTTCCATCAAGTCAAGTTCAAACTATCAGTCTGCAGTGCTCTTTAACAGAACCAGGCAACCTTGGGATCAGTGTTATTTTCAAAATATACAGAAAGTATGTTTTATCCTCTGGACAAAATGAATTGCTAGCACTTGTTTATTTCTATTTTTTTATTAAAGCACTCCACCATGGACATTAGCTTGCCCCCCAATCCTGTACTTCCTAATAGCAGTCTCCCTTTGCTTGCTGTTTTAACTATTTGAAAACCCTGCTGTTTTTCTAGTATTACTAAACCCTTTCTCATATAAATTGTGGTCTTTCTAAATCCCACATACTCCTGGTACAAGTGTTTTTTTTTATATTATTTCAAAAGAAATGTATGCAAAACAAGTAAGTACAAAGTAACTACAGTTTTTCCTGATTGTCTCAGGGCATTATCTGCCCCTCCTCCCCATTCTGTACTTCTACTTGCAGTCTATCTTTATATCCTGTTTTAATATTTGTAAGCCCTGCTGTTCTTCTACTAAACCATTTCTCTTATAAATTCTTGTCTTTCTAATTTCCACATAAATCCTTGGTAAAATTGGTTTATTTTATTTAAATAAGAAAGATATGCAAAACAAGCAAATCAGAGTACCTACTGCCTTTTCGTATTGTTTCTGTAGACTTGCACATCTGTGAAATCAAGGCCAGCACTTTTCATCATACTATTGGCTATCCACCACTTTTCTGGTCTATTCTGTCCTCCCTCCCCCACAAGACCTATTACAGCCTAACCTAGCTTTCTTAAGCTACAGGAGCCAGTGTCCTGGCACTGCTGTAAAATTAGGTTTAGTACTCAACCACATCCTAGTCCCTGCCTTATTTGAAAGCTTACCTCTGCTTCTTGCTGGTCCCCACATTTTACTAACTTTATATGCTACAATTGGCTTCTCAGTAGTCAAATTTCAATAAATAAAGACTGTATTAGTGTACTATACTCTTGCCAAGCTTACTGATAGCTTTATTTGAATATCCTTACCTGCAGAACTCAGTGCTGCCCCGCTCTGTTTCTCCTCACTAATGCTCAGGCTCACTCCACTCCCTTACCCTGCCCCCATTTCCCACACCCTCCCACTACCCTTACTCCTATACCTAGCCATCTCCACCCGTCAAAACTTCAACCAATCACAGATTAGGCACTCCCTCTCACTAACCTCCTTTAACCTATACCAAATTACATCCCCTCCATACCCCTACCTACAATAATGAAACCATCACATAATCATAGAATAACCAATAACCTTTCATGCAATCTCACTATCCTATTTATCCTAATACTAACCCTTTACCTCACCTCCTACCAAACCACACTAAATGCTACCTATGCTACCCTAACAAAACATACCTCCACTTATATTCCTCACACTTTTCACTTCAGCCAACACATATCCCCAAGCCTATACCATAGCACCTAACTCACTCAATTTACTCCCAATCACTCCTAGCTCACCAACAACAAACAAGTATATAGCCATCCTAACTAAACTTTCTAAACTCTTGCACCATATAAACTACCAACTGATCCTAGCATGAGACATACACCAAAATCTGGGGCCTAAACCAATGCAAACGACCACAGCTAATTCAACCTTCTCCTCTAGCCATCTACCCACTACTAGACCAAAAGCCAGCCTACTAATTCTGAGTTTAAATATTCAAGTATTAACAATAAGGTACACTCATTGCATGCATTACTATCCACCTGCTCCCCTGATATATTATGTCCGACTGAAACCTGGCTAAAGCCCATTACAGCAGACAATGAGTTCCTTCCTACTGGATACAATGTATTACACCACAATAGACTGTCTAAAACAGGGGGAGGGTAGCATTACTCTATAAGAACACCCTAAATATCACCACTATTAATCCACAAATCCCTTCCTTCAATAACTCTGAACTCCTCCTAGCTCAGCTCAAACTTGGTGACAAAATGTCAGTCAATATTATCACGTGCTATATACTCCCAGGTAACAACATCCCTCTGTTATAACTTGATATTACTTGTGAACCTCTACTCTCTGTAAAAAAAAAAAAAAAAAAAAAAAAAAATTTTTCCCTTTTTTCTGAGTTAAAAAAAGTCAGTTACAGGCTTGCTGTTCTGAATGTTTTGAAAGTTTCTGTCCATTTTGCTTTTTTTGGCTTGGGCTGAGGGTCTCTGTCTTGTGCAGTGGCAGTGACTAACTTTACATTGCGCAGCTGCTGAGAGGTTTCCATAACTCCTTCATTTGTCCCTCGAGGAGTGGGTTTAGGGAGTGACTTGTGGTTTTTTGGGCCAATTTTGTCTGTCTTCCCTTTTTTTTCCCCCCCCTAAAGCACACGCTTAGGATTTAGCCGCCCGGATCGGTTAGCTGAGCTGAGTTGCACTTGACTCCAAGTAGACTATTCTCTATCTGTTAAACGTAGCACTGCTCCTACAGTACATATCGCCAAACTGGAGGCTGAGCTCTTCAAACAGGGACTGGCAAGACCAGGTCTCACATATTACCATTACAACCTCAAATCATACACATAAACACACAAAGACATACTGAGGCTCTGATCAAAAATCTAATCAAAACAGCAGAAGAGTGTCAACAGTCACAGCCCCTAAGCCCAAAACACAATGCCAGACACATCATTGGGTGACTCCATAGTCAGACACACACTGACGCCCGAGGTCTCAACAGCAGGTACAAATATGATTCAGTCATTGTCCACGCTTGGTGTAAACGCCTGGACGGACGACGCCTCCTGACCATGAAAAAAGAGAAGATTGAGGAGCTCTGATTATAGATAGCCAGGGATGACATGCTGGACAAGCCACGCCTGCTCAAGGGGGACGGCTCTTGCACCTGTCACCCCTGGGGGATATATTGGCAAAGGCTCTTGCCACTCCATAGTGCCTTTTTAGGCAGGCAAAAATTCTAAACCAAACCTGGTTCAAGGCTCCTGAGAGCACCCCAGCTTATCATTTTTTACCTATCATCATGCTCCGCCCCAAAAAAAAAACAATACCAAGAAGGGGGGGGGGTATCCATATTCACTCAAGACTGGTGGCAACGACGCGATGCATCGGAGACCATCAAACTCAGGAACCTCACATGGCCTTCCTGAAAAAACTAGAGGGATACTTCAATTACCCTAATATAGACTGGAAACACTACTCAACCCAAACACCCACAAGAGGAGATAACATACTTGATCACACCGAGGTGTACCCCCCACTGGAGAGAGAGACCACACAACTAATCTCGCTGAGGTCCTCAAAAGCCGACTTACACTTCTAGAGACTAGTGTGTTCTCTCCTTCCCCCCCCCCGAGGAGAAAAAAAACAGTCAAGCCGCTGAATCACGACAGCTGTTTAATCAAAGTCTTACCTCTGATACGCACTCAGGGGAGTGGCGCACGCAGTCCATACAGCCTACCTCGATCTGCTAAGGCCTTCATACAATACCCCATTCGGGTAACTGGCTGAGTGACAGAACCCACAGGGTCAGACCTGCTGGCGCCATGTGTCAGACTCAAAGCCTGTCAAGTGGTGGTCCCACAGGCTCAGTCCTGCCACTCCCACTCTTGTTTGGCATCTACTTTTCCGAGTCAAGCAGTTTGCAGATGACTGCAAACTGGGCCATAGTAGAAAACACATCTGAAATAATGGGTATAGTTCCCCATACTAAAGGGGGAAGAAGCCACTAAAAAACGATGCTAGAGGCTTTTGTATGCCCTCGGCAGACCCTAGAAGCCTTCCTACAATAGACAAGTCAAAACCTGTCCCAGGAAACTATCATCTTCAGTGACTTTAATATAGATTGGAACACATGTTCAGCTATTAACCCCATAAACCATATCAACCTCTACAGTTTCTCACAAGTCATCCAATCAAGCACTAGACTAGGAAATGCAAAAATCAAAGACAGCCTCTTAGACAGGATCTTAATAAATAAGACTAACATCTCTTACCAAGCAGGCATCCTCTCAGACTATATTGCCAACCATCAACCCACCTTCCTACTAAAATTCAAAACCCAGGCCAACCCTGCCCCATATTACAAACAACACATAACACAAAAATATTTGGTCCAAACAAAGTCAAACTCGAGCTAAAGCACCATAACTGGAACATACTGAAAGTACTACCACTAGAAGAAGCTGTAACCCATTTCAGTAACACTTTCCAAAAATCCTAAATGCCCAAGCTCCAGCCTGGACCACTAAACTCAACATGAAAACAGACCCCCGGCTTACCAGAGAGACTAAAAATAGAATATCAGAAAGAAACAAAGCCTGATATCACTGGAGAGCCACAAAAATCCTAGCAGCTAAGGAACAATTCCAAAAATTTAGAAATGAGACAAAAAAGCAGTTCTCCTAGATAAAAATAATTATTTCCTACAACTACAAAACAAGCATCAAAACAACCCCAAGAAATTCTGGGCAGGAATAAAAGAATGACTCCACCCTGGCAGACCCTCCAGCCCACCTCCAGCCTCCACTAGTAAAATCACAAATATACCAGACACGTTTAACAAATACTTCATAGAAACTATTTCTAATCTTGTTCAAAAACAGCCCACATCCACCATCACTAATTACCCAGAACCTGTAGATAGACCCAAAACAACCTTCCAATTTCAACCCATCCCTACCAACTATGTCAAAAGGTTGCTATCCAAACTTAAACCTACTACACTAGCAGCTGATGGGATACCTGCTGAATACCTTCAGTTGGCTGCCAATGAACTTGCCATCCCTATATCCATCCTTCTAAACAGATCTATCTGAGAAACCTCTATACCACCCATCTGGAAGACCTTCTATATTATGCCCCTCCATAAAAGCAGTACCTCCACCAACCTCACCAACTATTGCCCCATAGCCATCCTGCCTTCACTAGCTAAAATTCTTGAGAAATGTATACACCACCAATTTATGCCATACCTGCTTAAGAACCAACTTCTCTCTCCTACCCAACATTAATTTCGAACTTCTCATAGCACAGCCACCACCCTACTCTCTTTCACAAACCTCATCAACCTAAGCAAACACACAGGCAATCTAACTACTGCCATATTCTTGGACCTATCAAAGGCCTTTGATATGGTCAACCATCTTAAACTAGTACAAGCCCTTACTGACCTTGGCTTTAGTAACTAAGCATTAGCTTGGTTTCAGAACTATCTATAAGGAAGACAACAAGCAGTTTGGTGGGACAGCCTATCCACACTGCTACCCATCACCACAGGAGTCCCACAAGGTTCCATTTTAGGTCCCTTCCCATTCTCCATTTTCACCAATAACCTCCACAGCATCTGTCAAGATGCAACAGTTATACAATATGCTGATGACTCAACACTTGTCTGTTCGCCAATGATCCTCAGAAACTCTTCTCTATAACCCAAAAAGCCTTCCATACCACCAAAAACTGGTTTATTAACAAAAACCTAATACTAAATTCCCCAAAAAACAAACTGTCACTATTTACACCTAACAAATCTACCACAATACCCAGTCCATTTAATATTGTGTCCAGGAATGGGACTGTCATCTCCCCTGACACTCACACTAAATTGCTAGGAGTGACCATTGATAATAACCTCAAATGTGATCAGCATATAAATCAACCATTCAAATATCCACAAAAAACTGAGCAGTCTGTATAAAAATACACCATTTCTAATACAACCTGGTAGGATAACAATTGCTCATACTCACCTCCTATCCACACTGTTTTATGCCTCACCCATTCTCACCAACTAACCCAAAACTGAAATTGCCAAACTCAACACCTGTTACAATCAAATTGTAAAATTTACCAGTGCCCCCTACTGAGCCCATCACTGCCATTCCCTAAAACAATTTGTTTGGCTTGATTTCCCTAATCTCCTAAACTACCATCAACTTTCTTATGCCCACAATCTCCTACTATTTATTTATTTTATTTTACATTTGTTAACCGGGCTAGTCTAGCTGGATATATGTCCATTTTCAGTAGAGGCCCGAGGAGAAAAAAGCCACACACATACTAAATCAGGGACACTAAGGAACATACTATAAAATAGTTGTTCAGTAAAAGCATTACACAAAGTCAGGATTAGCAACATGGTTTCAATAAAATGTTGAAGAGAAGAAGTAGAACAGGAGATAATAAGGGAATACAAAGGAGGAAAAGAAAAAGAAAAAAAAGGAGAGAGAGAAGAAAATGTGTACTATTCCCAGACAAAACTCCATCTCTGGTCAATCTACTAGAACTATAAGCTAAAACTAGACAAATTCACTCTAGTGATAAAAAATTAATCAAGGTCACCAAGACCAACAACACAGCAGGGGACTCCCTCTTCCCTAACTACATAGGCAAACTTTGGAACACCCTACCTACTGATATTACCTCAGCAGGCTCAAAGGTTACATTTAAAAGACTCCTGAAAGAACACCTAACACACACATGGATATGCACATGTTCCCCACCTGGCTGACCTCCCCCATCCTCTCCCCTTACTCTTGTCCTCTGACTTCAGCTTTATCACCAAAGGAATGCAACTTCTCTAGCTTCCTTCTAGTTCCACCTCTAATTCTAACCCCCTTAGTCAATTCCCATATATCACTGCTAGGACACTCTGTTATCTATCCGCTAAACTTTACTTTTATCTTTACATCTCTACTCTTACCTTATACTTAAGCTACTTATGCCTCCTGCTTTTCTTGCTTAACCAGTTTTCCAATTTCCCATCTCTGTCTTCTCCTGCTACTGTACTCCCTACTATGGCTAATATTTGCTCTCTTTGTTGCTGTACCCCCTACTATGGCTAACTTGCTCACAACTCAACTGTATAAAGCAAAACAAAATGCAGCCCCTACTAACAATGTTCACCATCATGTTAATGCCTCAACCTAAAACTGTAAAGGATGTGTTCAGTCTATGTAAATATGTTAAATCTTGAGCTTCAATGCTATGTTACTAGTCGATGTTAAGTTTGGTACTGTCTATGTAAATTTGAATGCTTCTATATACACCTTATATTTTGCTTAAAATTTAACTGTGGATTTTCTCCCCAGGCCACTGCTGAAAATGCACATGCATCTAGTCGGATTTTACCAGTAAACACATGAAAAATAAATAAATAATAAAATAACAACAACTATGAATGACAAATTGTGCTGCGATGTAATTTATATAGATTTAATTTCAGTATTTCACAGGGTCATACACAAAAACACTGATCAATAAACTAGAACAGCTAGGTATTGCTGTACTCTTGATAAGATGGATAGCTGCATGGCTTACAAACAGGACGTGGCAAGTATCATGCAGTAATTAGAAAGGTGACATTCTTGGTTACTGTCAGGGTGTCCCACAGGGCTCTGTCTTTGGCCCTTACTTCTTTAGATTGTATCTTTCAGACCTAACTTTTTCATTTGAGGTGTTATACAGTCTATATGCAGATGACCTAAAACTGGGTAAACTGATTACATGTGTTACAGATAAGGCATGTCTGGAAGAGAACTTGACTAAATTGACCACCTGGGCTTAGGATAATAATATGCTGATAAATACATCAAAAACTAAGCATATGAGATTTGAGAGACATAACTTGAAAGGTGAATATTTAATATAGCACACAGTGATTGAAACTGTGGATTCATTTAGGACCTGGATATATGGGTAGATCCAGCTTTGAAGTTTTCTTATCATATCAGCCAAATGGTTAATGATAGTTATAGAACGATAGGTTGTATAAAAAGATTTATACAGTCTATGCAATCAGAAATGATGAAATCATTGTTTGTTAGTTACATTAGACCCAAACTTGAGTATGGAATAACAGTATGGAAACCTTATATGAAAACAAGCAAGAGTAAACTGGAAAGAGTACAGCAGAAGTATAAAAAGGGCATCCATGGATGTGAAAATTTAAATTATTATGAAAGACTAAAATATCTGAACTTGTATAGAATCTCTTATAGATATGGGTCCCCTTCAGTCGATCGAACGTTTATAAGTTTGAACCACATATGGCCGAGACCATATGTTCGAACTTATAAAAGTCCGATCTGACTGAATGGAGATCTCCATACAGAGCGGAAACGGAAGACCCCCCCCTATAGACCTTTAATTTTGTGTTTTTTTGTTTTTTGTGGTTTTTACATCAGTTTTTGAACTTTTACAAGTTCGAACATATGGTCTCGGCTATATGTGGTTCGAACTTGTAAAAGTTTGATTGACTGAAATAGACCCATAGATATCTAAGAAGAGATCTTATTGAGGTATCTAGGATAGTAAGAGACAACTATCTCTAGGAATGTTGGGATTATCAAAAAGTACTAGATAATCATCAACCTATGTAGAAGATTCTATAGGAATGAGAAGTGTACTAATTGGTTCTCTGAGAGAGCAGCTGATACATGGAACAGACTACCAAATTACATTAAAGCAAGCACTAGTTTAGATATTTTTAAGAACGGCCTGGACACATTATAGGAACAAGTGTTTTGGTATATTGGCAGGCTAGAAGAGCATTAATGCCGTGCTTGAAATATTTGTATGTATGTTTGTATGTGTGTATGCATGTATGTATGTATGTAGCATTTGTCCCATATGTGTCTGCATATCCTGTTAGTTTGTGCTGTAGTTGTCATGTGCCTTTGCCTGCAGGCATGACTGTTGACCACTACCACATATTGATGTTAGTACCTGCAGGCATGACTGTTGACCACTACCACATATTGATGTTAGTACCTGCAGGCATGACTGTTGACCACTACCACATATTGATGTTAGTACCTGCAGGCATGACTGTTGACCACTACCACATATTGATGTTAGTACCTGCAGGCATGACTGTTGACCACTACCACATATTGATGTTAGTACCTGCAGGCATGACTGTTAACCACTACCACATACTGATGTTAGTATGCCTTATCATCTTACAGGATCTGCAGTACCACTGGTGATACGCTTCCCAAACAGGGATGATATACATGATAAGGCATTGCATATGTTTATTATATATCACTATTGATGATCCCTTCTGTGCACTTCCTGACAGTATTCTTCGTCCCTGCCTAGGACAATGGCAAAATTCACAGCAACCTTTGCCAAACGGTTTGTATACATATTATCTTGTGTGTGTTATACCTCTGCTAGAATGCATCACAATAGCCATTATTTGCTTACTGATGATGTATTGTTTATGTTTCCCCATAACAGTTTCAGTTCAAACTTCATGGTCCCACCAAGACATGTCAGGTATATTTCTTCACAACTGTGTGCAATATGTAGTCTACATGAATTCTCTCTGTTATATATGGTCCATGAACCTCACCCAGGCACATCTTCCTAGTAAGTCCATATCCCCACACTGTAGTCATATAGCTGGTCCATATATCATTACTGTGCTGCATCACGTATTGTTTATATATGTAATTAACCTGTGTCATCTGTCTCTTCTTTCAGCCCATTCACTGCCTGCCTCCTCCAGTAACCTGTCCACTGACTATGAGTTGGAATGTGATGTAGATAACTGTTGGCCAGTGAGGTAGCCCATGTCAGGGAATAAACACCGCTCACAGCACCAATAGGTATAAAAGGTGAAATACCAGCCCAAAGCATCCAAACCATCAGGAACTCAAGAAGTTAACATGTCTGACAAATAGCAATATAAATGACTCCCTTGGAACTACAATTCACATAAATATCTGACTTGACATAACCATACCCGTTTACAGGACTCCATCATCGGTTTGGATGCTTTGGGCTGATATTTCACCTTTTATACCTGTTGTTGCTGCTGGCTAAGTGTTTGTGTTTTTGGATTTGGTTCCTGGTGTGGTCTTTGGTGTTCTCAGTGTAGATAACTGTGATATCACAGCCCATGGCACGCAGGCCACAGATTTGGGTTTACTGTCTATCCCAGAAGGAGACAACCGTGTGGATCATGCTTTTGCCTCAGATATTGAAGACGATGTGGCTGGACATTCTGATGACATGGTGGTGTCAGCTGCTGGGCATGATGATGATCATGAACCATTTGTCCTATGCAGAGTCAGGTGATGAGGGCAACTGCTAAAAAATGAAAATTGAGAGCAGAGTACAGGACAGTGCAATAAAGAGAACCAAAAAAAAAGAAAAAATAAATGCACTGAACCTACAGGGCTAGAAACATAATTTATTATAAAAGTGGAACAGATCAGGTTAGCGCTTTCACGACAGCAAGGTCGCTTCATCAGACAATCATTCCAAGCCAAGTACATCATTAAATATTCATTAAGCAGTCACCTGACAATTAATGTAATTAGATAAAAAATCCCTTATATAGAAAGTGCAGAATGCATATAATACAATAACATATTTCATCAGTAGAGAGAGTTCTTGCCTCCACTGTACTGCTTGCTGTCTACCTGTTAAATAACTTTGAAACCAGGTAATGGTGGGTTTGCTAAGATTCAGTTCTGGGGGAGATTTAATTTGTTTGTTGTGGTTAACCATATTAAATGCCTCAGAGAGGTTCAGACATTTATCAGAGACATAGTTGCCATTATTCTGTGGTTGTTTACTATATGAGTGAATGACATAAGGGCTGCTGTGGTGCTGTGATAGGGCCAGTAGCTATGTTGAGTGTTTGTGAGAAGGTTGTGGGTGTTGAGGTAATCCATAATTTGTGTGTGTATACACCTCTCCAGTATTTTGGACAGAGGAGAGAGTATTGCAATAGGCCGATAGCTGGTTAACTCTTTTGAGTTACCCCTTTTGTGGAGTGGAATAAAGTGAGAATTTTTCCAGATGTCTGGGACAAGATTTTACAGATATCAAACAATTGATAAGAATGGATACAGGGTACGCAATGGCATTAGCAGCTATTTTTAAAAATTCATCTTGGAGTTTATCAGTGGCTAAAGTGGTGGGTTTTAGTTTCTTAAGAAGTTTCTTAATTGTAGGAGTAGAGACAGGATGGAGGATAAAGCCATTGTTTTTAATATGGTAGTTGGGTGGTTGGTTGGAGGATGGACAGCATTGAGAGTTAGCTAGTGCAAGAATAGATTCAGTGAAGAATTTGTTGAAATGCTTCGCAATGCTGAGTGAAGTATCATTTATGGTTGGTGAGGGAGTACCTGATTTTCCAGGAAGGAGAATGTTTTTAATGGCTGCCCAGAATTTCTTGGGGTTATTTTGATATTTAGTTTGTGTAGTGTGGCAGTAGCTAATTTTGTCTATATTGACACATTTCTTTGACTTGTTATGCAGTTCAAGATATGCCTGTTAGTCTGTATGGGATCCAGTTTTGTGCCAGCGGGCCCAGGCTTTATTTCTGGATTTTAGCAGAGATTTAGTCTCTTTGCTCATCCAGGGAGCGTAATTGTATTTGACTCTGATAGTTCTGGGAGGGTTCTGGGTGATATTGTAGTGTACTGGCTCACCAGATGCACAGTAGCAAGCGCCGCCCCAACCCCGCACCATCTGGTTGACGTCTTGCTGTACTTATGAATAACCAAAAATGAAGTGGCTTCCTCGGCATGAATATTCATTTTAATGAGTAATCACAGTTATATTTAACAGATAAATTTAAAGTCCATTTAAAGAATCATTAAGTGCATGCTTAGCTGTTTCAGCATAACAATATGCACTTTATTATATGATCATAGGTTTTAATTATTTAGATATTTTAGATGTATATGCACACGCACTTTTATAGTTAGTTTTTAATTTAACTTTAATATTCATGAGGCTTGTTGGTTCATAGGTTCATTTTGAATGTCTTTGGGGGATTTACATTGGTTGGTTGGTTGGTTAATATATATATATAGAGTAATTAAATGGTAGTACATTGTCTGATGAAAAGGGTGCTAATGTGTATGGTCTGTGGAGTTGGTTTTATTAAAAGATTCGAAGGACTTGTGGTTCTGCAGTTTTCTTTGGCTTACAGCACTTGTTCGGTTTTGGGGTACTTTCTTTTCATTGTTGTTTTTTTATGTTTCGTGTTTATTCTGGGCCAAGGAAAATGACCTAATATTTAGTATTAAGGAAGAGAAGCAACAATATTATAATATTAGGCATGAAATTGATGAAAAATGTAATGTGGTTATGCAACGTAAAATAGGTAAATTACACAGGGACATGAATATGAAAAATGGGACTAACTATCCAGAACCTAATATGTCTAAAAAGAATGTTAACAATTTTGTTAAATAATAAATGGAATAAACCCATTTTTAGTTATTATTCTGATTTCAGAACGAAACACCTGAATGTTACAGCACCTATTATTCATTACTATAGACATAGTGGATCTTTTTTTCCTGCATACCACACTAGTGGAATGAAGTGGTTTTGAGGAATGTGTATTTTTGACAAAAACATGACACAAGAAGAAATTATATTTAAGTAAAGTATTCATATTTAAACAGTACATAGTGAGGTTTTAACTTATTTTTTTTATAAAGGAAGTGGTTTTTGTGTGTGTTAATGTTATGTGCAATATTGATTTGAACAGTAGAGGGTTGTTTTATGTTTTATTAGAACTAATATGTTATATGTTAGTAAGCACACGCTAACTTTGTTTTAACAATATAAATTATGTAATCAAAATCAAACAGTTTATACATATTATTATATACTATAATATTTTAGGTTTTTTTAATTATTAGATTATTATGGGCACATATAGTTAGGTTTTTTATTTATAGTAAATATTTATGAGGTTGTTTGTTTCATGGTTCATGGAATTCATTTTTTGATTTACATTGGTTGGTGGGTTGGTTGATTGGTTGTATATATATATATATATAGTGTACTGTTTTATTGGTGTTTCAGCATAACAAATGCTGGAATACAACTGCCAAATAGACAAACTACTACAAGTAATCCTAAACCACCATATTACATCAACTGTACAAGAGATCCCAGTAAATATAAATAATTATTTTTTCCCCTTTGCTTTTGCAGGGATCAAGCCCCCTGCACCCTCTGCACTGCACCCCCCACCCCTCGCTATTTGAATATACCAACTCCAAGAACCGACTGCAAGGGTGGTGCAGGGGGGCTTGCCCCCTGAAAAAAGCAAAGGGAAAAAGTAATTGTTTATATTCATGGGATTACTTATATAGGATTAGTTGTAGTACTTTATATTAAGCAAAAAGCAAAAGAAGGTCCTTGCGCACCAGCATTACAAACAAATAAACTATCACAGGAATGTATAGTACTGAGCTACTCATCTACATTCGTTATATGAGTGTCATCACGGGGTAATATATATGGCATGCCAATCATGCCTCATTTCCTTACCACTTCCTAGGTTTTAGGCTTGTCAATCAACCTGGCCACGCCCAGTCCTGAGCGAAACTGCCGGTGAGCCAGTACACTACAGTATCGCCGAGGTCTGGGAGTTTAAGATATCTAACAAGGTAGAGTTGAAGTACTAAGCAGCTTTGTCAAGGTTGAGTTTCTTGAAAGAAAGCTAGTTAAATCCATTTAGTGCTTTAATAAAGGCAGATGGATTGATGTTTTTCTTGTCTAATTACCTGGCAATTGCTGGGCTTTTCCTGATATGTGCGAGATCTTATTACAAATGTAGGTAATTGGTAACCCATACTGTCAGAGAGGCATCCTTACTGACAGATAAGAGTTGGTCTGTTTGTCAGAATCCAGACAAGTATTGACTGTCTCTTGGTGGATTTGTCAATTCTAGTGGGAGACTGGATGAGATGAGAAAATCTACAAAGGTTGGTGAAATTGATGGCAGAACTAGAGTTACAAATTAGCCAGTCAATATTGAAGTTCCCTGAGATGATGGTTGCATGTTGGAGGAACTCTCAGGTCCAGTCAAGTAGGGTCTCCAGGGTGGGTATGTTGTTGCCGGGTGGTATGTAGCAACCGATTATACTGACACTTTTTCTTGGGTTAAGTTTTAGTTTTGCAAGTATACTTTCTGCATTGCCTAAGGTAGGTGTATGCATATCCAAGTTTTCTACATTTAGTTGATTTTTAAATAGTAAAGCTACACCACCTCATCTTTTAGATGTACAATCATTACATATGATATTATAACTTGGTGCTTCATTATTGGAAATGTCAGGTTTAAGACAAATTTCAGTTAATAATACTAAGTCAGGAGAATATAGAGAAAGATTTGCGTGAAGGTCATGAACTTTTTGCTAATGCTTCTGACATTCATATTTAGTATGAGCAGGTCATTAGCTTTTCTACAAAGTTGGAATGTGTTATGAGATAGATTATGGTTAGTTAATTGGATGTTGCAAAATTTGCCAGCAAACATCCCCATAAATCTCATCACTGCTCTGCTCTCCAGCAACTGAACTGGTCAAGCTTCCCAATCTGTTAACAATGAACCATCTCACCTTTGCACACAAAAGCATTCACAACCCCAACCAATGCCCTTCACTATCCTCCCTAGTTAAACCACTTGTCAATACTAGGCCCCTTAGATCTTCTGACAGAATGATGCTAACAACAACCCAGTCACACAACTACCATGGTCACGGTCTCTACTCTAACAAAATAGCTAAGGCCTGGAATGCTTTCCCCCAACACATCCAAAACACTCCCAACTACTCTGCCTTTAAAACCAAAACCAGAGAACATCTCAAATCTAGGGGATTGTGCTCCAGTTGCTCTCCTGGATAATAAACCCCTCCCGATCAACTTTTTCTCATCCCCCTCTCATAGCAACTTTTATCCTACTTGCTCCAACCCATTTTAGAATGCTAGCTTTGCAGTTTTCACTGACATTTTATGTGGGATACAACCTATGACACTATTGCCCTGTCTCTCAAACAATTTTACTCATTTTATTTTCAGTATCAACAATGCTAGCAACATCTTAAGTTTTATCTGTCTGCTCAACTGGAATATACATGTATTAGACTTGTAGTAAGTGTATTATTGTTGATGTTTAATATTATAATTTTATTGATTTTTATATTGTTTATCCGTACATTAGCTGTGTGTGTGGAGCTTTTCTCCCCGGGTCTCCACTGAAAATGGGCTCCATGGCCCAGTCGGACACTGCCCAGTTAACAAATGTAAAATAAAATAAAATAAATCAATAAATAAATAAAATAAATGTTGTTATCAGATGGGCTGGGATTAGGATATATGTCTCCACTGAGTGATAATCTGGCTGCAATGTTTACTTTGGTTCTTATTAGGTTAGTTATGTACTTGTCATATTTTGTGGATAGTTTATTGGTATAGTGCTAGTGTAAGATAAGTTTAAGGGTATGAGGATAGATGTTTATGTGTAGGAAAGATAGGGTGATGGAGGGGGTGAGAGGTGTTGATTTTGTGGTGTGAGCGGTAGAGGTGGAATGATGAAGTAGTGTGTCAGGTAGATTGCTATGATATGAAGTAAGGTGTGCAAATAATATAAGGATTGTTAGTATTATTGATTGTGTAGAAATATTTAGATGGCACATGTTAAGTAATGAAGTAGATATAGTTATTGCGGGGTAGGGTGGAGGAAAAGAGTGAGCCTGAGATAAGCAAAGGGTGAATGGAGCGGGCTGAGATGGATTCATCTTGTGTACGAGAAGTGAAGAGAGACAATCAGTAAGCAAAAAATGTCCTGGTGAAGTAGTTTTTAGAGCTGAAATGTTTAGAGTAGAGATTATATAAAAAGAAAGAAAAAATGGGATTAGGGTACAGAGAGCTTTTAAATGTGAGGAAGAAACATTAAAGGACTTTAGTAGAAGGGCAAGGGAGGTTTTAGTATAACTGGGGAGAAACACAGGGCAGCAAAAGTATGTGTAAACTGGTATAGGATTTCAAGGAATAGGAATGGGACAAGTTAGGTTGAGGGGGTAGAATATGAGAGAGTAGGTTTGTTCCCAAAAGGAGATCTATTGAAGGTATTAAGAGGAGAAAGGAGGGGCAGAGAAAGAAGGTGTCCAGGGGTAATTTGTATGTTAGGAGAGAAAAGCAGAGGGATGGGAGAAGTGATATGCAGAAGCAGCAAACAGAAGGGTATATTTAATAAATGCTAAGATTGTTAGGGAAAGCACTTTATATACAATAAAATTTCAGGGGTAACTGGAAGTGACAGTCTTCCACTGGAGATGTCTCTTTCCATGTGTCTTAGAGTTGAGGACAGAAAAACTGGGGTTAGAACTTATATAGCCAGTAAAGGGAATGCAGTAGCAGGGAACAAAGGGCAGAAGGAATAGAACTACAAAGTATTCAGTGCAGTGTTATGTCCCTAGACTGTGTTCAATACAAAATATTCATTGAATTTAACTGATACAGGCATACATTAAGTAACAAATAATGTACAATAAAAACCAGACACAAACACGAAAGCACAAATAAAAAAACCTCACACAAGACTCAAATGCTAACTGAAATAGTGATGGGGCTATGTGGAAATCAGTGCAGCAACTGGAAAATGCAGTAATTTTTTTTGAGAGTTTGAAAGAAATGGCTCACAGATACATTACATTAAAGCAGCAGAGTCTAAATAAACATACAATATTGGCAGCAGACTAATTCCTTTAGTAGCAGTAAAAAATAGAAATAATTAGAATACAGTGTTTTCATTAATCTGATGTACCTTAAGGCTGTCCGCATATCACCAGAGGAGGGAGAAGTCTTATAGTGAAAAATGTAAAATATGTGCAAACTGGTATAGGAGTTCAAAGAAGACATACAATAAAATCTCACATCATCATTTCTTAGCATTGACTACTGTATTTCAGTCCCTAAAATCACAGACGGACCAGACGCTGTCCCAAGCTGCATCCTACATGAGCTCAAAGACAAACTAAACTCACCTAAACACACTGTTCAAACTTAGCTTCTCCACAGGCTATGTACCCATAGAGTGGCGCCCAGCAACGGTTATTCTGCTCCACAAAGGTGTAGCCACAACAGACCCCGGTAACTATCACCCTATAAGCCTGACTAGCTTGGTCTGCAAGGCTATGGAGTGCATCATCACGGAACTCATTAACAGAGACACTGGGAAACTCCAAACACTGGACCCTACCCAGTTTGGCTTTGTTAAGGGCAGACAATGCCTCCTAAACCTAGTGGACTTCTTTGAGACAGTTACCAAGGCTATACAAGAGGCAAATGTGGTACACAGAGCCTATCTAGACCTCGCTAAGCCCTTCAACACTATTCCCCATTCTGGTATTATAGACAAGCTCACTAGCCTGAACATAAACCTTTACGTCAGAAGATGGGTTGCAAACTCACTCATGGACAGAACCCACATGGTGAGAGTTGCGGGAGCTAGGTCCGACTCTAAACTGGTTACAAGTGGCGTTCCCCAGGGATCAGTCCTAGAACCCCTCCTGTTTGGCATATACTTCTCAAAGGTACAGGTAAGCACAGGAGGACTATGGCTGACCAAGTTTGCAGGTGACTGCAAACTAAGGGTTATAATTGTCTCTCCGGCTGACACAGACATCCTCCAAAAGGATCTCACTGAGACGGATACCCGGTGTCAAAATCATTGCCTCAAGCTAAATGCCAAAAAGTGCATAGTCATCCCCTTTGGAAAAAAACAAAGAACCCACAAACTTCCACATAGGTGGTAGTCCCCTAAATACGGAAGATGTAATAAGGGATCTGGAGACCCAAGTAGATAGTAATCTCACCTTTGATAATCACATTGCCAAAGTGGTTAGAAAATCATTCTACGTGGCCCACCTAATCACAAAAGGGTTCGCATTCAGATCAAAAGAGGTCATTGTGCCCCTCTACACATCACTCATCAGACCCATCATAGAGTACAACACCCCATTTGGGATGTACCTTACAAGACACCTGCAACAGCTGGAAAGACCACAGACATACCTCACCAAGAGGATCACTGGCCTCAAACAGATGCCCTATGCAGCTCGACTGATGAAACTACAGCTGTACTTGGTTGCATACCGCCTACTCAGAGGTGATCTCTGCCTGACATACAAGGCCATGTCCAACCCAGAATTGATGGACATGCTCCACCTAAAGAAAACATTATCCCCTCGAACCACATCCTCTAGGGATCTAAACCTCACCACAACAATAAATAGGACATGCTAGAGGGATAGATTCCTCTCCTAGGGACTTCCCATGCTTTGGAACAAGATCCCAGTCTACATTAGGCAGAGCTCCTTGCTAACACTCTTCAGAAGAAACCGTGATGAGTGGATGTGAAACAGAAAATTTACCTCGGGGATCACTTCAGGGGCTCTGCTGGACAGAGGCACAGTGAACTAATCTAAGGGGGTGGCGAAAGCCAACACATTCTGGCTAGGCTTATAAATGCCTTCGGGGAAGATAGCCTAGTACCTACCTATGAACCTATTAATATGAAGTGCGAATCATTGTATTTGGGAGACATTTGTTTCCGAGACGAACTGCATCATTCCACCGTCCCACCACCACCACACACACATTGAATAACAAACTCTTCCTTGGCAGATCAGCTATTTGTATGTTTTATAAGAAAAAAAAGCAGAGTTTTCAGTCTTTGGTACCCCATATCCATTGGCAGAGTTCAGAATATAGAGAGTACTTCAGTTTCCTTTTGTATTCTAGATATTATAAATGTTTCTGTACCGTGCTGAGAAAATGTTAGCAGGAAGTCATTTTTTCCCAAAGCTCATGTACCACGATCATGAAAAATGCAAGCATGGTGTTTCAAAATGTGGCTTTTGCATCCCTGTCACTTATAAAGGAGAATGACAAATACATGTTCTTATTTAAAAAAAAAACTCATAGTAAAAGCAAGCCTGAGAGTTAATTGCATATATGTATGTGTATCTGGTGGGGGGGGGGGTGGTGGGTGGCTAAGTGAACCACTGCCACTGCATAAAACTGTAATTTCATACAATTGCCAATGTATAATATTGTAACCACAATTGTATGTGTTTCTGGAAAAATGCTCTCCATTGCTTCGGAGGAGCTCTGTGGAAAATCTTACATTATCAGCAAAACTGCAATCATTGACTATTTGAAACGGTATGCTCATGTGTTCAAAAAATTCTTATTTCCAAATTATGACCAATGTTGTTACTTTCAAGTCCTAGAGATTTTTGTCTTAATTTTGGGTATAGTGGACAAACTTGTGCATTTACCCATTTTGTTTAACACTTTACCCCTCTGGCAATTTCTTTTAGTAGTAAGTTTGATTTTTTTTTTCATTTTTATCTCTTAAGTTTTACAGCTTAATTTGCTTACTTTGTGTTCAGTACTGCTTTCTCATAGGTCCTCTATTGCTACTTTTTCTTACTTCCTATACTCCCTTACGTGTTTTATTATTAACATCTAAAGTTTAATTTTCATCCATTTTTTCATGAATTAGGGACCAAGTTTTTTCCCCTCTCTCCCAGTTAAGCAACTCAAGCACTGCTCCTTCTCTAAAGATCTGAAAGGCAATAAAATGCTTTCAAAATCTCTTTGTTCCCTGACTTGACATTATGGTACAAACCTGACTATCTCATAATTTTACCCACCAGTAATTTCTCCACAACCTACCTGACATGAAATTGCAATCTGCTGTATCTTTTTCAATTCATAAGTGATATTGTAAAATGGGTTATTGTTCAACACTTTATAACAATCTCACTGATGGTGTAAAACAGTGACTATGTTCTGTTGTTTTGTACCTTGATGGGCACTGTAGTTTAAGGCAGTATGGGGGAGGGGCGGTACTAGGCAAGTTTTGAAAGTGCATGCAGATGGATTCATGTTGGGCTTGGGAATACAATAAACCATTGGCTCCACTCATCCTTCAACATGGTGTCAGAAGTCATCAAAGTCAAACGTTATTGTCATATAGGACTACACAAGTGCAGCCTAAATTAAATTCCGAGTATCAACGCACCAGTGACCAAATAGGAAGCAAGGCTAACAAGAACAGTATGACACTGCAATTTAAAAAAAGATTTTCAATACAAGTCCCACAGAAGGATAAATAAACCGATAATAACATCAAAAACATACAACCCCCTCCGACAGTCTTAAGAAGAATACTGTACATAGCAGCATGACAGTAGGATTGCACATTAAGATTGTCCTCTTTTGTTCATCTGCATCTGACAAACAGCAGGCAATTGCACGTGAATAAGAAAATATGTTGCTACATCAAAGAATAAAAAAGATATTGCACACTTTCAGTAACTAAGTCTCATCAAAGTGTTATGAATGACAGAAGTGCAAAAGGTAAATGAATATAGATTGACAGCATGGCAGAAGGATTTTGTAGACCCGAGCCGCTAGTGTTTGATGACAATATCATGAAGAATTAGTGTGTGTTTGCACAAGAATATGATTTTAAATAGCAGCTGCACATTCAGACAAAGATGCATGCACACAAGCATTTATACTTCTGAATTTGGCAGGATTGAAGGCTATCGAGCAAGAATGCTCTTTTGTATATGCACCTACTGTTTATGTAAAAGAGGTAGAAAACCGCCATGTCATTCCTCAAGCTGAAACATACAAAGATCCAGAATGCTAAAGGCATAAATTCTGAGAACTGTGTAACCCCAGATGAATATAATGATGGAGAGGCATAAATTCACTACAAGAAATCAAAAGCCTGGTGAAACTATTGAAGTATATGTTAGGGACTTCAGAAATAAAGCAAAGACATGCAGATTTGCAGATCTGCAAAACGATTTAATAAAGGACACCTTGTATGTGGCATTGATACAGTGAGGAAAATTCTACTATGTGATAGTGAATTAACACTGAGCAAAGCTATTGAAATTTGCCATATACATGAAATCACAGAAAAACATATCAGTATGCTTGCTGTATCTGCAGCTGAAAATGTCGACAGTGTGCAAGAAAACACTAAGACAATATGGTATCATAAGTGTAAACCGAGGAGCTATGCCACACCACTTCCCATTGTTAATTGCCGCAATTGTGGAGGCAGTCATGAACCTAAATGAGAAAAGTGCTTAGCCTATGATCAGCAGTATCACAAATGCAAAAAGTGGAATAATTTCAAAAAGTTCTGCAAATCAACACAGACTCATAATAACATTTATCCAAAACAGACAGTGGATCCAATTGATACTGTAGTAGACACTGATGACAGTGATGAAACCTTTTATGTTGATGGCATTTCTGTGGTCGGTGAAACAGTTGACACAGTGGATGCCCACGTGTCAGCAAAGAGTGAAATATTTTGCACTGTACAGATTAATGGGAAACCAGTACAGCTTAAAATAGACACTGGATCCAAATGTAATGCCATGTCAGTAAAAGCTTACACAAAAGTGAAAGCTGGAGAGAACCTTGACTCAATAAGGAGCACAAAACTAGTTGCTTACAGTGGCAAAGAAATTCAGACAAATGGCTCTATAGTTCTTTCTTGTCATTCTGCAGGTAACACTTAAAATTTAAAATTCTATGTACAGTAATCAGAAGAGATGTACAATTATTACTAGGCCTGTAAGACAGCCTAAGAATGGGATAGATTTCACTCAGTAAAGAAGTTGATCATCTAAATACAAATTGAAATGACAATTTTTCACAACATATCTTTAAAGAATATGCTGACATCTTCAAAGAGAAAATTGGCAAGCTTCCAGTTACATATTCCATAAAGCTGAACCATGACATAAACCCAGTTGTTAGTCCTACACGTAAGATCCCAGTAGAAATGCAAAGTAAAGTAAAAGCAGAACTAGACAAGATAGTGAATTTAGGTGTTCTTCCTCCTGTGGCAGTCCCTACTGAATAGGTATCATCTATGGTTGCTGTCCATAAGAAAAGGTGACATTCGGTTATGCATTGATCCTAGAGGCTTAAACAAAGCCCTTAAATGTTTTCATCACCCAATGCACACAGTAGAACAGGTAGCAGCACTAATGCCAAATTTGATTGTTTTCTCAGTTATAAATGCCAAGAACTGCTTTTGGCAAATCTCATTGGATTACAGATCCTCTTTATTAACAACATTCAGCACACCATTTGGGAGATTCAGGTTTTTGAGGATGCCTTTTGGGATCAATTCCACCAAGAGGTATTCTAACATGCCATGGAACATATATTTGCTGGATATTCTTGTCCTATTGTAGTGGATGACACTGTTAGAAGTAATGGCGAAAAAGAACATAACCAAAATCTTGAGAAAGTTCTAGACCATGCACGTGAGGTCAACCTCAAATTAAATCCTTTAAAATGTAAATTTAAAGAAGTCACCTACGTTGGTCACCTGTTCACAAGTTCAGGGCTGCAGCCAGATCTGTCAAAGATAACCGAATCAATGAAATACTAGTCCCAGGGAATATTACATGTTTAAAGAGTGTCCTGGTTATGATTAACTATTTAGGACAATTAATCTCAAACCTAAGTGAGCTTTCTGCACCATTGTGTGAGCTAACACATAAGGATATAAAATGGTCTTGGTTTGAACAGCACCAAGAGGCATTTGATACTGTAAAAAAGAGAATTGCCAGTCTAACCCGCACTGAGATACTGTGATGTCCATAAGCTTTAATACTTACCTGTGATGCATCTCAGTATGGACTTGATGCAGAGTGTTCTCAGGAGAGCATTCCAGTTTCATATGCATCCTGTACCCTGACTCAAACAGAGATGCACAATGCACAAATAGAAAAAGAACTTCTTCCTGTTGTGTTTGCATGATCCAAATTCAATGACTATATATACAGAAAGTCAATTCAGATTTTAACAGATCCCGAGCCAATAGTAACGAATTTGAACAAGCAGATACATACAGCCTTAGCAAGATTGCAAGAATACAGCTTTACCATTGTCTACACAAAAGGTAAACACATGTATCTTGCTGATGCCTTGTCACATGCACACAGAAAGATGACAGAACAACACAAAAATGAAACAGCTGATTTTGAAGTCAGGGAAGTCAAGCACATTTCATCATCATGGCTTCATGAGTGAATAAATCACACCACAATAGACCCAATTCTTCAAAAACTGAGTAATATTATCAACCAAGGTTGGCAAACACATCAAACAAGTCTGGCACTTGAAATTCAGTAATATTTCCCATTCAGGGATGAGCTCATGGTGGAAGATGGCATCATTATGAAAGCCCCAAAAGTAGCAGTTCCTAGATCACTGCAATGGACTATATAGACATTCTGCACGGAGGCCATCCAGG
Source organism: Protopterus annectens (assembly GCF_019279795.1). Classification (NCBI taxonomy): domain Eukaryota; kingdom Metazoa; phylum Chordata; order Ceratodontiformes; family Protopteridae; genus Protopterus; species Protopterus annectens. Next base: position 96,695,361 of record NC_056748.1, read on the forward strand.
CACTGAGCCAACTAAAAGTCTAGGGCAAGAAGCATTGTGTTCTGGCCCTCAATGTCTAAAGATATTGAAAGAGGGACATTTTCATGTTCAGTTTGCAACAGTAACAAACCACATCAGGAAAAAGAACCTCTTCACCTACACCCAACCCCTGATTTACCATGGTCAACAGTAGCAGCAGATATTTTCAAATGGAACGGTCAACATTACCTGGTACTCATTGATCCATACTCCAGATGGTTTGAAGTTGACTTACTCTGTAATGTGACATCTAGTACAGTAGTTACAAAACTAAAGAGGCACTTCTCAGTCCATGGAAGCCCGCATAAAGTCTTCTCAGATAATGGTGCACAATTCACTAGTCAACATTTTAAAGAATTTACTGTATCTTGGAATTTTATTCATGTAATCAGCATCCCAGAATACCCACAAGCTAATGGTCTGGCTGAACATGCAGTCCACAGTGCAAAGCATTTAATGGAAAAGTCCAAAAGAGATGGAACCTATGTATTCCTTATAGGTTCATAGGTTCATAGGTAGGTACTAGGCTATCGGCCCTGGGGCCTATACAAGCCCAGCCAAAAAGGTACCCTGGCTTTTGCCACCCAAGAAAATTATTTTCCTATGCCACTGTCAAGCAGAGCCACAGAGGTGATCCCCAGGGTGAATTTTCTATTTCCCATCCAATCATCAAGATTTTTCTTGAAGAGTGCTAATGAGGAGCTTTGTTTGATATAGATAGGTAGTTTATTCCAGAGTATGGGAAGTCTCTGGGACAGGAATCTATCTCTCCGGCATGTTCTTTTTATTGTCATGACAAGGTTTAGGTCCCTAGAGCGTGTAGCTCAGAGGGATTGGGATTTCCTCAATTTACTAAACCTTCAAAACATTCCCCATGACCAAACACTTGATTCACCTTCTCAAAGACTGATGTCAAGACAAACACAAATGACTCTTCCAGTCAGCAAACAGCTGTTAGTGCCAACCTCAAAGAGTAATGAGGTAGTTAAAGCTGGGTCTATATCATGTTGTCGATCTTTTAAAAGTTTGAACACCATATGGTCGACACTATATGTTCGAACTTTAAAAGTTCAAAAGCATAATATAAAAAAAAAAACTTACCTGAAGGCTGTAACCAGGGGGCAAGCCCCCCTGCACCCCCTACACCCCCTGCTACTTAAATATACCAACTCCGAGATTGCACTACATTGCAGGAAAGGGAATACTTCCCTTACTGAGATCTCCGTTGAAACGTTTGAAGTTTTACAAGGTCGAACATATGGTTTGACCATATGACGTTCGAACTTGTAAAAGTTTGACAATGTGAATGGGACCCGTTAAAGCTCAACTATCAAAAAAGCACCAATCACAGAAGTCATTCTATGACAAAACCAGCAGACCTATTCGACAATTGTTGCATGGTGAAGTTGTTAGAATGCAGACTTCAAAAGGTCATGATCATGTAGGAATTGTGTGGGACATTTGTGTTGAACCAAGATCCTACATAATTCAGTCAGAAGGAGTAGACTACAGAAGAAATCACAGACACATTTTGCCTGTCCCAGAGATGAAGCCACAACAGACTGTGTGTACTAGTGATTCCAGTTCCTTGACTGAATCACCAACCAATCAACTCCAAATAGACCAACAGCCATATTCAAATAGTTCTGAAATACAAAGTAATGTTTCAGTACCAAATAAACCTCTAAAGACAGTTCCTGTTTTCAAATCAAATCAAAATCTATATGTAACACTGGCAGGAAGAGTCTGCAAATCCAATCCTAAATATATACAGTGAATTGGACCTGAAATCAGACAGGCTGTGCTGAACTGATAATATGATGTTTAATTCCTGAATGTGTTTAAAGAAAATATTAAAGCAAACTTTGCTCATATATTTGAAATAAGGAACAAAGTTAAAGAGGGAGGATGTAGAACAGTGACTATGTTCTGTTGTTTTGTACCTTGACAGCCACTGTAGTTAAGGCAGTATGCGGGGAGCAGTATTAGACAAGTCTTGGATGTGGATTCAGATGGATTTATGTTGGGTGTACAATAAACTGGTGATAACTTCCATTTACTGGCTCAACTCATCATTCAACAGATGGGTAGTAGCTAATATGAAAACCAGGAACTTTATATCAGAATAAAGCTTACTGATGGAAGTATAACATCTTCTGCCCCCTTAGTCAAATGATATTTAAGTCACAAAGGAGCACATTAGGTTGTCTAATCCAGCACATGACTGTTATTCTTATTCCTACTGCTTTTAAGTTGTGAGAAATCATTGCATGTTCATTGTGTATGCCTGCCATTCGGTAAGTGCTCAGTGCATTTACTTTTATTATAGCTAAATACTTTGGGGTGTTTTAGTTGTCAGACTTAGTCAGTACAACTTTTATCGAATAGTTTTTTCAAGGATTATACAGAAGGGATCCTCTTCTGTCTTAAATGGAAACTATATTAACATGATCTAGCTATCTTATGAGCAGTAACTTACTGGATAATATTGATATTTTTCATTTTTCTGAAACAGTGTACCTCAAAAAATCAGTTCAGTGTTATAAAAAGCAGATATCTTGCTAATAACATAACATACATATTTTCTTAAGAGTTATATGCATATAATGCAAATATCAATGTTTGGAAAGATTACTTTTAGTTTTTGTTCTAAGAAGATGATGATACAAACCAGTGCTGGAATGAAGCTGCTGGGCAGTCTGTTAGAACATTTGAGGTCCTGTATCCAATAATTTGAGCTTTAATTCATGGTGGTAACCTAAGTGATAAACCCAACAACAAGTGTGCTATGATTCTTCATATTCTAGTTGAAAAAGCCATCAAGCTATTTAATATTTTTGCTCAAGGTGAAGAGAACAAAAGCAATTTGTCAGTTCTGAAGACTATTCTAGAACAGTGGTTCCCATCTTGGATTCTTTAGCACCATTCTTAGCATGCCACATAAAACTACAAGTTTTATTTTATCTGTAGCTTTCTACTGCTGCTGCTATGTAACTACATAACATGAATGATCCTGAAAATACTGCTTTTTTATGTTACAATGTGACATACACAAGTCAAATTTTTTGTCCTGAGGTCGAGCTCATGTCATCATACCCAATAGAGAAAGCAATGCTTTAAGGGTTGACTTAAGTTTTGTGAGTATGTAGAATGCAGACCTGTTGTAAGGGAATCTGGTGCTCTGGACACCCATTTGGTCTCTCCCCTCACTTGCTATGAATGACTGATGCATTGTAGTCAGTTAATGACAGGCTGCAAACTGTCAAATAAGGGAAAAAAAAGCAATCTGACAGTTTACACAATGTCACTAAGTGATCATAATCATTTAAAGACAGCTTGTAAAGTCTCTGTCAAATTGTTCTGATTTTTAAGGTGGAATGCTTACAAGCTGTCCCTAAGAGGCTTTAATGGCTAATGGCTGTAATCTCTTAAAGACAGCTTACAAACTGTGAAGCTTTTTTAAAAGTTAGAGGTTGGTGTTTGGGAAGGTGGGCCATTTGCACCACCATTCCTGTGGCACTGATTTATGGTCCTGTTGAATCTGATCTGTTGTCATAGGAAAAATAAATCATCATATAAATAAGTCTTCTGTCCATTTATAGGCTGCATACTCAAGCCTACCTCTTCCTGCTTTAGTCAAGAGACATGACACAGGTAGTCATTAACACCTGAATACTTACATTTTGCTTTAGAATGCAGTTTTACTTAACAGTGATTTTCTTTCACTTTAGCTCAGGAATATTTCATAACTGATATGGAAAATATAATTGTGATCCCTTATTTCAGGACAGTGTGCTTTTACAATCAACAACCAGTGCTATAGGGTTAAAGTATGAGCATTAAATATTTGATACAAGCTTGCAGGTACAGAATTAGAGTGAATCCTTTTTTCCTTTCAATGCCATTTCCACTGGGAATGAGGGTAGCTAGCTGTTTTGCAATGGCTCTGTGTCAATGACAACATGCAGCAGCTGACAGCAGTTTCAAGTGGATTTGTGATGATTTATTCATTGGAACATTGCTTCAGTACAGTCAGACATCATGACCTGCATTGCCTACCACCAATTACAGATCTGTGGCCATCACTCTCTGATATACTTATCTAATGACACTATCTTGTGTGTTCCTTACGAGGCATTTTGATCAATGTTTGTAAGATTTCTGAGAAGTCACAAATCTCTGAAACAAATGAGGGAATTTAATGTTGTACAGACATCTTCAGATTTTTGTCACCATGCTCTACAAGCATTATTACTTCTTTGTGATAGAAGACAATTGTGAAATTGTAACATGTAAGCATCAAGACATTTTAGGGTTGTAAATTACTCTATTTATGTCACTGGTGATATCAACAGTTGGGTGAGGTGAGTAGATAAAATTAATCTGGAGTCAGTGATATTTTCCCAAAAGGTAGTTAGTGGTTAATACTGACTTGCTTGATGAGTAAAAATACACATGTGCGTTTTGCTCAGGAAACTATCCTTTTCACAAACCATAATACTTATAACACATTTTAGTAATTCAACAAGAAAGACAATTTTCATGAATGTTGCAAGTTTAAAATATTATTAGTAGTCTTGATAAGAATAAGACATTAATTTTTGGTTGCATTTTTGTTCATCAACCTGACAGTCAGTATGACATAATAATACATAGGTGCAACAATCAGTATGACATAATAATGAGTAGGTGTAGCAATCAGTATGACATAATAATGCATAGGTGCAGCAATCAGTATGACATAATAATGCATAGGTGTAGTGAGGGTTCCACAGCTAAGTATCAGCTGCATTAAGGGTATCTGGGGCTAAGAAGGGCTAGGAATCACTGTTCTACACAAAGACAGTGATATAGTATCTGAAATGCATGTGAGTATTGTGAAAATGCCATCCTTGCACATGATGCAAGGAAAAGGTGCAAGCATATGGCAGTTATCTCAGAGTATTAAGAGTATTACCTATTGATGAGCTGCAGTTATCTCAGAGTATTGAGTATTGCCTGTTGATGAGCTGCAGTTATCTCAGAGTATTGAGTATTACCTGTTGATGAGCTGCAGTTATCTCAGAGTATTGAGTATTACCTGTTGATGAGCTGCAGTTATCTCAGAGTATTGAGTATTACCTGTTGATGAGCTGCAGTTATCTCAGAGTATTGAGTATTACCTGTTGATGAGCTGCAGTTATCTCTCAGAGTATGAGATACCTATTGATGAGCTGCTGTTATCTCCAGATATTGAGTTATTACCTGTTGATGAGAGATGAGCTGCAGTTATCTCAGAGTATTGAGTATTACCTGTTGATGAGCTGCAGTTATCTCAGAGTATTGAGTATTACCTGTTGATGAGCTGCAGTTATCTCAGAGTATTAAGAGTATTACCTGTTGATGAGCTGCAGTTATCTCAGAGTATTAAGAGTATTACCTGTTGATGAGCTGCAGTTATCTCAGAGTATTAAGAGTATTACCTGCTGTTGAGCTGCAGTTATCTCAGAGTATTAAGAGTATTACTTGTTGATGAGCTGCTTCTTCTATTCAGTGTTTGAGTCCTTCAACCACCATTTTACTATGTGACTCTGAGCAAGTCACTTAACTAGACAGTACTCCTAGGCTGAATCTGGAAAATGGTCCATGTGGATCAGACCTCTATCTCAGTTAATAACTCTATCCATCCATTCAAGCTTGTGAGTTGTGCCTGACCTCTATAGTGACCCCAGGGACAGCTACTGCCATTGACAGAGTTTACAAGGCAAATAGGAAATGGAAGTAGATTACCAGAACCATCTTCAGTATCACACACACACACACACACACACACACACACACACACACACACACACACACACACACACACACACACACACACACACACACACACACACACACACACACACACACACACACACACACACACACACACACACACACACACACTGTGCATGTTTACCAAGAGACAATTTATATATAAGTAAGTAACTAACTAACTAAATAAATAAATAAGTCAGAAATGGGTTGTAGAGCAATAAAATATGACAACATGTCTGAAAATATGACTGAGAGGGCAGAAAAAATGTAAGCATATTTTAGATCATTTGTGTTAGAAACAGCAGAACAGAGTGAACAATATCTGACTTGTTTAATTCCTCCAACTCTTTTGGGTTTCTAATACCATGATGGGAATCCCCCATTCATAAGTCAAAGTACGATTAAAGTTCAGGAAATTAGTATTGCTATACTCACTAATGTTAGCCAACAGTGCTCTTCGCAGCACCTGCAATTTGCCCAGTAATGACTCCTTCTGCAATTCGTACAGTGTTACATGAATTGGTAACATATCTTAATACGATTGTAAATTCTTTTTTATAAGACCAGTTGCTCCTACTACTATTGGAATTGTCTGGATATCTTTCTTCCACATGGCTCTCATTTCTGCCTGCAGATCAAGGTATTTTATAACTTTGTGTCTCTCTGTACAGGACACTGTAGTCACTAGGTGTGGTGATTTCAATGATCAATGCTACTTTTGCCTTATTTTCTTGGACCACTATATCCAGTTTTCCAGCATCTATCTTTGAACTGTTCATATTGGGTGATCCCATGTGATATAAACTTCATCATTTTCTATGATTCTTTGTGGCTTATGTTTCCAGTGTTTTTCAGCCACTTTGATACCATAATGTTTGCACAATCTCCAGTGCAACAGTCTTGCCATATTATTATGCCTTTCAGTATACAGTCCCTCTGCTATTAGTGCGTCGCAACCTGCAACAAGTTGTGTGACTGTTTCCAATTTGGTTTTAGAAAACCTACATATGTCTGTTTCTCCCACATGTTCAATGGACTTTGTAAACCAGCGTCTGATCTTAATATGTGCCCCTATGGAAATTGTAGTATTTGAGGTCTTGTACAGAGCTGTTTTGAGAGGATATGAGGATATCATTTTTTCCCTTCATAGAGTGTTTTACTTGCAATCCTAAGAGGGTGGATTATGCTCAGACATGGTCATGTCACCCTTTTATCATACTGGTGACAGGACAGACTATAAAACAGTTTAAAATCCAGAGTGAAGGAGCATGTCAGGGACGTAAAAAATGTAAACCATTAAATACTGTGGCTATGCATTTTTGACAGTAGCATGGTCTTAAAGGGACTGCAAGCTGGCAGTTGTGAAGTAATTGACAGTCACCACTCCCAGTATGAACCCTCCCTATTAAAATCATGATGTACATAAAATGAGATCAAACTAAAAGCTAAAGAGTATAGTATTGTCACTTTTTTCACATTTCATATTGCACAGCTTATAAACAAAGGGATTGTGTCTAGATCTAGGGATCTCAATGTTTCCCTTTACTCAGGCCTTATTAGACTATTCTTTGAATATAATGCCACCTTTGACATGTATCCCTCCAGACATATGCAACAGCTGGAACTCCCACAAACAAAAATACTTTACTAAAAGGACACAAGGCCTAAACAACATGTCCTACGTGGTCTGACTCAAAGCCCTGTCACTTTACTTAGTATCCTACAGACTGCTTAGAGGTGATCTGTGACTGGCATACAAGGCATCTTCTGACCTATTACTTATGGATTTACTGCACATCAGCAAGTCCAATGACATTAGAAATACTCAGTCTATGGATCTAAACCTCTTCTGAACATCAACAGGATAGTTTGGAGGGATAGGTATATCTCATAGAGGATACCGCTAATCTGGAACAGACTTTGCATCCACATAAAACAAAGCTCATCCCTGACCATAATCAGCAGCAACTTTGATCTATGCATAAGTAATAGAAAATTTACCCCAGGGTTGCCCCCTGTACTACTAATGGACAGAGTCAGCTTCTGAATGCTTTATTCCATGTAGGGGTCCTCTTAAATTATCTATGGTATGATCCCAGTTATTTTCATTAGGGTAATATGTAATTATCAACCAGTCTATGACCAAATGGGATAAGGTTAATTCTAGAACAAAAAGTGAAATTGGCTAGGCTTAAAATTGCCCAGAAAGGCAGCTGGCATACCAAATCAGATGTTGGTATTATGAAGAAATGTCAGGAGATGCTTTCTAATTATGAATATTTGTCTAGGACGCTTGAGATGTTTCCTTTGGTCTGTCATAGGAGAAGATACAACCATTAGGGACATGTTCATCCATAGTTATTTTGAAAGACCATTGAAAAAGTATATTAAAATACCAGTGGCATATGCTTGTGGTATGCTAATATTCATAGTCTTGAGCAAAGCAGTTTTGAGAAGAAAAATGGACATAATTTTTCCATCACACATCACTTACATTTCTAAGGGGTTATGTTCTGGCGTGTCCTGTATTATGTTTTATACAGAACAGAATGTGAAGAAGTTTAAATCTGGAGTCCACTGCATGTTACAGACAGTAACAAGTGTAAATGGCAAAGTGCTATGGCTATGTATTTTTATTTTGCAGTGCCATGCTGGTGAAATTTATTCACTACATGACTCTTTACTTGAGCAGTCTGCTGTGAGCATCAACGTATTCCTCTGAAAAATAAGCAATTAATGAGGCAAGTTATATTAAAGTTTGCCACTATAAAGTCAAAAAAGTAACAATAGTGATTTGGACCAGCAGTGCTTGATTAACTGAATAATTGGTTGTATTAGTGACTGGTGGTGTATTCATTATGCATTTCTCTAAGCTGACTGTTTGTATTCTTTTGGCTATTTGTTTGACTCCCTGGTATGCCTTTTATAGAGTCATTGGAGGAACAGTGCTTTAATAACTTCCAGCTGCTGGAAATATGTTATTATTTTAATATATTTGTGTAAGCAGTTTCTGGTTTAAAAGCACATGTTTGCCACCTTTCCTGTAACTAGCCTAGTCTAGATGCAGATTTGCTGTATCCAGGATTGTTTGTAAGCTTCTGATCCCCCCAAGCCTTTCTGTGTTGGAGGGAAGCATTCTAGCTTATCAGTGGGAGTGGTAAGCCCTAGGTAGCCTATCTAACAAAAGATCCAGATACAGATTCTTAGTTTTAGCACTTGAATTTGCTTATTCGTGCTCAGGACTTGTTCAGAACTTGTTGTTAGCACTAAATAAGCTACAAATTACTACAGCACTCAACCTTCCTCTTTACCTAGAAGAAAACAGTTTGTGTACTTACTTTCCTCACTTGCTATAGAAAAAAGCTCTTATGCTCACTTTCCTCACTTGTTTAGAGGAAAGTAGGTTTTTACTCGGGCATGTCCAAGGGTCAGCTCCCAGTATTCTCTCCTATCTGATGAATCTGGGCATCTTGGGGCAATGTAACAATTGCCTCATGTACACAGATAACCCTCTCCTCCTAAAACCCAACACCACAACATGTGAGAGATGCACTTATCTAGCTAAACTGGAGGTAAAGCTCTCTCCAACCAAGACTGAACTTGACAGTCAAGAGGAGAAGGTAAACACTTGCCCCACACCTCACTCATCAAATAGTCCCACTAAACCTACACCACCAAAATCCACACATAGAAACACAAAAACATTTGCAGAGGCTCTCAATAATAATCTGCTCAAGCAACAAAGACCTCCAAAGCAGAAATGCAAGCAACCTCCATCCCCCAGCACAACTCAAATAAAACATAGCCCACAGACTCAGTGTGCCAATAAACCACAGCCCATAAGGCAAAACAACGTACCAACACACTAGTCATAGGTGACTGTATAGTCAGGTACACTGATGTCCCACTCACCAGGCTCAACAAGGAGAAGATTACTGTCAGCTGCCTGTTGGGTGCCAGAATCCGCCACATAACCCATGCACTCAGGTCACTCCACAACAAGCACAAATATGACTCTGTCTTTGTCCATGTTGGTGTGAACAATCTGAGATGTACCTCCTTGGACTACATGAAAAGAGACATGGAAGAGCTCTCCGATCTTGTAGCCCAGGCAGGTATGGCCCCTATGGAAATTGTAGTATTTGAGGTCTTGTACAGAGCTGTTTTGAGAGTATATGAGGCTATCATTTTTTTTCCCTTCATAGAGTGTTTTACTTGCAATCCTAAGAGGGTGGATTATGCTCTGACATGGTCATGTCAACCTTTTATCATACTGGTGACGGGACAGACTATAAAACTGTTTAAAATCCAGAGTGAAGGAGCATGTCAGGGACATAAAAAATGTAAACCATTAAATACTGTGGCTATGCATTTTTGACAGTAGCATGGTCTTAAAGGGACTGCAAGCTGGCAGTTGTGAAGTCACTGACAGTCACCACTCCCAGTATGAACCCTCCCTATTAAAATCATGGTGTACATAAAATGAGATCAAACTAAAAGCTAAAGAGTATAGTATTGTCACTTTTTTCATTGTACAATTTATTCATTTTCATAAAGAATTAAATAAATAAAAACAATCTAAGCAACTTAATACTTCTACAACAAAACATTAGAGCACATATATCATACCATCTACAGTATTTACAATGCAGAGTTTCCACATCTCTCCATTTCATTCCAGATACCTCTGTTCAAAATTAGTCCTCATTAAAATTGAAATCCCAGTTTTTCTGAGATCAATTTCTACCTAGCCGGAATTTCTGCACTTGGCCCCGGAGACTTATATGACACCAGACTACATACTATAAATCCCAACAAAAGAGACAAAATGAGCTTATAAAGAGAAACTACTGACTGCTTCCATTCCTTCACAGCTGCATTTTGATTACACTCTCTCAAATCCACATAGCTTTTCTATTTTCTACAGTTCTTATAATCCAGTGTTTCTTCTGTACAAATTAGCCAAAGATGCCAGTCTGTGTCTATAAATTTCCCAAATATGTCTTGCAAGATTTTGCTAAATCACCTCAAATATATTTTTGCACTTTCAAATGCCCAACACATTTGCAGGCTGTCTGCTCATCAATTCCACATCTCTAACAACAACTATATTGCAGTTTCCTTTCCCTATAAAACTTTTCTGGAGTCTGGTACTATCTATAGATTACTCTGAACTGTTCATCTTTAATTCTGTAGCACTTATTTAGTGGGTTATCACTAGATTACTCTGAACTGTTCATCTTTAATTCTGTAGCACTTATTTAGTGGTTTATCACCATCCCAAACTTAATTCCATTCCTTAGGACTTAGTGTCACACCCTCTTCTTTTCCCAATGTCACTGTGTATGCCAGTGCAGTGTCTCAACTTTCTTACTCCCATATCTATATACATTAAGCTGGTTTTCTCAGCTTTGACTCCAAGCCACTTTGACTCATGAAACACACCTCAGTTTTTCTGTGTCTCCTCCCTGTTTCTTTCCATACATACTATGTAACTGCCCCAGTACAAACTAGCCTCTACTCTCCAATTCAAATTTCTCTTTAAGCTGCTGAAAAGACTTCCACCTTCAGTCTCCTTTTCTCATCATTTGGACCATGCCTTGCTCTGCCATCTCCTCCTAACATCCCCATTAATCATTTTAGATACTTCTGGTTGAACCAAATGTTTTTTCCAGTCAGCCTTTGCCTCCAAAGTAGCTCCCTAACCTCATACTTCCTTTAAATCAGCTTACGCACCATGAATTCGGAATACACATTATGTCTTAGGCTCTCTCATTCTCAAAATCCTCATACCCACTGCGCACCTGCAGTAGTAAGTGTATCACATCAAAAGCTAGTGCATATCTCTCTCTATATTAGGAAGCCCCCATACCCACACTGAAATGGGCATTTGTAACTTTACTATTCTAAGTCCATCTCCTCCATTACCCAGGAATTTAACTTCTACAGAAGTAACTTAACCTTTGGTCATCTAGACAGTGTGTCAGAATATATAATATGTGAGGGAGTGCCATTGTACAGTATGTCAGAATATATAATATGTGAGGGAGTGCCATTGGACAGTGTGTCAGAATATATAATATGTGAGGGAGTGCCATTGGACAGTGTGTCAGAATATATAATATGTGAGGGAGTGCCATTGGACAGTATGTCAGAATATATAATATGTGAGGGAGTGCCATTGGACAGTGTGTCAGAATATATAATATGTGAGGGAGTGCCATTGGACAGTGTGTCAGAATATATAATATGTGAGGGAGTGCCATTGGACAGTGTGTCAGAATATATAATATGTGAGGGAGTGCCATTGGACAGTATGTCAGAATATATAATATGTGAGGGAGTGCCATTGGACAGTGTGTTAGAATATATAATATGTAAGGGAGTGCCATTGGACAGTGTGTCAGAATATATAATATGTGAGGGAGTGCCATTGGACAGTGTATCGGAATATATAATAGGTGAGGGAGTGCCATTGGACAGTGTGTCAGAATATATAATATGTGAGGGAGTGCCATTGGACAGTGTGTCAGAATATATAATATATTAGGGAGTGCCATTGGACAGTATGTCAGAATATATAATATGTTAGGGAGTGCCATTGGACAGTGTGTCAGAATATATAATATGTGAGGGAGTGCCATTGGACAGTGTGTCAGAATATATAATATGTGAGGGAGTGCCATTGGACAGTGTGTCAGAATATATAATATGTGAGGGAGTGCCATTGTACAGTATGTCAGAATATATAATATGTTAGGGAGTGCCATTGGACAGTGTGTCAGAATATATAATATGTGAGGGAGTGCCATTGGACAGTGTGTCAGAATATGTAATATGTGAGGGAGTGCCATTGTACAGTATGTCAGAATATATAATATGTTAGGGAGTGCCATTGGACAGTGTGTCAGAATATATAATATATGAGGGAGTGCCATTGGACAGTGTGTCAGAATATATAATATATGAGGGAGTGCCATTAGACAGTATGTCAGAATATATAATATGTGAGGGAGTGCCATTGGACAGTGTGTCAGAATATATAATGTGTAAGGGAGTGCCATTGGACAGTATGTCAGAATATATAATATGTGAGGGAGTGCCATTGGACAGTATGTCAGAATATATAATATGTTAGGGAGTGCCATTGGACAGTATGTCAGAATATATAATATGTGAGGGAGTGCCATTGGACAGTGTGCAGAATATATAATATGTTAGGGAGTGCCATTGGACAGTGTGTCAGAATATATAATATGTAAGGGAGTGCCATTGGACAGTGTGTCAGAATATATAATATGTGAGGGAGTGCCATTGGACAGTATGTCAGAATATATAATATGTTAGGGAGTGCCATTGTCATTACTGCTCTAATTGTCCCAGAAATTGTTTGCAACCATGCTATCTTAGTCCCTCACTCCTATTCCATCCTTTTTACCAATGTCAGATTTTCTTGACAAGTGTCTTCCAAAGTTTGGCCCGCCACTACACCTAAATATTTGGGATATAACCCATCCTGTATTGAGACTTTTACCATCTCTTCTCTATTTCCTAGTTATAGTACAACCACCTTTCTATATTATATTGCAAACCTTAAATTTGACTAAAACTGTTCACGATATCTAGAACTTTACCCGAAAACATTTTTATATTCTTGCTCATTAAGAAGCAGTCATCAGCAAACATCAACAGGGCTCCTTCTTCCTTTATATTCTTATGTACATCAGATATAAGTGATCTAATTTCTTCCATTGCTAATATAAATAACCCTGGGGATGGTCAACATCCTTGCCTTCTTTCCTTGCGATACTCTGCACCTCAGACAGTACCTCATTACACATACTCCAAAAGTAGGGTTGGTATGCAGCACTTCAACCCACATTACAAACCTTTCTCCTATACCTTTTTTAGACAAGTGGATAGGAAATTCCAGTTGACTATGTCAAATTCCTTCCGATTGTCAAAACAAATCCAGCATTACTGCACCTCTGACCATATCTATCCAGGAGTATTGTCACTGTTGGCAGATGCCCTTTCCTCATCATACTTTACAGACAATGCACCACTACAAAATGTAGTCAAGGACTAAGGAAGTTGGGGTTATAATTCTTTCTTATTTGACCATCAAGTCATTCTATATTGCACAGCTTATAAACAAAGGGATTGTGTCTAGATCTAGGGATCTCAATGTTTCCCTTTACTCAGCCCTTATTAGGCTATTCTCTGAATATAATGCCACCTTTGACATGTATCCCTCCAGACAAATGCAACAGCTGGAACTCCCACAAACAAAAATAATTTACTAAAAGGACACAAGGCCTAAACAACATGTCCTACATGGTCTGACTCAAAGCCCTGTCACTATACTTAGTATCCTACAGACTGCTTAGAGGTGATCTGTGACTGGCATACAAGGCATCCTCTTACCTATTACTTATGGATTCACTGCACATCAGCAAGTCCAATGACATTAGAAATACTCAGTCTATGGATCTAAACCTCTTCTGAACATCAACAGGATAGTTTGGAGGGATAGGTATATCTCATAGAGGATACCGCTAATCTGGAACAGACTTTGCATCCACATAAAACAAAGCTCATCCCTGACCATAATCAGTAGCAACTTGGATCTCTGCATAAGTAATAGAAAATTTACCCCAGGGTTGCCCCCTGTACTACTAATGGACAGAGTCAGCTTCTGAATGCTTTATTCCATGTAGGGGTCCTCTTAAATTATCTATGGTATGATCCCAGTTATTTTCATTAGGGTAATATGTAATTATCAACCAGTCTATGACCAAATGGGATAAGGTTAATTCTAGAACAAAAAGTGAAATTGGCTAGGCTTAAAATTGCCCAGAAAGGCAGCTGGCATACCAAATCAGATGTTGGTATTATGAAGAAATGTCAGGAGATGCTTTCTAATTATGAATATTTGTCTAGGACACTTGAGATGTTTCCTTTGGTCTGTCATAGAAGAAGATACAACCATTAGGGGCATGTTCATCCATAGTTATTTTGAAAGACCATTGAAAAAAGTATATTAAAATACAAGTGGCAAATGCTTGTGGTATGCTAATATTCATAGTCTTGAGCAAAGCAGTTTTGAGAAGAAAAATAGACATAATTTATGCATCACACATCACTTACATTTCTAAGGAGTATGTTCTGGCGTGCCCTGTATTATGTTTTATACAGAAGAGAACGTGAAGAAGTTTAAATCTGGAGTCCACTGCATGTTACAGACAGTAACAAGTGTAAATGGCAAAGTGCTATGGCTATGTATTTTTATTTTGCAGTGCCATGCTGGTGAAAATGATTCACTACATGACTCTTTACTTGAGCAGTCTGCTGTGAGCATCAACGTACTCCTCTGAAAAATAAGCAATTAATGAGGCAAGTTATATTAAAGTTTGCCACTATAAAGTCAAAAAAGTAACAATAGTGATTTGGACCAGCAGTGCTTGATTAACTGAATAATTGGTTGTATTAGTGACTGGTGGTGTATTCATTATGCATTTCTCTAAGCTGACTGCTTGTATTCTTTTGGCTATTTGTTTGACTCCCTGGTATGCCTTTTATAGAGCCATTGGAGGAACAGTGCTTTAATAACTTCCAGCTGCTGGAAATATGTTATTATTTTAATTTATTTGTGTAAGCAGTTTCTGGTTTAAAAGCCCATGTTTGCCACCTTTCCTGTAACTAGCCTAGTCTAGATGCAGATTTGCTGTATCCAGGATTGTTTGTAAGCTTCTGATCCCCCCAAGCCTTTCTGTGTTGGAGGGAAGCATTCTAGCTTATCAGTGGGAGTGGTAAGCCCTAGGTAGCCTATCTAACAAAAGATCCAGATACAGATTCTTAGTTTTAGCACTTGAATTTGCTTATTCGTGCTCAGCACTTGTTCAGAACTTGTTGTTAGCAATAAATAAGCTACAAAGTACTACAGCACTCAGCCTTCCTCTTTACCTAGAGGAAAACAGTTCTTGTACTTACTTTCCTCACTTGCTTAGAGAAAAACAGCTCTTATACTCACTTTCCTCACATGTCTAGAGGAAATTAGGTTTTTATTCAGGCATGTCCAAGGGTCAGCTCCCAGTGTTCTCTCCTATCTGATGAATCTGGGCATCTTGGGGCAATGTAACAATTGCCTCATGTACACAGATAACCTTCTCCTCCTAAAACCCAACACCACAACATGTGAGAGATGCACTTATCTAGCTAAACTGGAGGTAAAGCTCTCTCCAACCAAGACTGAACTTGACAGTCAAGAGGAGAAGGTAAACACTTGCCCCACACCTCACAAATCACATAGTCCCACTAAACCTACACCACCAAAATCCACACATAGAAACACAAAATCATTTGCAGAGGCTCTCAATAATAATCTGCTCAAGCAACAAAGACCTCCAAAGCAGAAATGCAAGAAACCTCCATCCCCCAGCACAACTCAAATAAAACATAGCCCACAGACTCAGTGTGCCAATAAACCACAGCCCATAAGGCAAAACAACATACCCAACACACTAGTCATAGGTGACTGTATAGTCAGGTACACTGATGTCCCACTCACCAGGCTCAACAAGGAGAAGGTTACAGTCAGCTGCCTGTTAGGTGCCAGAATCTGCCACATAACCCATGCACTCAGGTCAGTCCACAACAAGTACAAATATGACTCTGTCTTTGTCCATGTTGGTGTGAACAATCTGAGATGTACCTCCTTGGACTACATGAAAAGAGACATGGAAGAGCTCTCCAATCTTGTAGCCCAGGCAGGTATGACCCTAGCCCTGTGTAGCATCCTGACATCACCCAGAATGATACCGCAGTACAAGGACAAAATGATTGACTTCAACAATTGGCTAAGCTTCTGGTGTCATTCTAAGGGGATGCAGTATCTGTCTGCCTGGGATGACATGGTCAACAGACCATGATGCATTGCCAGAGATGGCCTGCACCTATCACCCCTGGGATTCCGGATACTGGATAAGGCTCTGGCCACCTCTATAGTGCCTTTTTTAGGCAAGGTTCAAATGACAAATTCACCACCATAACAGGAACAGGCAAGCAAAAACTGAGGGTAATGCTACTCAATGCTAGAAGTCTAAATCTCAAAATACACTCACTCGAAGCACTTCTTAAAATGGAGAATATCGATATCTGTGCAGTGACTGAGACCGGGTTCAAGGCTGTAGAGAGCACCCTTGCATTACCAGGCTATAACTCATACCACACTTTTCGGCCATCTAACCTGAACCAGAACACCAATGGCGGAGGTGTGGCCATATTCATTAAGGATAGCCACAACTCCAGGCTAGTTATGCAGCATAATGCATCTGAGGTTATCCAAGTGAAACTAACTCTAGGCAAAACTGCAATCCAAATTGTAGCTTGCTACAGATCCCCCACCATGCCCCAGGATTCCCACTCCTCTTTTCTTGATGTACTGGAAAATATTAGGGTTCAACCAAACACCCTAATAATGGGTGATTTCAACTACCCCACCATTAACTGGGAAAACTACTTATGTACCAACTCCTTCACTCAACGCTTTCTGGAATTCATAAATTCCAATGCCTTGGATCAACTTATCCACACCCCCATCAGGGGCAACAATATCCTAGACCTAGTCGTTACCAATATGAGTGACCGGTGTTCCACACCTGAAGTCAGCTCCTCATTGGTCAGATCTGACCATAAGCTAATCACCCTAGATATCCGCATCCCGCCCCCCCATTAAAGAAATCATGGGAAAAAATTTCTCCAAAGCCAACTTCATGCTTCTTAATACAGAAGTGGCGAACTTCATGACACCCATGCAGAATCCTACACAAATGCACTCTATAAGCACTTACATGAGTGCATGGATTGTGTTATCCCAAACAGAACCAAGATGCTATCATCCAAAAAAAGAATGCCAATCTGGTGATCCCTTGCCATAAACAAACTCTACGACAGAAGGAAGAAACCATTGCAAAAGAGAGTAAAATCCCATGAGTGGAGGAGCTACCTGGTCAGCCTCAGCAAGAAGCTGAGATCCCTTATAAGATCCTCCAAAGCTAGCTATAAAAACAAAATCACCACTGATTCTAAGGGCAACCAAAAAGCATTCTATAGCTATGTCAAGAATCTCAGTGGCAACACCCGGATCTGCTCTGAGTTACAGCACAACGGCATGAACATTACAGAACCAACTGATATTGCCAACATCCTGACAGATAGGTTCAGTGCTAAATTTACCCCCCTCTCACCCGTAAAGGCCCCATATCTATACAGGAAAAATGCAGAGTCCCTGTAATCACATCTATGCAGGTAAAAGCTGCACTGTCTAAAACAAAAAAACACAGCATCAATGGGACCGGACAACATCCCAGGCTGCGTTTTACATGAACTTCAGAACGAACTGGCTCCCAACCTAAGCACCATGTTCAATCATAGTCTCACATCAGGCTTTGTGCCCACTGAATGGTGCACAGCAACAGTTATCCCACTCCACAAATGGGGATCCACCACTGATCCTGGGACCTATCGTCCTATTAACCTGATGAATCTGGTCTGCAAGGCCATGGAACGTATCATCATGGAACTCATAAACAGGGACATTGGTAACCTCCAAACTCTGGATCCCACCCAGTTCGGGTTTGTGAAAGGCAGATTATGCCTTTTGAACCTGATTGACTTATTTGAGTCAGTCATCAAAGCCGTAGATGAGGGTAAGGTGGTTCACACAACCTATCTTGACCTCGCTAAGGCTTTCGACACCATCCCCCATTTTGGAATTATAGCTAAACTCACAAAAACTAGGTATAAATCCCTACATTACAAGATAGGTTGCCAACTGGCTCACTGACAGAACCCACACTGTAAAAGTTGCAGACTCCAAATCTGACTTCAAACCAGTGACAACTGGAGTACCACAGGGTTCAGTCCTGGGACCTCTCCTGTTTGGTATCTACTTCTCTGAAGTACAGGCTAACACAGAAGGCCTCTGGCTAATGAAGTTCCCAGATGACTGCAACTAAGAGCCATAGTCGAGTCCACAAATGATGTAGACATCCTACAGAAGGGCCTCACTGAGACAGATGCCTGGTGTCAGAGGCATGATCTCTAGCTCAATGACAAAAAGTGCATTGTCATCCCCTTTGGTAAAAACTTTGTACCCATGAACTACCACATAAACGACAGTCTACTTAATGCCGAATGTGTGATAAGAGACCTTGGGACCCTGGTGGACAGTAGTCTCTCCTTTGATAATCACATCTCCACAGTAGTCAGGAAATTCTTCTATGTGGCACACCTCATCACAAAAGGGTTCTCATCCAGGAAAAAAGAGGTCATTGCTCCCCTCTGTTCAGCACTCATTAGACCCATTAAAGAGCACAATGCCCCTTTGGGAATGTACCTCACAAGACATCTGTAGCAGCTGGAAAGGCCACAGAAGTACCTCACAAAGAGGATTAATGGCCTCAAACAAATGCCCTACACTGACCGTCTCAAAAAACTCCAGCTTTACTCTGTAGCATATCGCCTACTCTGAGGTGATCTCTGCCTAACCTATAAAGCTATGTTAAACCCAGAACTGTTGGACATGCTATACCTAAAGAAATCCAAATCCCTCTGAGCTACATGCTCTAGGGACCTAAACTTTCTCACCACAAAAACAGGGCATGCTGGAGGGATAGATTCCTTTCCCAGAGACTTCCTATACTATGGAACAAGCTACCCATCTATGTCAAACAAAGTTCCTCATTAGCACTCTTCAAGAAAAATCTTGATGAGTGGATGGGAAATAGGAAATACACCCCGGGGATCTCTTCTGTGGCTCTGCTCAACAGGGACACAGGAAATTAACTTTCATGGGTGGCGTAAGGCAGAGAACCTTGCTGGCAAGGCTTACTTAGGCCCTTGGGCTGATAGCTTAGTACCTACATATGAACCTATTAACATATGAAACAATATCTAAGTCTATGTTAAGAAGTTTAACTTTAAATTGCAAACTAAATGTATCTTGCCATTGTCTTACTCAGGTCACAAACTAAAGCCCATAGGCCAAATCTATCTTAAGTGTGGCTCAATTAAATAAAGCACACAGACTGACATTTCAAATATTTCCTCTGCAAGTACAGTTAAAACAATCCAAAATTTGGTAAGTATGTATACCACTCTGTAGGGAATATTAAGTGAGTTCAGGTTATAAAAATGGATATGATTGCAAAATGCAAATCACACTGAATGTGAACAGGATGTAGTGAGCAAATTGAAATTTGAGTTACACAGCACAGTGTGCATTTATGGGGGCATACCTCTCAACTGTCCAGATTTTTGCCTCATACTTTCAATTTGTTCTCCATAAAATTTGTGGTTTTCTAGCAAATCACTGAGGATTGAAATCACTAAATAATGACAGATGTTTGCGTTTCAGACTTCATGTGCTTCAGAAAATGCATCCGAATACACATCCTGTTTTTCTAGCAACTTAGTTTGTAAGAGCTACATGTAAAATCTGTCCCTATTTTTGGGCCTTTGTACCTCTACTACTTTAGACTTTGTCAACATTTCTTGCATTAGAAGGTTGAGAGGTATGGGGGGGGGGGGGGGGTATTTCAGCTTCACAAAGCCAGCCTATAAAATGCACACATCCACAGAGACAAAGATACGTATGCTGGCATTTCAGTTTTAAGTGCAGTGCTTACCTAAGACAGTAGAGGAACACTCAGAATTAAACAGAAAAGCATATGAACTAAGCACAAAGTATAATTGTAGAGTTTTTTTTCAGGTAGCACTGAGTAGAAAAAAGTCAGTAGCAGAAATGTGTGTGTTATGTTAGCATCAGTAGATGCAGCAGAATAATGCACAACACACTGAAACTAGAACTGCTGTTATAGCAAGTCAACTTGGTTACACTGAAACGAGAACTGCTGTTACAGCAAGTCACCTTGGTTACACTGAAACTAGAACTGTGTTATAGCAAGTCACCTTGGTTACACTGAAACTAGAACTGCTGTTATAGCAATTCACCTTGGTTCTACTGAGACTAGCTAGTTTGAAGGCCAAATCCAACATTAAATTATCACCATATGTTGTGCTAGTTATATATCCACTGTGCAGAGTACTTACAGATCTGAAAAAAATGATAGAGTAAGAGCTTATGTTTATGAAACAGCTAAGTAACTAACCCTTTCACTCCACAAGCACTCTCCCCCCTTCCCACTTACATTCATTTCACTCAATAACACCTGAACTCTATCCCATTAACCTCAATCTATTCTTTAAATTCAAAATAACCTCTCCTTATAAACTCCATAGTCCCTTCCTAAGCTCCAGTATCCACAAGTATCCAATAATCAATAGTATTCAAACTACACAATCCAAACACATTCGTAACTTAATCAAATACCTTACAACCATACTTCTATCCGTGACATACACCCAACCCAGGCCCAATCACCACTACCTCTATATCAAAATCCATTCTACTAGCCTCTAAATGCCCAAAGTATAGCAAATAAAATCCCTAATCTTCACGATGGCTTTTCCATAACAAACCTGACATCTTAGCTATTTCTGAAACCTGGCTAAGAGCTCATATAAAAGACACTGACATTCTTCCACCAAAGTACTCAATAATCAGAAAAGACAGAAGTCACAAAAAAGGTGCGGGTAGCTTTACTATATTCTTCCATCCTATCCATTACCCCCTATAACAAACCCATTCCAAATTTCTCCAATGCAGAACTACTGTTAGCTATATTTCAGCTAAATAAACATAAACACATCTGCATAGTTTCACTTTACATCCCCCCTGGCAACAATGTCTCAGTATTAGAAGATATCCTATCCTGGCTTTCTATCAATATCACCTAAACTATTATCATGGGTGACACAAATATTAATTGGTCTTCCATTCAATCCTCCACATACCCTATACATATTAACCTTTTTAAATACTCTCAGCTCATCAACCTACCTACAAGACCCTCTAAAGATCTCTCCACTGGCAGTACCCTAGATTGGATCTTAGTCTCTCACCCCCACTATTATACCGACAGTGGAACTCTTCCCAACTCCCTCAGTGACCATCTTCCCATCTTCACCAAACGTCTTCCATGTACACTACAGGCAACACATAACTATATTAGCAGTTGCAACCTAAAAACTTTAACCCAGTAACCTTCTCAGACTCCCTAAAATCAATAAATTGGGGCCCACTAAAACTCTACCCTGGACAATGCTGTAGCTTACTTCAGTACTAATTTCCTAAATTGGATAGCTTCGCACCCATAAAAAAGAATATGGACTAACTGCCATGTGTCTGAGAGACAAAACCTGGGCACGCTACCAAAGAAACAAAACCCCCTCTAACCTTAACAAATTCAAAACTCTTCAGAATAAAGTTAAAAGCTTATTACTATAGATCGAAAAAACTACTTATCCACACTTCAAAACAACCATAAAACAAATCCTCAAAAATTCTGGAAAGGCATCAACAAACTCCTAAAACCTGGCACTACAGTAAACCCAAGTCCAGACCCAAATGCTCCAGATATCAATCTCACCACCCAATTCAACTCTTTCTTCTTAGACTCTATCTCTAGACTAACCACTTCCTTCTCCAACATCAACCCACCCTCTATGCCCACACCCCTCCTCCTACCCCCCCATCTCCTACCTCTCATCTCCCATCTTTCACCCAAAACACCATCCCTGCCTCAACCGTAAAAAGAATATTGCAAAAGCTTAAACCATGTAATAATGCACCTGATAATATACCCTCATCCTTCCTTAACATAGCTGCCAAAGCCATCTCCTTTCCCATTAGCATCCTAATAAACCGATCTATCCAAGAAAGTTATGTTCCAATACTCTGGAAAAAGCTTTCATCATACCTTTGCATAAAGGAGGCAAAACAAACGACATCTCTAACTTCCCCCCCGCCATCCTTTCTCCAATATCAAAACTCTTAGAAAAATGCATCCATCTCCAACTCCTCCCCTATCTCCTAGATAATAACCTACTAACCTCCACTCAACATGGTTTCAGACCCGCCACAGCACCATGACTGCCCTCCTTTCCTTCCTAGAAACTGTAAATGCAGCTAGAGATTCTGGCTGTATTGTATTCACCCTCCTTCTCGACCTCTCTAAAGCCTTTGATACTATATCTCATAGCCTTCTCCTTACTAAGCTATCTAACTTAAACCTTTCCCCTGCCGCTATCAATTGGTTCACCAGCTATCTCTCCCACAGGCAACAAGCAGTCAAATGGAAAACAGCCATCTCCCCCTTCCTGAACACACCCACTGGAGTCCCAAGGCTCCATCTTGGGCCTCCTCTTCAATATATTCATTAATTACTTCTATCACTCAGTTCCCCATGCCAAACTCGTTCAATATGCAAATGACTCCACAATTATCTGCACAGCCACATCCATTCCAACTCTCTTAAAATTAACCCAAGACGCTTTCTCTACCACTGAACAGTGGATGAAAAACAATCATCTTGCTCAAAACCAAGCTTATGATATTTACCCCCTCAAAAAACACAACCATTGACAAAAATACATTCTCTATCATCAGCCAAAACCACACACCTCTTGAACTAGTATCAGAAAGCAAACTACTAGGGGTCCAGATTGATGACAAACTCACATTCAATAGCCACTTACTACTAAACATAAAAAAAAACCACATTAAACTTGGCATGCTTTATCGATAAAATCAATTCCTCTCTACAACTACTAAGCTCACTCTGGCTACAACATTCCTTATCCCTTCCCTTCTTCTATCCTAACAAACCTTCAATCATCCCTTAAAACAAAACTGTCCACATGTTATAATAAAATTGCTAAATTTACCACTGGCTACAAAGCATCTACCCACCACTGTGTATCTCTCCACAAACTAAACTGGCTTGAGCTTCCTAACTATCTGTCTTTTACTCAGCTCAGTTTTGCCCACAAACTCATTTTCCAACCATCCCTCTGTCCCTCACTCACCTCCACCTTTAAAATGCACATGCCTCAAAGACTCCTAAGATCTAATAACCAAAATCTAATAGAACTGTACAAACCTCTTCACTCTCCAGGAAAAAACCTGCTGTCCTTTGCCCTGGCACGCCAATGGAACTCCCTTCCCCCCTTCATCCGCACTACTAATCCCTGCATACACATTTATCATCCTCCTGGGAACGCTCCTGCTCTCATCCCTGCTAGTTCAACCCACCCCCCACTGACGCCTCTTCCCTTAATTAGTTTAACATAAGTAAACAACAACTCCTTATAAGTCTCAAATTCTACTTTTCCTTAAGTCTCAAATTCTACTTTCCTTTCAAGATACATCATATTTCAATTGTTATTGCCATTTGCTATGCTATACTTTACATATAAAATGTAACCAGAATACTAGAATTTTACTACTTATAACTTAGATCCTTCTCTATGAAACCATCTCCTTTTTGACTTAGACCCACATTTGACTACTCCTATCAACCACTATTATTGTCTTATTACCACTGTTGTTGATAATTGCTTTTAATATGATCTGTTTAATATGATTGTAAGTGTTAAAGTGTGAACCTCAATTACTTGTAATTCCTTGTACTTTGTTTTGGAGCTTTTCTCCCCAGGACTCCATTGAAAACGGGTACTTCGGACCCAATGGACTATCCTGGTAAATCAACTACAAATAAATAAATTAATAAATAAAGTATGATTGTTATTGATTCTGACCTTACCGAATGGGTGTATAGTCAAGTATAGTCAGATTCTGTGTTAACAATAAAACCATATCAAACTGATTCTGAGGTACCAATATCATCTATAGTCATATACCTCCAAGCCAGATTGCATTCCCCGAGAGATATATAAAAGGACCTTGTGTTGGCTCAGTCAACCTACTCCAGCTAACGAAGGAAATAAACAAATTAAAAAAATAAATAAATAAAATCTAGTGCATGATATACAAGTGATACTTGGAGCCCTGTACCGATTAACACATTGCCTAACCCCATCATCAGTAAAAATCTTGGGCAATGTTCAGTTTATTTCTAAACTGTTTTATGGTACCCTATCCATTGGTAACCTAAACGAGTCACATCTACACACATTAGAATACACGAGTTGAAAAATTGCCAGATAACTCAGGCAACGCATAGATACATCATATGCATGTAATATACTAAACAATCTGGGATGGCTATTGTTCTCAAACAGAATTAGCTGCATCCAGTTTACTTTCACCCACAAACTGCTGTATAACTACATACGACCCACACTATCATCCTTACTTCCCCAGAAAAAGGCTTAGAGACCTCTAAGGCCGCCAATGAAAATCTTTGCATAAAGGAAACATCCAACAAAACTGGAGCTCATGCTCCTAGCCACTTCCTTGCAACACTGTGGAACTCTCTACCTTGAGAGATAACAGTAAATACTTCCAAAAAACTCTTGTTGAGTACACCTCAGTAGTACCCTGTGTTACCCTAGGTGTGGCATCACATAATATTTTTTATCCATCCTCCATCACATACTATTATTTTCTCCAGTCTGCACTCTTTTAGCCTGCTTATCTTTGCTGTTTCCTAACCCCAGCACACATGCATGTACACACACACACACACACACACACACACACACACACACACACACACACACACACACACACACACACACACACACACACACACACACACACACACACTCACACACACACACACACACACACACACACACACACACACACACATGCACACACACACACACACACACACACACACACACACACAAACACACACACACATGCACACACACACACACACACACACACACACACACACACACACACACACACACACACACACACACACACACACACACACACACACACACACACACACTCATTTGCAATGTTGAAATTTTACAAACAAAAGTTTCAGCATTACATAATGAAACCAGATGCAGGGTTTGATTTTCACATGGGGTAACTGGCTAGGATTCAAATGGCCCAAAACAGGGTAGTTAGCCTAGTACTAATCTATGAACCTAATCTATTAGTACCCAATCCCACTTTGATTTTTAACATTACAAATAGACCATTTGATCAATACAGACAGCACAAAATTTGTTATTGTAAGTTTCACCAAATTAATTGTTCCTGTACATGAGAAAAATATATCTATTTGCTGTTTTTTCGATATCTTTTGCTAACCTCAGTGTCTGCTGACCATCTAGCTTATTCAGTGACTGACTTTTCTTTTCCATCACCAAGGTGAGACCAAGTTCCAGTTCAGTAGACACTGTGGGAATTTTGTGCCCAAACCCCATCACTTGGAAATGATATGCATGTTTACAGATGTGAGGGCCTACATTGCATACCCCTGTGCATGTGCATGTACCTGTAAATGACACAAGTAGGTTATCACATGTATGGGGCTTAGCAAGGGCAGATGGATGTTTCCAGCTTATATGCTATTTACCATACACCTTTCTGTCCAGTATATTCTGGTATTCCAGCAGACCAGACTGCATCCCCTGATGGGTTGCCCAGTGTTAGCTACAGACTCCCACCATCCCTCATCTTCTGATGCACTAACTGATGCTGTGCTGTTTAGGTTACAGTGAGGAATTTATCCCTCTGCACCCTGGAGCTGAAAGGCTTTGTTGTTTTGTGATGTGATATGCGGCACGTGCACAATGATTAAGATTTGCTGCACTTCTTCTCAAACAAAATGGTCCTGCAGCAAAACTGTAATGGCAGGTTGGGAAAATACGCTTGGTATAATTTTTGTAACACCTTTAAAAACAACATTCTTAGACTGTACTTACTGTAGATAATATTCAGCTGTTACTGTGATACACATGTCTGTTCTGAATTTAGTCTAGCTGCTGTTATACGTTTACTGAAACTTTAACAGTCTGAGGATATTAGATGACTTCTTTCTGAGATAAAAATATGAGATTCTTTATTGAGTGGGTAGTCACTTAGTGGATGATGCGTAATTAATGGCTCACCTTGACTTTGTGATCTGATGCATAGTTTTTATGTACTAAAACCAGATTGTACATCACATTTAGAAAACAGTCCATTCTATTTATATTAATGGCTGACATAAGATATTATAAATGACCATGTAATAAATTATAAATATGTCATGCTTTGCCAGTCCCATTAGTTTACATCCTACACACAATACAACAATCAGATTGTAAATAGGGAACTACAGCCATTACTCTGAATCACTCAGATATATTTTTCCTTATGAAATCATTAACCAATGTATTATAAACCTGTGTTTAAACATTGCTCATGATTTAAAGAAGAGCCAAGAATTATGACTTGCACTACAATCAACTGAAGGGTAATAACTAACCTTAAATGTTGCATTACATACATATGACAAATGTATGCAAAACTCATAGTTTTAACAAATTGCTTTAATTTCCAGATGTTTACTTACTAACATTACTGGATTCAGCTAGGCTTTCTGAGCAGCTGCATAACAAAAATGGTTATACAATTATCACTTCATTTGTCACTCTTTACTGTTTACAACATGATGGCAAAACATATTGATTAGCAGTTGGGAAGTCTCTACCATCCAGCAATGCTTGTTAATCATCTAAAACCAACCCCTGCCCCTGGTATAATGACATACTATATAACAAAATACTCTGTAGAGTTGCAAACACTGTACAAGCACTGTGAGAGTATGGAAAACATGCTTTGCAAGTGACAGGCAATGAGGTTCTGAAATACTCCATTTAAAATAATCTTGCTTGCTATTACTGCACAGTCCAAATATTGCCAAGCTGACTTCATAACAGTGGATAACTGCTGAAGCTGAATGCACCATGTATATATCAGTATATCAGCCTTAGCACTACCCAAAGGTAATCACACACACATACACACACACACACACACACACACACACACACACACACACACACACACACACACACACACACACACACACACACACACACACACACACACACACACACACACACACACACACACACACACACACACACTGACACATATGCACACACATACAAACACAAATATGTCCTTCCTTAGCTCACTATATTTTATATATAAGTAGCAGGTGGTGTGGGGGGCGCAGTCCCCACATAGGAGGTGCATGGGGGCTTGCCCCCACAAAACGTTCATAGGACATAACCAAAAGTCCAGGTAGTTTCAGTAAAGTCGACATTCCTGAGCTACTAACTTTCCTTAATTACCACTTTCAGTTATGTGATCATTTGTCATTTTGATTTTACAACATTTAAAGTCAGGTAAGTAATCACTCGCACAAGTGTGTTGTGCGAGATTTTGATAGTAAACTATATATATATATATATATATATATATATATATATATATATATATATATATATATATATATATATATATATATATATATATACACACACACACACACACACACACACACATATATACATGCATACATATATCTATGGGTTTGGTGTATTTCATTGTATATTCAGTACATTAAATATTTTGGTATCACCCTTTTCTCATCTAAATGCTGGTTCATCGCTGGTTCATCGCAGGATGCCAGTATTTGCTTGCCTTTTCATCTTTTCTCCACTGTCATGAGATTTCTGAGTCAACATATTAATTGGTTAGAATTGCCTTACTATGTAACATTCATGCAACTAAAAACTGTTTACACTCTCCATTTCCAACATTTAATAACACAAACACTTCAAAATTTAAAGTGCCATACCTTATTTTTAAAATCCTTCATATTAAAAAGCTTTTTATATACTAAAATGCTTCTATTGTTAGTTAGTTATAATAAATCAAACAGAAAATTACCAACATAAAACTATATGCAATTCTACATTTAAAACATGCCTTAACAATGGACTAATGGAAGACACATACTACTAGCAGATTACATTAGCCAGTCCATTCCAAGCAGCAGCGGCAGATGTCAAACTATTTTACACTCAATTAAATAAGTTATAATATCTACCTACAATTACTAGACATACTAAATGCTACTAAAGTCTATTGAATCATGCAGGTTATTCATCAAATCTGTTTGATTTATTATAACTAACTAACAATAGAAGCATTTTAGTATATAAAAAGCTTTTTAATATGAAGGATTTTAAAAATAAGGTATGGCGCTTTAAATTTTGAAGCGTCAGCTGATGCTTCTCCTTGCTTATTTAAAAAGTAACAGTTCACTTTTTATGTTATCTGATGAAGTTCGTGTACTAGATCGGATGAAAAGCGCTTCATTTAAATAAAGGAATTGTTTCTAACTATGTTTGCCATGTTCGTTATTGGTTTTTGGAGCTTTTAGCCCATGATGGTAATCTCTGTAAATACTCCCATGGACCTGACTGTGTTTTACTTTTATGCCAGTTTATTTTTATTAGTCAATCACAGTGAAAGCTTAATAAACACAACTGTTTTGCTTATAGTTTGCATTATTTTGTCACTTTGTCTTACATTTTTGAAATTTTGTTTCTGAATGGTGGTATCCCGTAACTTATGTGGAAGGGGGAGGAGTTATGCTATAGAGTATGAACATTTCATGATAATTTGCTATACAAATTTTTGACCTGATGTACCTATTGTCCAAGATCCTTTGCCCTCATTTTCTTTGTCTGCAGTTTGACAGGTAGGGTGTGATAATCCATGCCCATGTCCTTTTGGAATCTGGTCCAGTATTTCCTAGGTTCATAGGATTATAGGTATGTACTAAGTTAATGACTGCTGGGACCATTCTAAGACTAGCCATGCATCCCAAATCTCTGACAAGTTCTGGTACTTCAGATAAGTGTAAACAGGGGCTTTGTAATTACACCTATTGTTTGTGCCTGTACTGTTTTCCCCTTCATGATAGTAAAAATGATATATTACCTGATTATTTTGCAAACTATGAAAACTCTTTTTATATACTAGCCCCTGCCTCTTTATGTATGTATTGTTTTTGTTAAACATTATTATTATTGTTATATTACCCCATTTGGGTCCCTATCAGTTCAGTGAAAAAACAATTCACTGAATGCCAGTTTCAGTTCAATTACATTAAACATGCCGTTCCTTGAACTGTTCATACTGAGATCATGGTGTAGTGAGGATCATGAAATTTGTCTTTTCCCCACTGTAGTGTGATCTCGGAGTTGGTATATATAATTAGTGGAGGGTGTGGGGGGGTGCAGTCCACCACATGAGGGAAATTTGATGAATGGCATTTCTGATGAAATGCCATTCGCTGAAGTGATATATAGACCAACCCCATTCCATTGTAAACTTTGTAATCTATTGCTCCATCTTTTGTCCTGTGATGCAGGTCATGACTAAACAGTCTCTCGATGAGCTCATCCATCAGATTATCAAATCAAAATAAATAAACAAAGACAATGTGCAAAGTGTTGTTCCACTGTGTATATGTCTTTATGAATCACAGAGGGCTTTGGTACAGAGGTATAATGCATATCAGACCTGATTAATGGTGCACAATGTTTTAAGTATAGCACCCTATGTGTGTAGATATCATTTGCCTGTTACTGCTCTTGACAATGGTAGACAGTCTATTTTAGCTGAAGAGTAACTAAGCTACCTTGCCAGCACCAAGAAGCCATTTTACTGACATGTTTAAGAGGATAAAACTGTTACAGTGTATTAAAAACACTTTACACATAATAACTGGCAGTATACCGTATAGTTCAGTGCTGAAAGAAAATTTTGAACTGTAAATCTAAACTGACTGTGGTTTCATGTCATAAAGTTATTATAGAGGTGAGCGTTTGTTATAGCGTATCTGTTACAATGCAAAGAAGAGCATCATAAGTAAAACATGTGAGCCATCAGTGAATATTAAACACCAAAGCACTTGACAGAGAAAAGATATGGCTCTCTGACATTGACGGATGTATACAAGACCTTCGGCACACTTCCCTTTCATGTCAGGTAAATGCATCAGAATAGTCAGATTCTGAAAAAAAGTAAGTAGTAACCACTGCCATCCTTTTCTTACTATTCCTGCATGAGTTTTACATTCTCCCCCAGGATGACGTGGTCCCAGTAGGGGGTTTACCAGATTCAATACAACAAAACACCATGGGACTGAATTGCCACGAATCCTGCTAAACCAGGAAACAGTAATGAGATTCTATAACATAATATGTGAAGGAATGCCAGTACCTGCTCCTAGCATAAGGCAAAAAGTTATGCATGGTCTTGATAAAGCAGTCATGTCTGACTTAAATTCTCTATTGTAGCACTTCCATCTGTATATTAGACCAAGCATTGCAGGTGGTGAGTCTGCCTGCAATACCAGGGCTAACTTGCAGGTGGTAAAGCACAGTCATTCGTCCATCTAGAGCAGAAGCTCCACTTCTAGGCTGGATTGGTGAATTCAAACCTATCATGACTGTTTTCACTCAGCTCATGACAAGGAACTGGCATGTGGAGCCACAGGATTTTAACAAAAATGAACACTTCATACCATTTGCAGAGGAGTTCAGGGACAGCTTACAATATATCCATTTGTACATGCATGTGGTTATGCGCTGCCAGGTATACTGTGAGAACTACTTGAATGTTGTCCCCAGCTTCCTCCTTCATCTCCCAAAATGCACGGTATCGCTCCACCTTTATGGTTTTCTGGCATGCACATGAGTCTGAAGCTGTGTAAGAGTACTTTTACTTAAAATATTTAGATAAAATGCTGTATTTTTTGTATGACCACAGCAAAGGGAAAAAGGAGCACCACATAGGGAATTTGCAGGTACATATGTAAAGGGCTAATACTGTTTTACATTTCTTTGTTTCAACAAAAGGATAGGAAGATGTATGTTTTAGTAACTGCTACTATATAATGACTCAGAACTGTTAGCAATTCATTGACAGAAGGAGTCACAATAGATATTAATATATGCACTCACAATAGGACAGTGCTGCATCATGTCCATTTGGCTGATTGCTCCTCCATCTGTCTGTGTAAAGTTATGTATAACTTTAGCTTTGGAACTTGGAATTTATTTGGAAGAGAATACTGCTAGGGATTAGGGTACCAGTGTGAGTGAAAATTGTGTGAAGGTTATTTTGATAAAAATGTTCAATGGGCAGTGCTACCCCCCATTAACCACACTGTATGACTGAATAAGCAGTACAACCCCCCCTGTCAACCACACTGTATGACTGAGAGTGAGCAGCACTGCTCCCTGTTAACCACACTGTATGACTGAAATGAGCAGTGCTGCCCCCTGTTAGCCACACTGTATGACTGAAAATGAGCAGTGCTGCCCCCTGTTAACCACACTGTATGACTGAGAATGAGCAGTGCTGCCCTTGTTAACCACACTGTATGACTGAGAATGAGCAGTGCTGCCCCTGTTAACCACACTGTATGACTGAGAATGAGCAGTGCTGCCCCTGTTAACCACACTGTATGACTGAGAATGAGCTGTGCTACCCTGTTAACCACACTGTATGACTGAGAATGAGCAGTGCTATCCCTGTTAATGACACTGTATGACTGAGAGTGAGCAGTGCTGCCCCCTGTTAACCACACTGTATTACTGAAAATGAGCAGTGCTGCCCCCTGTTAGCCACACTGTATGACTGAAAATGAGCAGTGCTGCCCCCTGTTAACCACACTGTATGACTGAGAATGAGCAGCCCTGCTCCCTGTTAACCACACTGTATGACTGAAATGAGCAGTGCTGCTGCCCCGTTTTAGCCACACTGTATGACTGAAAATGAGCAGTGCTGCCCCATTAACCACACTGTATGACTGAGAATGAGCAGTGCTGCCCCATTAACCACACTGTATGACTGAGAGTGAGCAGCGCTGCTCCCTGTTAACCACACTGTATGACTGAGAATGAGCAGTGCTGCCCCTGTTAACCACACTGTATGACTGAGAATGAGCAGTGCTGCCCCTGTTAACCACACTGTATGACTGAGAATGAGCAGTGCTGCCCCATTAACCACACTGTATGACTGAGAGTGAGCAGCGCTGCTCCCTGTTAACCACACTGTATGACTGAGAATGAACAGTGCTGCCCCCTGTTAACCACACTGTATGACTGAGAATGAGCAGTGCTGCCCCTGTTATCCACACTGTATGACTGAGAATGAGCAGTGCTACCCCCTGTTAACCACACTGTGTGACTGAGAATGAGCAGTGCTGCCCCTGTTAATCACACTGTATGACTGAGAATGAGCAGTGCACAGACCACCATAATATAACATAGTTTATAATATACTTAATCAGACACTATACAAAAGAGTATGGAAGGGGGCATGTCAACATTAATGTGCACATTGTTATGGAAGGGGGACATTTCCCAATAATATCAGATCATGACAGGTTACCTGAGGACTAACAAAGTCAACAGAGTGACTGGCTGTATCTACCAGATCAAAAACACTGACTAGAAGAACTGAAGAAGATGACTTTCAAAGGGAAAGGTGATGCATCACATTAAAATGGAGGATTTACACTAGTTAGACCTTCTATCCTGCTTTAGGAGAAACCACTTATCATTAGGTATTCATAATTAATTAAAAAAAAAATATATATATATATATATATATATATATATATATATATATATATATATATGTATGCATATATATATATATAGAGAGAGAGAGAGAGATAACTATACAGGGATATATTTAGATGTATCTATATCCATCTATCTGCCTATATATATATATATATATATATATATATATATATATATATATATATATATATATATATATATATATATGTGTGTGTGTATAGTCCACACAGCCTACCTGGACCTCATAAAGCCTTGATACAATACCCACTGGCATTATAGATAAGCTCACCAGCTTAAATATAAACCCCTATGTCACTAGATGGGTTGCAAACTGGCTCAAGGACAGAACCCACATGGTTAGAATTGCTGGAGCCATGTCATAATCGACTCTCCAGCCAACACAAGCATCCTCCAAAAGGGCCTCGTAGAAACAGACAACTGGTGCCAGAGCCATGGCCTCAAGCTAAACGCCAAAAAGTGTATAGTCATCCCCTTTGACAAAAACAAAGTGCCCACAAATTACCACATAGGTGGTAATCCATTAAGTACAGAAGAAGTAATTAGGGACCTGGGGACCCAAGTTGATAGCAATCTCTCATTTGACAACCACGTGGCCAAAGTGGTTAGAAAAACATTTTATATAGCCCACCTAATCATGAAGGGATTCACATGTAGATTAGGGGAGGTCATCGTGCCTCTTTACTCATCCCTCATCAGGCCCATAATCGAGTACAATGCCCCTTTTGGGATGTACCTTACCAAACACCTGCAGCAACTGGAAAGACCCCAAAAGTACCCCACCAAGAGGATCAAAGGGCTCAAACAGATGCCATATGCTGCCCGGTTAAAGAAAATCCAGCTTTACTCAGTGGCATACCGCCTGCTCAGAGGCGACCTGTGCCTGACGTATAAAGCCATGTCCAACCCGGAATTAAGGGACATGCTGCACCTCAAAAAATCCAAATCCCATTGAGCTATACACTCGAGAGACTTGAACCTCAGCACTGAAATAAATAGGACATGCTGGAGGGACAGATTCATAACCCAGAGGCTCCCTTCACTCTGGAATAAAATCCCAGTCCAGGTTAGGCAGAGTCCCTCATTGACTCTCTTCAAGAGGAATCTTGATGAGTGGATGGGAGATCGTAGGTTTACCCCGGGTATCACTTCTGTGTCACTGTTAGACAGAGGCACAGTATACTAACCTCGAAAAAGGGCATAGCAAAATTAATTTAAAATGGGTGAAGCCAAACATACTCTGGCTAGGCTTATAAATGCCCTAGGGCAGATAGCCTAGTATGAACCTATGAACCTATGAACCTATATATATATATATATATATATATATATATATATATATATATATATATATATATATACACACACACATATACATACACACACACACACGCACACACACACACACACACACACACACACACACACACACACACACACACACACACACACACACACGTGTGTGCATGCGTGTGTGTGTGTTTAACACATTGTCTGTTGTTTTTAGTGCTGGGTCACCAACTCAGTCTCTCAGCAGGTAATTACTGTTGCCACTGTTGGTAGTGACCATCATAATGACATTTTACATATGCAGGAATACACTCTTATGTTTTCCTTTATTAGCATTTTATAACGAGTGTCCATCCATGAATGAAGCTCTGCTTAAATGTTTAACAGAACTACATTTTCCTCTGGGAAGAGGACTTTATTTTAAAAAGAACACTCGTCCTTCATTGAATAAGTATCTGCTTAAACGTTTAACTGGACTGCATTTTCCTCTGGAAAGAGGACTTTATTTCTTTTTGTGAAGTATTCATAAATTAGCTGTGGTCAGGATTCAACATTCCTAACAACTATCCTTATTCTTAATCACCATATTCTTTACCTATCCTTCTTTAGCAAGTTTTAGTAAAGGTGCTCATTCCCTGCCAAAAATAAAAGAAATAAAATCACCCTCCCCCAAATGCCCTTTTCAGCATTATAATTAAGCTTGTGTGTTTGTCTCTGCTTGTTGCTCTAGCCTTTCCTACTTTCCTATCTTTCCCACTTTCCCCCATTTTTAAGGTTAACAGGGCTGGCAGTCTGCTGTGCTCACCAACAGTGGTCCATCAGTAAATTACTGTGATAGTCTTCTTGTGCTAGATGAGCTGTTATTGTACTTTTCTTGTGTTAGATGAGTTGCTGTGTTACCTTCTTGTGTTTGATGAGTTGCTGTGTTACCTTCTTGTGTTTGATGAGTTGCTGTGTTACCTTCTTGTGTTTGATGAGTTGCTGAGTTATCTTCTTATTAGACAAGCTGCTGTGTTTCCCTTCCTGTGTTAGATGAGCTGCTGTGTTACCGTACTTATGTTAGATGAGTTGTTGTGCTACCCTTCTTATGTTAGATGAGCTGCTGTGCTACCCTTCTTGTTAGAGATGAGTTGCTGTGTTACCTTCTTGTGTTTGATGAGTTGCTGAGTTATCTTCTTATTAGACAAGCTGCTGTGCTACACTTTTTGGGTTAGATGAGCTGCTGTGTTACCGTACTTATGTTAGATGAGCTGCTGTGCTACCCTTCTTGTGTTAGATGAGCTGCTGCGCTACACTTCTTGTGTTAGATGAGCTGCTGTGCTACACTTCTTGTGCTGCATGAGCTGTTGTGTTACCCTTTTTGTGAAAGAAATGCTGTCGTAGACCATTCTTGGATTGGATGAGCTAATGTGCTATGCTTCTTGTGTAAGATGAGATGCTGTGCTACCCTTCTTGTTAGAGATGAGTTGCTGTACTACCCTTCTTGTGTAAGATGAGATGCTGCGCTACCCTTCTTGTGTAAGATGAGATGCTGTGCTACCCTTCTTGTTAGAGATGAGTTGCTGTGCCACCCTTCTTGTTAGAGATGAGTTGCTGTGCTACCCTTCTTGTTAGAGATGAGTTGCTGTGCTACCCTTCTTTTTAGAGATAAGTTGCTGTGCTATCCTTCTTGTTAGAGAAGAGTTGCTGTGCTACCCTTCTTGTTAGAGATGAGTTGCTGTGCTACCCTTCTTGTTAGAGATGAGTTGCTGTGCTACCCTTCTTTTTAGAGATAAGTTGCTGTGCTATCCTTCTTGTTAGAGAGGAGTTGCTGTGCTACCCTTCTTGTTAGAGATGAGTTGCTGTGCTACCCTTCTTGTTAGAGATGAGTTGCTGTGCTACCCTTCTTGTGTAAGATGAGATGCTGTGCTACCCTTCTTGTTAGAGATGAGTTGCTGTGCTACCCTTCTTGTGTAAGATGAGATGCTGTGCTACCCTTCTTGTGTAAGATGAGATGCTGTGCTACCCTTCTTGTTAGAGATGAGTTGCTGTGCTACCCTTCTTGTTAGAGATGAGTTGCTGTGCTACCCTTCTTGTTAGAGATGAGTTGCTGTGCTACCCTTCTTGTTAGAGATGAGTTGCTGTGCTACCCTTCTTGTTAGAGATGAGTTGCTGTGCTATCATTCTTGTTAGAGAAGAGTTGCTGTGCTACCCTTCTTGTTAGAGAAGAGTTGCTGTGCTACCCTTCTTGTTTTAGATAAGTTGCTGTGCTACCCTTCTTGTTTGAGATAAGTTGCTGTGCTATCCTTCTTGTTAGAGAGGAGTTGCTGTGCTATCCTTCTTGTTAGAGAGGAGTTGCTGTGCTACCCTTCTTGTTAGAGATGAGTTGCTGGCTACCCTTCTTGTTAGAGATGAGTTGCTGGCTACCCTTCTTTTTAGAGATAAGTTGCTGTACTATCCTTCTTGTTAGAGATGAGTTGCTGCGCTACCCTTCTTGTTAGAGATGAGTTGCTGTGCTACCCTTCTTGTTAGAGAAGAGTTGCTGTGCTACCCTTCTTTTTAGAGATGAGTTGCTGTGCTACCCTTCTTTTTAGAGATGAGTTGCTGTGCTACCCTTCGTGTTAGAGATGAGTTGCTGTGCTATGCTTCTTGTGTTAGATGAGTTGCTGTACTACCGTTCTTGTTAGAGATGAGTTGCTGTGCTACCATTTTTGTTAGAGATGAGTTGCTGTGCTGTAATTCTTGTTAGAGATGAGTTGCTGTGCTATCCTTCTGTTAAATGAGCTGTTTTTCTACTTTTTGTGTTAAACGAGTTGCTGTGCTGTGATTCTTCTGTTAGATAAGCTGCTGTGCTATTCTTTATTGCTGGATAAGTGCAACATGCATGTTTACATTCTTGTCTTGTACACTGAGGAGCAGAGTGGCTTGGCTGTGGTAGCCTGCCTAAATTATAATGTCCATTATGTCAGTCACATGCCCTGCTGTAGTAATTGTAGTATAGCTTTGTCCTGATTCTCCCATTGTAATTGTACTCCTTTTTCGTTATGTAGTTCTTTGCTCAGACTACAGTCATTATCCAGTGCCCAATACATGTCTGATTAGGGCTGTGGCTTTTTGAACAGCAACCTCCTCAAAAATTAGCCCCATGCAGACATCCACCTCTTGCTATGAACCCAAGCCAAAATATTCTACAATTCATATCTATCCAGATAATTTCAAGCACACCTGATGACTAGGAGCTAAAAGAATGAATTACAAATAACCATGAAGTGTGTTTCAAGAGGCTTATTTGGGATTTGTTTTCAACTGGCAGACAACACCAGGCTTCAGAACTTAGATGTATTCATTAAACATTGACCTTTCAAGTTTACAGGCGAAAATAAGAGATAGAACTAGTGTATTTGTTACACCTTTAATTGGATAAACAGCACATTTAGCATTAAAAAAATAAAGCTGTGAAGGTGCACCTACTTTAACACCTTTTATTTAACCCAGTGTAGTTTTGCATGTAGGTGTCATCTGCATAACACATATTAATGAGTACAGTAATAGTTATAATCAGCTTTTGAATTGAAAATACTATAGTATTTAAGATTTGGCTCATTATTTTTATGTGAGTAAAGCTGACAGCTACATTTCTGATGACATGATAGCCTGGCGTGTTCAATAAAACAATTTTATCATGAATAAGCTTCTGAATATTCCTTATTGTACATGAATTATATTGTATCTGCTTGAATGTGACTGCATCAACAAGTCAAAGGCAAGTCAAATACAAATGCAGTTTTGCATAGTTTTGAATAAAATATTGTAAAAAAAAATACAGTCTGATGCACAGACTGATTAATAGGTTTACATGTTCATTTGACAAGCTTATGACCTACTGGCCTTCAAGAAGCTTGAATATAATAAATCTAGTTGATATTTCCTACCTCCTATACATATGTAATAAAGATTATTTCTGAAGGAAGTTTATAACTGCTTTGTTCTGATCAAGGGAGATCTTACCTCATAATCATACAAGTGTTATGTAACACAATTGTCACATTTTTTTGCTATTATTGATATGTATTTTTATTATAAGGTTCCCCAATCTATTGTTAGCTTCCTGGCTGTGTGTTAAGGGCACAGTTTCTTTAATAATTTATTTGTACGTTAACTAGGTAAGCTGGCAATCTCTTGAGTACTGTCTCATTCATAGGTTCTGACAAGGTATTTAGTCAGATTTTTTGGTGCCTAGCTATAAAATCCCCAATTATTTCTTTCTTCTGTTGATGAGGGCATAGTAGACATTCCTGGGGTACATTTATGGCTTCCAGTCCACAGGTTGAGGTTTCTCCGAAAGACAGGAAGCTGCTGTGCTTAACATGAAGTGGGAGCCTATACCACAGGTAAGGAATCCTTTGGAAGTGACAGTTATCATTCCAACAGGTTCTGCTTATAATAGGATATATATTTAAATCCTTTGAATGAGTTTCATGGGTATTTACTAGATCTGAAGATGAGTCCTTCACTGTCAAAAAGCAATTAGAGTTACCACATAGAAGTCACATAGGTCCAGGGGGAGGTTGATGTAGTCTACAAAAAACACAAAAACTGATAGCAGAAAAAAGTGACATAAAATTGACAAAGTAGACTATTGAGGATAAGGCAGAAATTATATATTGCTACTATTACGCATTAAGCCCAGAATTTCCCAATAGAGGATATTCAGAAAGATCAAGAGAGAGAGAGAGAAATTAGAGGAAAGAAAAAATACTCTTGTCAAAGGCCAGAAATAAAAAAGTGTGTTCACTAATATAACAGATCCATGAAAAACTTTACATAGATGAAGAGACGTTGGTTTACCTGCAAAAAGAAGCAAAAGAAAAGTATGAAAATATAAAGAACAAACCCAGAGTTTTAGAAAGGTATAAAACAGAAACATGGACATGATAAATAAAATGGAGACTTGCTATAGTGCAATATTTATGTAAAATAAAAAGCCAAACTAATCAATAAAAAAGCAGCTCCAAAGATATTTGAAGAGAAATACAGGCAGAGGCACCTGGATATGGAACATTTTCCAGTACTAAAAATAAGAAAGCAATGGAGGAAATGTAGAAAAGAAGATTAGTAGGGTAGAAGTTAAATAAATAGAAATTGAAGTTATGGATTAATTACAAAGTGAAGGATTTAGTGTGGAGAATCCTACACAGGCAAAGTCACAACATGATGGAATAATGGGTCCCCAAAGGAAGCAACTGCAGGTGGAGCAGAAGTCACCTGAAGAAGATTTGCAACATAATGATGCTGGGAAGCCTTCTGTAGGAGACTTGTACAAATGTCCAGCTGAAGCTGCCCAGCAGGGAAAGGAGCAGGAAACAACACTCTGACATAGGTAATGTTGCAGAGTAATGGGCCAGTGGGTACCTATATGGAGGACCAGTAGATGAGGCAGGTGCTTCTGAGGATGATATGCTGACAGGAAACAGGAAAAGCAGGTGCTCTCGGTCCAGATGAAAATAATTCAAGAGAAGACCTTCTTGATTTGAGAGAGAGAGAGAGATATTAAGACAGATGGAAGAAATAGATTACAGAAAGAAATACAACCTATAATGTTGGATGATTGGTAAAAGAGATGAACACAGTAATCAGAACTATTAAGAGAAATTCATGTAATAAAAGAAAAATAAATAGATTGTATTATTGTGGAGCAAAACTTATAACAGATAAGGTGTTACCACAAAAGCATAGAGCAACACATGAAAAGAAGGGAAGAAGTAAAATGCTGCCATAAAAGTAATGCAGAGGAAAAACTATAAAGCAATTAAAGCAAGATCATTGTTAGAATGATATAAAAAAGTGGAGCAGGTCATCAAAAATACTTAGAAATATTGATGTGGTAAAAACAATGTACAATATCAAAACAGACCATGATTTATCATACACTTTTGCCAATATGAAACTAAAAATATCAGCATCGATGGAAAAACTAAGAAGGTATGCAGATTAATATAAAGGAAAAGTTCAGAATAATCAATTCATTGTTGATGACCCAAAAAGGTTTAATATATAATCGAGAAAGAAAATAAAATAAATAGAAACACCACCAAAAAAGAAATAGATACATTTTTGAGAAATATTTATGAAGACCCTATTAAATATCATGAAGATACTGACTTGACAGAATTATTAAAAGTAACATTAAGGAGATCTAATGTACAAGATAAGAAATGGCATGAAGTAACTGACAGAGAAATTGAAACAAAATTAAGAAAAGCTCCTACTGGAAAACCCCAAGCACAGACAAAGTACATAACTTCTGTCTTAATGTACGGACATCTTTACATAAAGATTTATCCCTGAGTAAAAGTTATTTATATGTGTATACCGAACAGACACTTTTCTGGATAAAAACTAGAAAAAATGATACTCCTGCTTACGAGTGACCCCGCAAGCCATCCTAAAAACTATAGACCAATAAGTTGCTTTTTGACAATATACAAACAATATATATGCAGACAGAGTTTATAGTCATTTAGGAAAAAAATCAGTTATATCAATAGAAGTAAAGGGTAATAAAAGAAAGTGAATTGGAACAAAGGCTCATTGGCTGCTAAATAAAGCCATAATATATATAAGTGAAAAAAGGGAAGAATTTAAACATGATATGAATAAATTACAAAAAAGCATATGGCAACATTCCACATTCACAGATAAAGGAATGCTTACAGATGTATAAGATACACTACATTACAGTGAACATAAAACTGTGGCAAACTACTTTGCGGTTGAACCATAACAAAGGGCAAATTATTATCCCAGGGATAAAAGTTAAAATGGGAATATACAATGCAATTCTTTGTCACTGCTGCTGTTCTGGTTTGTCCTTAGCCCATTAAGCTGTTCATGTAACATATTAGGCTATGGTTACAATTTAACTTTATCTCTCTACGCACACAACAGAATCATTGATGCTTAAAACAATACAGTAACAACTAAAAGACAGTATATTCAAGAAAGTGAAAAATGAGGATATCTCTTACAACAGCATACTTTGACATCCTCACAAGTGGGCTCAGAAGGCTCCATGAGCAGAGAAGGTGCAATATAGTGTGATGCACTGGTGGGTTCCAATGCCACAGCTGACAGTAGATATGCAATGCAATATAACAACCAGGCAGGCACAGTGCTAGAGGTAGCAAAATTACGTAATGTAGTGCCAATTTGCCTGAAGCAGAGTAATTCTGGAGATGCATTCAAAGTACAAGCAGTTTAAAAAGATATATCTAGATATAGCTATTGATATAAATATACAAAGCACAATTACTAGCAGAAGCATGGCTTAAGAAGCAATCTCATTTGCTTCAGTAGACCTCCTTATACTGCAGGTACCAGACAATAATGCCTATTTTAGAATATAAAAGTACAACACAGAAACAGGTTTTCCAGTTCGATTCTTGGCTGGGGTGCTTTCTGTGCGAAGTCCTCCCTGTGGTTGTGTGGGGTTCCTCTGGGGGCTCTTGTTTCCTCCCACATCCCAAAGACAAGCAGCAAGTGGACTGGACACTCTAAATTGGCTGTAGGTGTGTGTGTGTGAGTGAGTGGTATGAATGAACTGCTGTGGCAGGGCTAGCCACCTGCTGGTGTATACCTTGGCTCAAGATGACTGTCACTGTTGAAGTGACACCCCAACCCCATGTGCAAAATGGGAAAAGAGGTTGATGGATGGATAGAGCTATATGTGTGTTTGAATGTGTGTGTGTGCATGTTTGTGTGTGTGTTTGTGATATTTATTTTTAATCTGTTTAGTGACATTTTACTCATTTTGTCTCAGCTTTGCGGCCTAGGAAGTGGTTGAAGAGGGTCTTGCACAGCCGACTCACTCAGCTGACAAACAAAGAATAAATAAATAGACTATCAATAATAGTCCATTAACATTTGATGTAAAAGTTTCTATAGAGTCCTCCAATCTGTCTGTGAATC
Source organism: Protopterus annectens (assembly GCF_019279795.1). Classification (NCBI taxonomy): domain Eukaryota; kingdom Metazoa; phylum Chordata; order Ceratodontiformes; family Protopteridae; genus Protopterus; species Protopterus annectens. The sequence goes on from NC_056748.1 coordinate 96,737,991, forward strand.
ATTTTATGAATTTATTAGAGAGCCTGTACGCATCTAAGAGTATGGATAGCATTTAAAGATAGGCAGAGCCTGTAAAGAAAATTATTATATATACTCATCGAATTTTACCAGGGATTGTCCGTGCAGCATGGAGGGATATATAGTGTCTCAGGTACACGAAACATGGAACAGGGAAGGGAGATGGTGGTTCCAGTCAGGCAAATCTGCCCCCATTCAAATGGAGACTTGCACATCACCAATGCCTACAGGACAAGGGATCATGGAATTGCCTATCCAAAAGCCAGTGGAGGTGGCCCTTGTAAGTGTATGTGTGTGTGTGAGGAAATTCACATGTAAGAGGAAGGCATAAGATGGCCACAAATGGATGCAGGTGCAAAATCAACCACCAGAATTGGGGTTAGGGCCTTGCTTATATTCCCTAATTGCTGGAATGCTGGCAAGGCCACAAACATTATTATGGCTGCTTATGTGATGGAACTCCCCCCCCCCCACACACACACACACACACACGCTGCCCTAGCCTATTCTCAGCCTCACTGTGAACTCCCCAGGATGAGAAAATGAATGGGCTTGGCTCATTGGGTGGTTCAATGGTTGTTAGGCATAGCTGTGAAATGCACACAGAAAATAAATAAAAGAAAGTATACCTTCTTGCCCACGCCCAGTTGGCAATCCAAAATTGCAGAGAAGCATATTTGTGTTAATAAAGAGACACAATTTTTGTACAAGAGATCAAAACCAGAAAGTCTGTGAGATATTGGAATTTGAGTTTCCATGTTCTAGTTGGGGGCTGTGAGGAAAGCATTAAAGCTGATCATATATTAAATACAGAATAGCTTTTTTTAAAGGGACTCTAACTTGTGAAACAATTCCATAAAGTTACCCTCACGTTTTATTTCTTAAACTTGGATCAAGATTCATTTAGTAAGATTCGCAAAAAATGTGATGTCCATACATAAATACATTTCACAATCAAATTATAGGATGAAAACATTGTCTTTCTGGTTTATAGTGTTTGCTTTGAAAGGGGTCCAAGTAGGTTTTCCTTGATTCTGTTTGTCATGCCATCAGAGATATTGTTGTCTGGTCTCATGTAACTTGAGTGCTTAACTTGTGGCAACAGTTAGCATATCTGTGTTGTCCCTGATCTATGACATATGCCTTTTGTTATTGTCAGTGCAGCAACATGTAACATACTTGCCTTTGGTGCTGGGAAACCTAAAGGCTGCGGGTTCTATTCCCACTCCATGTGACTGGATTGCTGATGCTACGGTGCAGCATTAGGGGGAGCTGCACTCCTAAGTGTGTCATCCTTCAGGGGAGATGTTTAACTCAGGATCCCTCTGCTTGAGCTGGTGGATGTTAAAGATTCTATGGCACGTATTAAAAAAGTAGGGGAAGTTCTCTGATGCCTGAGCCAAATTTCCCCCAGCAGTATAAATACCACCTTGGTTCTCCACTGAAAACATTGGCTTAGTGGGGCAAACATAGTAAAAAAATTTAGAAAGAAGTTTGCACTTTTTTTTTCAAAACACATTTTGTTAAGTTCCGTGGCTGGATGATCACTTAATTTGTTTATTGCAGTTGATGCATTTCCATAATGAAGTCTTTACCTTTGGGTATCTGTAACACCAATAGCTCTAAGAAGTGTATGCCACAGTGTTGGGTGGGGGGTGAATATACCACTGTGGTTGAAAGGTTAGCCAATAATTAATAGAAATGATTGACTGTGAACAGAGATTGATAAAGAGGTTGCTCTGTTGCTGGGGAAATATTGCCGGCATGCTCAGTAAAATGGACATGCCAGATGAAGGGTTGAAGACCACACTGAGTATTATTTTTGGAAGGCTCGTATGCCTTCTGGTGTGACTAAGGGTGGTGACTGATCCCTGCTAGGATGGCTGTCAAGTTAAGTTGGAAATGCTGCCTGCTGTAATGAGAAATGATAATTCATTGGAGAAAATTAATATCAGGTTAGGGATTAGGACAGTAATTGCTGCTAGAATGGTACACATACATGCTTCAGGCTCCAGCCACTGCTAGGATAGTGTCAGTATTATAGGTGGCAGTTTATTGCTGCCAAGATGGAGATCAGTAGAACTACAGTCTCCTTTGATTACCAAAATATATTTCTAATTTACAGGGAGGTCAGGTCATGGAAAGTACTAGAAGATGGTAACACTCCGGTTTACTGATTACCCACTCTAACTTTTTCTCCATGTGATGCACCTGAAATCAATATGTTTATGATTTAAAAAAAACAAGCCATGGTCAAGTTGGGCCCTGCTTACCTGAAAGAGTTATTAAGATGTTGTGTTCATACCAGGCAGCTCACATCATTGCTTGAGGGTCTGCTGACAGAGACTGTAGATGTCTAGTAGGATTGCTGCCTTCTGTGATTTAGGTATGGAAATTGTCTTTTTAGGAAGGTTTATTGCAAGTCCTGCAGAGACAGATCCCCTACTTTTAGAACATTACATTTCCAGATTAATTTTTCTTTTGATTTTTAGATCCTGTTATGTTATTTCATTTATTGTTTTGCTATACAGTTAAATAACTTGCTTGGTTCAGTTCTTAATATACATTTTATCTATTATTCAAATAGAAAATAAAATAATTTATCTGTCCAAATTAATTTTAACAAAACAGTGTGTGCTAACAGACTAAAATGATTAGCTCATTTGACCTGCACTATACAATGTTATGTTTAATAAATGTCTGTATAATATTACCTGTAATCATTTTCTGATTCCGCAGTGGTACAGCGGTAGCATCTGTGAGCTCACAGCAAGAGACTCTCCCGTTCGATTCTCGCTTGGCTTGGGAGTGCCTTCTGTGTGGAGTCTGCATGTCCTCCCCGCAGTTGGGTAGCGTTCGAAAGACATGCGTGCGTAAATGGGCATGCCTTCGTTGAAGGTTGGGCGTCGAGCTGGCACCTCAGCGTTTCGTAAAAATCTACTGCCAATCATTAGAGGACCGGAGTTCCACTGTGGCAACTCCTTACCGGGAAAAAGCTGAAAGACTTTTAACACAAGAGGGGTAAATATAAAAAATAATTTGAAAAACAATTGCTTTTTGTACAATAATTAGGATTAATATTGTTCAGTAAATAAATAAATAACCTGCTAATACATATTTTTCGAAAAATTTACATTGGCTTACAATGATAGCAGTGGAGTTCTGTGGAGTTTAGGGAAGGGGATGTTTAAGAATTTTGAACATTATATTGATTGTTGACAGAATTAAGAACATTAAAAGTGTTTTTTGCAAGCTTAAGGAGAAATACTGCTCATCTTGCAAAGATAGAAGATGCTGAAGTGTTATATAAAATTACTTTTGTGTATTTTAATGTATAAGTCAAATGTGAATCACTCATGCCATGTAATCCTTAAAATCTGCCACACTTTTCAAAGATTAATGAGTTTATATTCAGTGTGCTTCAGTGCACCAGGCTATTATTGCATATTTCACCTGCTCAGGTAATGCGGTTAGTCAGTAAATCAAAAATGAATTCAGGGTCAGATTTTCACTAAGGTGCTTACTTCTTTCTTTAGGATCAGAATGTGTTTCATTAAATGATTATAGAAGAACATGTTATAAAAGCTTTTTCACAGCAAAAAAAGAATCAAGCAAAGGGAGTAAGGCAATTGTCCCTGACGAAATTTGCTCCTGTATTCAAAACGAACAAAAGAGAGAACAAGAGAGAACTGGAACTAAACTTTTTAAACCCAAGGGACGATGGTAAATTGCCTAAAGAACAGATAATGTCAGTAATTACTATATTTTACAAGAGAAGAAGATTGAAAAAGGAAAGTGACTGCAGATCTGTCAGTCTGATATTATCAAATATAAAGATAATAAAAAGCTTTTATTTTTTACAACGTTTTATTACTTCATAGATCAGTATGTGGCTCCAAATTATACATTTAGTTATTAATTCCTTTTAAAGCAAATACCAATGCGCATCTTTATTGACTGCGATTAAGATGGTATGAAATAACCCTAGACTTGGATAACATTACATTTTAGGAGAACTTCAATCCCCCTCTAAGACAGGTACCCTGTAGATGGAAGAGTCCCACTAAGCAATGAAAGCATGGAGGATACAAATTGTTTACCTAAATCTGTTATCTAGATCAGTGAACACTTTGAATGTAAGAAATAATAATGACAAAACCCAGTTTAGGACATGAATAAAATCTTACCTTTATTCCTTAAAATGATCCAGAAAGTTGAAGGCTATTTCTGGAAGAGCATGGAAGGGAGTGGACTTATTACAGCTTTTTATCCTTAAACCAGTCTTGTGAAGAATGGATTTACATTAACTATAAGATCAGCCCATGTTTATCAATCATTCATTTTATGCTATCTGTGTTACTACAAAAATATAACATATATCATCATTTGTTCTGCCATATTGGAAGGCTCTTCATTTCCAGTGACTTCTTTAGAATTTGTGTAGCTTTAGCATTGTCTAATTATGTTTTGCAGAATTTTGAACTATACCATGCGTTGGCTAGTGTTTTAATACAGGAGGGGCAAAATAATCATTTTATTGCAAATCAGCTGAAAAAACACTGATGAAGATATAGAATATGATAAACAAGAAAACAGGTTAAACTCAAAATGCATTCCTGTGCATCTCATAGATTTCCTCCTTTAACAACTGAAATAAATCTTTGATATTTGTTTTCGAACAAAATACTATACAGCACTTGAAACATTGTTGTATGTGACATCTAATATATTTCTCCATGAGATTATCTCCTGGACTTTCTTTTTGGAATCCACACAAAATTATTAAAGCATTTCTCTAAAATGTCCAATACTAGGTTAAATGTAACAGTGAAATAAACAAGTAATAGTGACCTGTTTATACTCATTCTGCATAACTGCACTACATTGTCTCCCTCTTTCTTGAAGGTAAAAACTTTGTCACATTTATTTGTAGACATTTGACAATCCAATAAGAAGTAAGAGTGATGGTACATAATAACTGATCTTTAAAACCAAGAATGAAATCTTCGCCTTGGTCCACCTAACATACTAATACTATTTATGTAGCTGTGCCATCACATTTTTATTAAAATACTCAAATTTGATACAGGATACCAAGTTATTTTTTCTAAGGCTACACTTACTCCCATCTTACATGCCCTATAAATGGAATGATCCAATACTCTTTCATGGCCAAGGACCTGAGACATAATTTGTATTTTAACTCTGTATTACTAGATGTGGGACTAAATAAATGTAACAACATAGGAATTCATGCCCCTACAACCTGCATCAAACTTTTAAAATTAACGAAATGAGATGGTACAGTTTAGAAAGCCATAGACACACATTTGGGGACCCAAGTACACCTAATTCCATTCAGAGTTTGGATATTTAATGTCTTCATACAAACAGTTTAAAAACAATAGCCGCAACATCAGTGTGCAAATGAGCAGTGCTGAAAATGTCCAGATTGTTGCAGAATGTCCAGATTTTTGCTCACATTTTTCATCTGTTTCTCATAAAATTGGTAGTTTTCTGGAAAATCACTAAGGATTGAGGTCACTATGTAATGAAAGACATTTGAGTTTCAGGCTTCATATCCTTCCTAAAATGCATAAAAACACAAACTCAGTTATTTTAGCAATGTTTAAAACTGTCCCCATTTTGGGGGTCTTTGTGTCCCCATTATTTAAGTCTTTGCTCAGTTTTTTGTGCTGAGAGGTTGAGAGGTATGGATATATAGACTATATTTTATATATCATGGAGAATGGTAGGTTAAAAAATAAAAATGAAAGCTGGGCACACAGGTCAAAGGATGAAAAAAGTAAAAAAGTGCTGAATTCTGGTATAAGCACTGGTGTCAGAAATGTAAAAAAAAGTATTGAAGAATCCTCAGGACATGGAAACGTTTTACAGCAAAAGGCCAGGCTCGTGAGGTGGGGGGGGGGGGATCTCCTACAGTACAAGGAATACATAGTCCACAAAAAGCCACAACAGCTGACAGCCTAAAAAAAGAGTAAAAAAGATGACTAAGTGGACTATTGAGAATAAGGAAAACATGTTGGATTGTTACTTTTAAGCAAGAAGCCCATCATTTCCAGATATAACATATTTGAAAAGATTAAGAGAAAAATTAATTGAAAGAAAAATGCTTGAGCAAGAAAAACTGCTAAACGCTTCAAATAAAAATTGTTATTCATTAATACAACAGATTTATATAAACAAAAAACATTACACAGATGAAGGAACTTTGGGCTGCCTGGAAAAAGAAGTGATAGAGGAAGTGCAAAAATATAAAGAACAAAACCCAGACGTTTCTAAAAGGTATAAAAAACACACATTGGGTATGGAGAAGAAAAAGAGATCTGGTATGATGCGATATGTATGCTAAGGAGAAAGCCAAATGTATCAATACAAAAAGAAATTTGAAGAGAAATACAGGAAAAGGCATTCAGATATGGAAAATTTCACAATATAAAAGCAAGAAAGTAAAGGGGGATTGTAGAAAAGACAATTTGTAAGGTAGACATTAAACAAGAAATTGAAGTTATGGATTATTTGTGAATTGAAGGACTTAGTGTGGAGAATCTAACATAGGCAATGTCACCACATGATCCATGATGAGTCCCCAGATTAAGGAGCAATGGGTGGAGCAGGAGTCATTTGAAGAAGATTTGTAACATGATGATGCTGGGAAACCTTTTGTAGGAGACCAATAATATAGTCCAGTTAAAGCTGCACATCAAGTGAAGGAGAAGTAAACAGTGGCAACTCTAGGACAGGTCATGTTGCAGAGTTATGGTGTGATACCCCATCTCTGGGCCAGTAATCAAGGATCCCCAATCTACTGGCACCAGTGTGGGACTTTCACTGGGAGGATAACAGGTACACGCACAGTATCTCCAGATGCAGCTCTGTGCATCAAGTACAGTCAAGCACAATTTCTCTTAAGAGCACATGGGGAACACAGAAAGTTTGGGGCTGGTTTCTCCCTCTTTCTCCAGATCCCCAATAAGATTCCCCACTGGCACAGCTATAGAGTTGAGATCTCAGCTCAGTGTCCAAGCCATGACCTCCAGCACCCTCTCTGTCCAACCAGTGCTTCTTGTCTCTGTCCAAGTGGCTGACACACACCCTTTTTGAGATTTGATTTACACACACACACACACACACACACACACACACACACACACACACACACACACACACACACACACTCCTGGGAAATCTGGCACAGGTTTACTAGCTATGCCCCTTCTGCCCAGACTATAAGGTATTTACCACCACCACCAGACACTCCTGCCAGTTACCTTAAGGCCCTTACAAGGGTACCCAGTATACTGAGTGAAATTAATATTAATACAAAAGGTAGTTTGACCAAGAGCAAGGCTATTAGGAGTGACCCACACAGTGTCACCAAATAAACATGCAAATACTCTCAAAACTTAAATATCCTTACAATGATTAGCCACAATGAAATGTTTAAACATATTTAATAATAAATAAAAAAGAACAAGAAAATACTAAGTATATATTCATAGTGGCATCAGATTTCAAAATCACAGGAAATATTTAAAATACCACTAAAAGACAGATTCAGACAAATAAAGAAAATATATCTAAACTAAACTAAGAGAATTACTATTCCCTACTTACTTATAGAGCAAGGCAGATGATGTGGTGAATGGTACTTCTTGTTGCCAGGCCCAAGACAGAATATAGAATGCTCTGTCTCACTAAGAAACTTCTCAAAATAATATCTAAGATATTACTTCTGGGATAACTTGCAGAATGGCATCACTTCTGGTCATCTGACTTCTAGTTCCCATGCAAACCCCTATTGCTGGAAGCTGGCAGGATTTAGCACCTACCTGTAAAAATACTCACACAAGGGCTTTTTTTCAGATCAGTTGCAGGTGCTGGAAGTCATGAATCAATTTCATACATCCATGATTCCAGAGTAGTAATTAGTTCACCCCAAAGACAATACAGAAAGCTTCCTAGTACAGACTTTGTGTCTCTGGCTGCTTTGAAACCTGTGAGATAGCATCTTTATGGCCTAGCCCATAAAATGATTTAATTTCAGATATATTTTAAAGTTTGCTGGACTGAGAATAACCTCCTGTCTGCCATTTCCTTTGTTAAACATATACATTTAAACAGTCAAACTAGTGCATGTACATTTCTGTTCTCTCCAGCAGGGTACACTGTGGCTACATTTCAAGCACAAGCATTTTACAAATGCCCTTTCAACACAAACATCTGTACAAATCAGTTTGATATACACATGACATACAGTTCTAATACATTTGTAACACAAGCATCTTGTAAAAAGTATTTTGATATTCACAAATGACATATAATTATTTACAAAATTCCAGCTAGCTGTGCTGGCTCTGAAGAGGACATGTCTCAGGAAGATTTTCTGGAACTTTTTGATTATTTACAGAAAAGAGAGAGCACAGAAGAAACTCTCGGTTCAGAGGAAAATGATTTAAGAGAAAGTCTGCTTGATTTAATTTAAATGGATAGACATATTAAGATAGATGAAAGAAATACATTTCAGAAAGTAAATAAGACCCATAATGTTAGAAGGTTGGTAAAATAGATGGACGCAGTAGTCAGAACTGTTAAGAGAAATTCAAATGATTTAATGGGGAGAAATAAAATGTATTACTGTGCAGCTAAATTTATAATAAATAAAGTGTTACCACAACATTCTAGACTAACAAAGGAAAGGAAAGAAACAAATAAAATGACATCATCCAATAGAGAAACTATAAAGCAATTAAGACAAGAAGTATTACTGTTAGAAGAATCTAGAAAAGGAACAGAGCATCAAAAATATTTAGAAAGATAGATGTGGTAAAAGCAATGCAGAATATCAAAACAGACCAAGATTTATTGGATCTTTATTAAATCAGCGAATGCTCAAAATAGTGAATGCTGATTAACTGACCATTTGAAACCGAAACCTTGAAACTCCGAAGACACCGAACAACGATTGTTTTCCCTGGGAAAAAAAAAATCGCTGGGCCGTTTTTGGGACTTTGCCATTTCCTCCACTGTAGTGTGATCTCAGAGTTGGTATATTTACATAGGGGGGTGTGGGGGTCACAGCCAGTAATGCACTGCAGCGCAACCTTGGAGTTGGTATATTTAAAGAGCGGGGGGGTGGGGGTGCAGGGGGGCTTGCCCCCCTGCATATACCCTTTTATTTTCCTTTTCCTTTTTTTTTACTGTTTTATGCATGCTCAAAGTTCTGTAACTTTGGACATATGTGTTCATACATATGTCAGTCGAACGTACAGAACTTCGACTATATAATATAGACCCGATAAATCAGCGTTCCCTATTGTAAGTGTTCACTGATTTAATATATACCTGATTTATCATATATATACTATTATAAACTAAAAATGTCAGTACAGACTGCAAAACATAGAAGGTAGGCAGATAACTAAAAGACAAAATTACAAAATAACAATTCATTGATAACCCAAGATGATTTTATACAGAACTGGAAAAAAAGCAAAAGGAATAGAAACACCACTAAAAAGAAGAAATAGGCACATTTTTGAGACGTATTTATAAAGATTCTGTCAAACATCAAGATAGTTAGAGGATAGAAGAATTAAAAGAAACATTAAGGAGCGCTAATGTATGGGATATGAAATGTGATTTCCCTGGGGAAATAAAAATCGCTGTTCCAACACAAAACACAAAACACACAAACACTACAAACCATTTCTAATGTGGGGGGCTTTGTTCCCCACACTCCCAATGTGGGGGGCTGTGCCCCCCACCCCCCTACTTAAATATACCAATTCCCAGATCGCACCACAATGGAGGAAATAGTGAAGTCGTGGAAACGGCCCACCGAATTCTTTCCCTTGGAAAGAATTTGATGTTCTGCGGCTTCGGTATTTTCAGTCTTCGAACTTCCGAGTTCGAGGTTGTGGCGTTCGCAGTTCTCAGCTTTCGAGCTTCCAATATACACCTGACCATCCCAAACAGACAGCAACCTGGTCAACAACAGCAAAAATGATGCTCTTCCTTAAGAGTGAACCTGCAAGCCGTTCTAAGAACTATAGACCAATAATTTGCCTTCAGATAGTATGCAAACTGTATAATGGATTTGATGAAAACAAAGTTAGTAGCAATTTAGAAAACAACTCAGTTATAGCAATAGAACAAAAGGGCAACAAAAGATAGTCACCCAGAACAAAGGTTCACTTGGTGCTAAATAAAACCATAACAGTTTAGAGTAAAAAACATACTAAGAATTTAAGTATGTCATGGAGAGATTACAAATAAGCATTTGAATGATTTCTGCTTTCAAAGATAAAAGTATGCTTACAGATGTATAGAATATACCCTATACTAATCAATTACATCACAGTGACCATGAAAATGGGTGAACCTTTTTGCAGCTAAGCCATGACAAAGGTCAAATTATTATTCCAGAGATAAAAATTCAAAAGTGGATATTCTGGGGTGATTTTTTTTTTGTCACTGCTACTGTTTTGTGTTGCTCTTAAACCATTACATTATTTACTCAACAGATTAGGTCATGGTTAGAATTTGGCTCCCAGAAATCAACCTTACTTAAAGATTTCTCATCTGCTTTTTTGTGGATGACTTAAAGCTGTATAGTTCATCAGATATGGAGTTGAAACACAAGTATAAATGGATAAAGTTTCTCAAATGATCTAAGACTGACATTTGATCTTGATAAATGTACAAAATCAGAATTTAAAATAGAAAGACTGCATCACCAATAAAATATCAACCTGGGACAGTAATGTGATATAAAGGAATGTGAGCAGGAAGGACTGTAAAATTTTTGAGAATCGATGAAAGCTCAACAATAAAAAATAAATGTGAATAAAGTTCAGTAAGGAATATTTCAGACAACTAAATCTGATATAGAAAACTGCCTTGAGATCTAAGATCAATTTGCTATTCCTGTTATAACTTACAGTTTTGGGGTGATCATCTGATCCAAAAAATTTTGACTCTATTGTATACGAAAACATCAAATGATATATAAAAATCAGTGTATATCAAGATTATATATTCCTTGCTCTGAAGGAGGTATAGATCTCCTCAAAATTGATTACATGCACAGATCTGCAGTTATGGGACTGCATACATATCTACTGATCTCATCAGATCCAAACATACTGAAAGGTTTAAAACATAAGGAGAAGAAATCTAAGATGACATTGTTGCTTAGTTTAGGAGAAGCATTTTGGTGTCAAGTGAGAATGGAAATCAAACTAGAAGTAGACAAAAATCAGACAGCAGCTAAATGTACCAAAAAGCAAAAGAAAGAATATGAGGAGAAGGATCATGCGGGAAGGAAAGAAAACTGGAAAAGCCAAAATATAGGGACAAATATAGAAATCTCCTGGAACAACCTCATGTTATCCAAGATTGGAAATAGAAATTGTTGAAAAGAGGTGAATTGAAACCAAAATATGAAAGGCTAATAGTGGCAGCCCGGGATAGTGATATACAAAATCCATTGAAAAGGTTGAAGAAACAGACAAATGCAGGTTCTTTAAAAAAGACCTGGAATCAGGCACACATCTTGCTGCTGGGTGCGTTACATGCATGGTAGGAGGCCTATATACTGAAAGGTATAATAATGTGGCAAGACTGTTGCATTGGGTAGCGTGCAAACACTACAATATAGAAGTGGCAGAGAAGCATTGGAAATGTGAGCCACAAAGCATTATAGATAATGATGAAATATATATCACATGGGATTACTCATTACCAAAAGTTTTAAAAAATAGATGTGAGAAAACCAGATATTGTAGTCCATGCAAAACAGACAAAAGTAGCATTGATGACAGAAATTGCTATACCCAGTGATTACAATGTCTTGTGTTCAGAGCCACAAAGTTATTAAAAAAGGAGGCAATTATGGGAACATTGTGGGTCCTGAGAATAGCATTTGTGGGTAACACTAAAGACTGAATCAATGCTAATTTTGTGATCTCAAATCTTACCCTAACTTATAAATGGGGCCATTCCCATCATGGCATTAGAAACCCAAAAGACTCCACTGCTGTTGTGTCCTGTCCTTAACCCATTCAGCTGTTTACCTAACAGATTATGGTATGGTTACACTTTAAATCCTAGAAAACAACCTTGTTTAAAGACATCCATCCACAACCCCTCTTTCCCATTTTTGTACTTGGGGTCGGGGTGTCATTTCAAAAGTGACAATCATCTAGAGCCAAGATTTACACCACTGGGTAGCTAGCTCTGTCACAGTAGATCTTTCACACCACACACACTCACACCTATGCTCACATCTATATTAATCAAAAAATTACTTTTATCACAGATTTGTTAATAACTATAAAATATGTACACTAAAAAATTAAGTACATTGCATAGAATGAGAATGTTATTCTCATACAGAACTAAGACGTGTTTCTGTTAAGCTACTTCACAGGAATAGCTGTTACCTAATTTGTCTACTAGACTGTATATTAGCCAGTAATATATACAGACTCCCAGCATGATTTGCAACAGATCCAGCCAGGTTTTCACAGTAATCCTACATGAAAATGTGCCAGATAGATGACTTAGCCTATAAGCTAAAGCTAATTACAGCTTATGTTTGCATTTTTGACTACTGCATGTGCCATCATTATCGGCATGGATTTCACCCCTAAGCAAGGAGATCACGCAGTACCAAATGCCACCAAGCTGGATAACATGGAGTAACCATGTGACAAAACACTAACACATCAATATGGAACTTTCTACCTTTTCACATATGAAAATTCCACTGTTAGTACAGTATCATTGTACTTATTACTGTTTTTCAATACATACGTTATCCAGCTGCGTATACTGCTGACATTTTGTGTAAAAAGGTTTTGATGGAGTTATTAACTTTGTGTATGTCAGTAGTATCTGTGTCCTCTGATGCCCATTTGTTTGCTATAAGTTATCAATATCTGTGATGCTGTTTGTTAAACTTGCCCATTATGTATTTTATCTATTGAATGGCAAAGCTAGCAGTGTTTGTAGGTTTTATGCTGCAATGTAATAATGGCACTTTTCTTTGAACCCCCCTACACTGAAAATATACTTTTAGCACCACCTCTAGTACTAAACTGTAAACAAGTTGTTTTATTTATATACTTAAACACCCTTGGAAGCTTACTCTGGAGAATAATCACGGTTCTTCTTGTAGGATTAACTTAATCAGACCTATACCATTGTAATCTTGCATGGTCTCACCAAATCAGTTAGATATCTAGCTCACTTATCAGACTAAAAGTGCATTACTTACCCTATAAGGCAAAATACATACTTTGGCCAACTGTATGCCTTGCTTTCTTCTTTACCCCTACTTAAGCATGTCATCTTAGCCCTAAACTATGTTTTACTCAACACATACTTCTCAACATTTAAGTTAAAGAAATCTGGACAAAGACATCTCATCTACTTTTTGTGAATGATTTATAATTATATATTTTATCAGACGAGGACCTGAAAACACAACTACAAAACTTTCTCAGATGATATGACATTTGGTCTTGAGAAATGTGCAAAAGCCACATTAAAAAAGGAAAACTACAGCACCGAGAAAATGTCACTCTGGGCCAGGAATGTGATATAAAGGAATTTGAGCAGGAGGGAATGCATAAATATTTTTGAATAGATGAAATATCAGCAATATAACATGAATAAATGAGAATATTCAAAATGGAATATCAGAGAAGGCTAAAGCTAATACTGAAAACCATTTTGGCATCTAAGAATAAAGTTCAAGCTAGAAATTAATTTTGTCTTCATATTCTAACTTACAGCTTTGGTGTGATTGAATGGTTTATAGCTCCCTGATGTCCAGATGTTCACAGAATGTCCAGATTTTTGCCTCATATTTTTGGTCTCTTCCTTGTAAAGCTTGTGCATTTCTGGCAAATTAGTGATGAATAAATTCCTTAAATACTTATGTATGTTTATGTTTCAGACTTCATATCCTTCAGGAAATGGATGGTAAAACAATATGATATGAGCAATATTTAAAATTTGACCCTATTTTGGGCCTTTGTATCCCCTTACTTTAGACTTTGTCCATATTTTTGTGCTAAGAGGTTGAGCGTTATGGACTGGTCCCAAAACTGTTTAATTCTACAAAAAAAAACAAAAAAAAAAAAAAAACAAGAAAAATGCTTCACGCTTATCAAATGATATATAAAAAACAGTGTATACTAAGATCATTTTAAAAGAGGTATGGTCCTACTCAAACCTGACTTTGTGTTTAGATCTGCATATCTATCTGCTAACCTCATCAGTTCCAAACACAGTGAAAGGTTTAAAGCATGAGGTGAAGAAGTCTAGCAAGACATCTTTATGTAGGTTAGCAAAAGTTTTTTAGAATAAAGAGGTAAAGGAAATCAAAGCAGATGTAGACAAAAATTAGACGGCAGTTGAAAGTGCCAAAAAAGAAAGACTATAAGGCGAAAGATCAGAAGAGAAGGAAAGAAAATTGGAAAGTCCACAGATGTAGTGGTAAGTATATCGATGAAGACTTATCTCAGGAATGGTTAAGGAAAGGTGAATTGAAACCAAAAGGTGATAGGCTAATGACTCTGTCCCAAAACAGTGGTCTTCATCCTTGCTGGTTTACAAAGTCTATTGAAAAAACTGGTAAAATAGACAAATGTAGGTTTAGTAAAACAGAAATGGAAATTATTACACATCTTATTACTGGGTGTGATATACTCATGGCTGAGGGTCTCTATACTGAAATGAACATTAATGTGGCAAGACTGTTGCACTGTGAATGATGTTCCTGACAAGCACTGGAGACAGGAGCCACATAGCATTATTCACAGTGATGAAATTTATATCACGTGAGATCATCCATTACCGACAGTTTAAAACACAGATGTAAGAAAACCAGATATAGCAATTACAGAAAAAAAAGAAGCATTGATCATTGAAACTGCACTAGCAATTATAGCTAATTTTATACCTACTGAGTGACACAAAGTTATTAAACCAGGATTGCAGAAATGAGACCAGTGTTGAAGAATGATAGCCAGACAGTTCTAGCAATAGTAGAAGCAATGGGACTAATACAAAGGAATATACAATTGTACTTAAATATGCTACTAGTGCATGTGACCCTATATGAACTATAGAAGGAAGCAAATCTGGGCATATTGCAGGTGCTGAGAAGAGCACTCTTGGCTAACATCACAGACTGAAGCAATACTGATTTTATGAACTTCCATTATGCCCTGACTCAGGAATGGGTTCAATTCCTGTCAAGGTATGTAAAAAAACCTACGTATCTGGAGAAAGTAAATCCAAGAGAAATGTATTATAGCATAGAATGTGTAGAACTAAATATTCAAAAGCATGACTAAATGCCAAAAAATGCATAACAGTATCCATCAGGAAGTCATCCACCCCCTCATAACTATCATATTAACAACATACTCCTACAAACAGACCTAGTAGTCAGGGACTTGGGGACACACCTAGACTGTAATCCAGCCTTTGACCATCATGTGTCTACAGTAGTGAGGAAATAATTCTGTTTTGTGCAACTTTTAAAAAGGGTATGGCATCTAGGTCCAAGGAGGTCATTGTTCCACTCTTTTCAGCATTCATCAGACCTATCATTGAGCACAATGCCCCCTTTGGTAGGTACCATAGGATCATAGGATCATAGGACGTTACTAGGCTAATGGTCCAGGGCCCTTACAAGCCAAGTCAAGTCCTTATCCTTATTTCCATGATTAGCACCTATTTCCCCTGTCCAAGAAGGACACAGGTGGAACCTCCAGGTGAATTTATGGTCACCTATCCAATCGTCCTGATACAGTACATCTAAAAATTGGAACATCAAAAGGATACAGGATATAAGTAAAATGATCTATGCAGAACATCTCAAGGCCCTATCCCTGTATTTTGTCTCCTACAGGCTGTTGAGGGGAGATCTATGCCTGGCATACAAGGCATTGTCAGACCCCACCTTGATGGACCTCCTGCATATACACAAAACAAACAGCACCAGAATTACCCATTCTAAAGACTTAAACATTGCCTGTGATATAAATAGGACCTGCTGGAGAGACAAGTATGTATCCCCGAGATTACCCCTTTTCTGAAATAGGCTTCCCATCCATGTGAAGCGGAACTCCTCCCTAAACCAATTCAAGTGTAACTTGGACAGTTGGATGAGGAACAAGAAAGTCACCCTGGTTTGGCAGCTATGTCTCTAATGGACACAGGCATCCTGTAAATGGTTCAACTCCCAGGCCCTTGCTTAAAAATGTTTAATCTCCCAAGTCCCTGGTTACACTATTCAAGGTACCAGAACTTGTCAGAGATTTGCAGTACATGGCTAAGCTTAAAGAGGGCCTTGTGGTTATTAGCTTAGTACTCACTTATGATGAAAGTGGGCTGCAATGCATAAAAAGCAAAACAGGGTAATACATGGCATTATATGTACCCCCACTGGAAGGGGGTATGTATTTATAGCGTTGTAGGGCATTCATCAACTTGGTTAAATTACGTTAGGAAATAAATGGGTCACAAAAAAAGTGTTAAAACCTTTAGACCCAAGGTTCTCCCAAAGATATCCAGCCATAAAATAGTTAGTCTTGGAGATGGGGAAATTTGAAAACAACTAATGGCTGCAATCACTTAAATGATTATCAGTCTAGTGTGTTTGAGAAACAGGATAAAATACATTACTGTTTGCAGAATTTCTTTCACAAGCTCAGATAAATATCATAAGTGCACTCATTCAGATTTTATATCAAAGTGAATGCCCCCTACTGAAATCTTATTACACCTAAATAATCAACAATCTGGCTTAGTCGTGGAATAACTTCATGAAAAGCATCAGTTCTGAATAATTAGTCAAGTTTAAACAGAATGATTTGAAGGTGTGCAAGCACAACATCAGATGTTGGACCGAAGCTGTAAGGAAACATGAACTACAGAATGAAATTCTTATCACATGGTCACATAATGTGGCTGTAGGTGTACTCCTAAGGTACTATAAGATTCAACAAAAATATGAGTTATTACATACTTCACAGAATGAAAAATCACTGCTGGAAGAAAAAAAGATTGAGGATAAGATTTTGATGGAATACTTTTAAAATTAATGAAGGTATTAACCCCCTTGGATGAGCAAACCGGGCTGAATGTTATATAATTGAGATATGGGCTATAACAAAGTAAGGTAAACAGACAGTGGAACAGATATAATATCTCCATTGTATATTGAATGTGGCCATTCCTAAAGCAAGAGTAGAATGACACAGCGAGTAAGGTGGACAAATGAAAGTCATTGTATGGCATTCGTAGCTAGTAAGGAGAACAAATGAAAGTCATAGTATGGCATTCGTAGTGAGTAAGGAGAACAAATGAAAGTCATAGTATGGCATTCGTAGCGAGTAAGATGGACAAACAAAAGTCATCGTATGGCATTCGTAGCGAGTAAGGAGAACAAATGAATGTCATAGTATGGCATTCGTAGCTAGTAAGGAGAACAAATGAAAGTCATCGTATGGCATTCGTAGCTAGTAAGGAGAACCAATGAAAGTCATAGTATGGCATTCGTAGCTAGTAAAGAGAACAAACGAAAGTCATATTATGGCATTCGTAGCTAGTAAAGAGAACAAATGAAAGTCATAGTATGGCATTCGTAGCTAGTAAGGAGAACAAATGAAAGTCATCATATGGCATTCGTAGCTAGTAAGGAGAACAAATGAAAGTCATAGTATGGCATTCGTAGCTAGTAAGGAGAACAAATGAAAGTCATCGTATGGCATTCGTAGCTAGTAAGGAGAACAAATGAATGTCATAGTATGGCATTCATAGCTAGTAAGGAGAACAAATGAAAGTCATAGTATGGCATTCGTAGCTAGTAAGGAGAACAAATGAAAGTCATTGTATGGCATTTGTAGCTAGTAAGGAGAACAAATGAATGTCATAGTATGGCATTCATAGCTAGTAAGGAGAACAAATGATAGTCATAGTATGGCATTCATAGCTAGTAAGGAGAACAAATGACAGTCATAGTATGGCATTCATAGCTAGTAAGGAGAACAAATGAATGTCATAGTATGGCATTTGTAGCTATTAAGGAGAACAAATGAAAGTCATTTTATGGCATTCGTAGCTAGTAAGGAGAGCAAATGAACGTCATAATATGGCATTCGTAGCTAGTAAGAAGAACAAATGAATGCCATAGTATGGCATTCATAGCTAGTAAGGAGAACAAATGAAAGTCATAGTATGGCATTCGTAGCTAGTAAGGAGAACAAATGAATGTCATAGTATGGCATTCGTAGCTAGTAAGGAGAACACATGAATGCCATAGTATGGCATTCATAGCTAGTAAGGACAACAAATGAAAGTCAAAGTATGGCATTCGTAGCTAGTAAGGAGAACAAATGAAAGTCATAGTATGGCATTCGTAGCTAGTAAAGAGAACAAATGAAAGTCATCATATGGCATTCGTAGCTAGTAAGGAGAACAAATGAATGTCATACTATGGTTTTTGCAGCTAGTAAGGAGAACAAATGAAAGTCATCGTATGGCATTTGTAGCTAGTAAGGAGAACAAATGCAAGTCATCATATGGCATTCATTGTTAGTAAGGAGATCAAATGAATATCATAGTATGGTATTTGCAGCTAATAAGGAGAACAAATGAAAGTCATTATATAGCATTCCTAGCTAGTAAGGAGAATAAATGAATGTCATAGTATGTCATTTGTAGCTAGTGAGATGGTATGAAAGTCATAGTATGACTCACTAGAAAGAAAAACAGAACAGGAAAATGTATTCACGACCAAAGAAATACAATTAAATAGTCAAAGAGCTTTTGTAGGAAGCCTTGCTAGAGAAGGAACAAGTGGAAACTGAATTAAAGGGCTAGAGATGCCGAGAAAAGAAGATGAAGGAAAACTGAATGGTTAAGCGATAAAAAATGGAAAAAGCTGGTTTTGCTATCTGGTGGACCATCCAGTGCCTTATTTCTTGGAATACTGCATGGTTCTTATATGCCTGGAAGAAAAAGGACAAATCTATATTAGTATGAAAAGGTAGGGCAGAATTTTGTCAAGCCCCCTCAAAACAAACATACATACCCAAGCAGCTGGAGAGTTATTTAAGCATTTACAATAGGAAAATGACCTTCTGCCAGTCAGCAAACTGAACAGACATTGTTCTTCCCCTAAGACTCCATTGTCTTGATAAATTTAAAGAATAAAATCCCTACTTCCAAAGCAGATGAATCATCCAGCAAATGTCTTAGTAGACAATGATTACAGTGAGTTTCTGAATGGACTAAATATAAAGCAAGTTACCAGAAGAATACTAGTAATATGTCAATGTGTGAACATGAGGAAAATTCCTATGGCAATTTTGATTTAAGATGCAAATCAGGCATTCATTCGTTGAAAATGGGATTTCCTATAGGAATTCCTGAAATATGTTGTTTTTGAGATCACATTATGGAACAAATACATTATATGTATGTGCAATACATAATATATAATAAGTGTCTAGCTATGCTAGTTGGAAGAACAGAAATCAGGAAATAAAACAGCTTTGCTCTTTCTCTGTTTTTATCCAAGTTGTATGTACAAATGTTGGTACAGTTTTGTGGTAAGATTTGGAAATTTAAGAGGTGGACATTTGTGACAGAGTAAAGGAAATCCACTTATTCAATGATGATATTATGTTGACCATCACATGTTTGGGGATATCTTGTGGCCAAAATATGGGAGACATGGTGTAGATGTGAAAGCATGCTGGAAAAGTGCATAAATTAATGCAGACCAGAGGTACTGGTGACCAAATACTCTTTACTAAGGAAAGTAAAAAAACAGTTGTGGGATAACAGGTTTAATTCTAAACTGAATTACTTACTGACAGAATTATATAAATGTTCATCTTGCCCTAAGATGGATAATTGTGAAATAACTTTCCTTCTGGATTAAGGCAGGTGTTAGGCAGGATTCCCTAAGTCCCAGAGATATACTACCAAAACAACAGAACAGTTTAAACTGACCAAACTGGAAAGTGAATGAGCAAATAATTTAACTTATAACTAGTTCCTCTGAAAAGGGATATCAAATGAAATAACAGAGATAAAAAAAGTTTTTAAAAATGGATAAGAAAGCCTGATAGTGATAGGCAGAATTGTTCTAGTTAGTCCATTTCCCAAATCTAAAGATCTTATAGGTAAGAGATAGAAAACTTCTGAGAAAAAGCATAATCGGGAAAACATTAAAAATATATTGGGATCATATGAAAAGGTGTAAGGCTAGACCCATAAGTTAGATAAATTACCAGTAGAGATCCCATTAGATGGAATTCCAAATCTATACTGCTCGTCTGTTTCCTGTTCTAGACTTCAGTAGATTATTCTATCACTCTCTGAAAGCATAGAACAATCTACTGAAGTCTAGAACAGGAAATGTATCTGATTGGCTATCATATAAAGCTATTAAAGAAATGCTTAGAATTTGTATAGGTCTTGGAAGTATGCAGACAATTAGAATTGATTACCTATCCACTAAGGGTTGAGTGATGATTCATAAGGACTAATGGCTCCAAAATGTAACTTGCATTAAACTTGCAGAAATAATTTAGATTTTTTTTGTATTAAGTGGGATGACTTTTGTGGAGCACCCTTTGCAATAATATTTTCATAGGCTGCATTATATGTGTTTAAAAGGAGAAGGTTGTACCATATGGTACTAATTGACTTTGGCAGTAACTACAGGGGAAAAGTTCCCTGTCGGGCACATGACTATAAGTGGGTGATGAGATGAGGTTTTGACTGTTGAATATAATATTTACTGGTGTGTGTGTGTGTGTGTGTGTGTGTGTGTGTGTGTGTGTGTGTGTGTGTGTGTGTGTGTGTGTGTATGCACATCTTGTTCTATTATAATAGAGCCCTTTGTAATATGCTCAGGTATTTATACCTGATTTTCTTGCAAGTCATTTTTGTCAATTGTTGATGAGAATGTCTATAGAAATATTTGCAAACAGGTATATGTTTGAATGCACAATCATATTTTATTCATACACATTTGAAAAATGACAAGTAATGTACATGATATTTATATTTAGCCTCACTTCTGCATACACATTTTCTATGGGTTGTATTCATAGTCCTGAGGTTTGCAGTTTCATAGCGGTTATTCCAGAAGAATGCTGCTATGCCTATATGCAAACATACTAATTACAGGTTATTCACACTAAGTAAATGTGAAAATTTTTGGCAAAAAAAACTCCCACTTTCATGAGATGTGTAAATTTACTGAAGTTAGTATGTGCAGAGTGCTACATAAAAACTGAAGTGCTTGTATATTTTCTGAATCATTTAGGTGTTATGGATGAAGGTAGCAATTCACAAACACATTTGAAGTCACATATTTAAGGCAAGTAGTGTGCAGTGCAGCTAATAATATTATTTTATTTTCATATAAAAGGGTTTTAGATGTTTTTCTATAGGGCTATCCTTATGTGGACACCCTAATTGTGTCTTTAAAAGAGCAGAAAGGGGAAGATAGGAAAGGTTAAATAGCAGGTGACATAACAAAGAAGAAACACATCAATAGGGTTTTACTGGGGGAACTGGGAAAGGAGACGTATTACGTTTTGTCAGGGATAATCTCTCACTCCTGGTTTTCAAAGTGGGTGGTGCAGACTGGAGAAGCAAGTCTTGAACCCATTGAAGAGCATCCTGGACTGGCCAACGATGTAGCTCTACTACTTGCTCTACCACATCCTCACCCAAGGCTCAAAGCCCAGAGTCTGTGTGGCTTACCAGTCTGCACCATACCAGGGGACCTAAAGGAGCAGTGCCACTGCCTTGACCCTGTGTGGATGTACCTGGACAGACAGAGAGTCAATGCATGGTTGGACTGCTGCTAGGAATTATGGATCTACAGAAAATGAATATAAATGGGGGTAAAAGGAAAAAAGAGACTGCCAAAATAATGCATAATTAATACAAGAAAATGAAAGAGGGATGGTAGAGAGACAAGAAGTGGAGACAATAAACTCAATTTATAATGTAATACATCAGGGCAATTTTTATTAACAGTGATGTTTTTTTTATTTTTATGAAATCTTTATTCAGAAATAAAATATTCTGTGAAATTGTACTGGAAATCTGTGAGCACTCAGTATAATGCTATCAAGTGGTGGTGTTTTTTCCAGTTGCAGTTTATTGTTGCTAAGGAGACAGACTGGTGTAACATAAGAAATTGTAACACATTTCAAATTTCTGGCTAATATGGATTGTACTACTGCTGCACACTGAATGCACACCACTTCCTTTATTATTTTTTGTATATGGATTACTCTTGGAATAAATAAAGCAAAGAAAAAATCAGGAATTGTTCTGCTGCATATAGAATATATAGAGAACGGTTGCTTACCTATCACTGATTTGTGATCAAATCTTTCTTACGTGATTACATTTATTAATCAGCAAAGCACAGATGTTGTTCTTATACTTGTATAGAATCTGTGAATTTATTTCTTTATGCTCTGTTATATATGTTTACTTTTACCAACCATCAAAGCAGCATTGCACAGATTTTCATAAATTATTTCTACTGAAACCGTGCGCAACAGTATATTTTTCTTGTTTACTGCAAACTGAACTACAATAAAAATTTGAGTTCCTTCAAATTGTTACATTTGATGTTTGTGTGCATCTTGTTTCTTTGGGAGATGGGTACTTTCTTCAATGTTGCCTAATGTTTCCACTGAAATTATTGCTTTACACTAAGCCTTTCATACCTCACCTACATTTTTAAGCCAGATTATGTAAAGTTGTTATAATCTTCTTCTTCTTCTTTTGGCTGTGTCCATTAGGCGTCACCAGAGCAGATCATCTGTTTCCATTTCTTCCTGTCCTCTGCATCTTGCTCTGTCACACCAACCACCTGCATGTCCTCTCTCACCACATCCATAAACCTTATCTTAAGCCTTCCTCTTTTTCTTTTACCTGGCAGCTCCATCCTTAGCATCCTTCTCCCAATATACCCAGCATCCCTCCTCAGCATGTCCAAAACAATGCAATCTCGCTTCTCTGGCTTTGTCTCCAACCTAAGCTAACCCGCTAATATACTGATTCCTAATACTGTCCATCCTCATCACACCCAGTGAAAATCTTAACATCTTTAACTCTGCCATGTCCAGCTCAGACTCCTGTCTTTTCATCAATGCCACTGTCTCCAACCCATATAACATAGCTGGTCTTGCTACCCTCTTGTTGACCATCTCTTTCACACTTACTGGTACCCATCTGTCACAAATCACTCCTGACACTCTTCTCCATCCTCTCCAACCTGCCTGTAACCTCTTCTTCATTTCTCTTCACACTCACCATTACTCGAAACTGCTGATCTCAAGTATTTAAACGTATCCACCTTGGCCAGCTCTACTCTCCACATCCTCACCATTCCTCTGTCCTCCCTCTCATTCACACACATATATTCTGTCTTAGTCCTGCTGACTTTCATTCCTCTCCTCTCTAGAGCATATCTCCACCTCTCCAGGGTCTCCTCAACCTGTTCACTACTCTCACTACAGATCACAATGTCATCTGCAAACATCATAGTCCATGGGGCCTCCTGTCTGATCTTGTCTATCAACATGTACATCACCATTGCAAATAAGAAAGGGCTCAGAGCTGATCCTTGATGTAATCCCACCTGCAACTTGAATGCATAGGTCACTCCAACCGCAGATTTCACCACTGTCACACTACCCTCGTACATATCCTGTACCACTCTTACATACTTCTCTGTCACTCCCGACGTCTAGATACAATACCACAACTCCTCTCTAGGTACCCTGTCATATGCTTTCACTAAGTCCACCACGACACAATGCAACTCCTTCTGACCTTATCTGAACTTCTCCATCAACAGTCTCAGAGCAAACATCACATCTGTAGTGCTCTTTCCTGGCATGAATCCGTACTGCTGCTCACTAATCATCACCTTCCTTATTAAACTAGCTTGCACTACACTTTCCTATAATGTCATGCTGTGACTGATCAATGTTATCCCTCTGTAGTTACTACAGCTCTGCACATCACCCTTATTCTTAAAAATCAGTACGAAAACACTTCTTATCCACTCCTCAGGCATCCTCTCACTTTCCAAGATTTCGTTAAATAATGTGGCTAAAAACAACACTGCCATTTCTCCTAAACACCTCCATGCTTCCATAGGTATGTCATCTGGACTAGCAGCCTTCCATTCTTCATCCCCTTCATAGCTATCCTTACTTCCTCCTTGCTAATTCATTGCACTTCCTGATTCACTATCCCATTATCCAACCTTCTCTCTCTCATTCTTTTCATTCATCAGCCACTCAAAGTACTCTTTCCATCTCCTCAACACACTCTCCTCACTTGTAAGTATGTTTCCCTCATTATCCTTTATCACCCTTACCTGCTGCACATCTTTCCTAGCTCAGTCCGTCTAGCCAATTGGTACAGGTCCTTTTCTCCCTCCTTAGTGTCCAACCTTTCATACAACTCTTCATACGCCTTATCCTTAGCCTTCGCCACCTCTTTCTTCACCATACAATTCATCTCCTTATACTCCTGTTTACTTTCTTCATCTTTCTCTGACAATCCCACTTCTTCTTCGCCAACCTCTTCCTCTGTATACTCTTCTATAGTTCCTCATTCCACCACCAAAAAAAAAGTTGCTGTAATCAATACACTTTTTATTTTCTGAATGTAAGGCGTTGAATGGTGTAGTTATGACTAACAACTGTGTCAGTCATTATGTTGCTACTCCCCCCCCCCCCGTCTATGGTGGGCTGGCTAACTGAGCTCAGTCATCTTATAGGACAAATACATAATAAGCTAATTATTACAGTATATGAAAATATGTCTTAATGCAAATACATTATTAGTCTTTGTGTATAAAAACGTAAATTAGTGTGCACACATGCACGTGTGTGTGTGTGTGTGTGTGTGTGTGTGTGTGTGTGTGTGTGTGTGTGTGTGTGTGTATGTGTGTGTGTGTAGACTTCTGCACATTAACACTTTTATATATGCTACATATATTTTTACTCATACATATGCATTTGTATTTATACACAACACAGTGTTTGCACATAAACATGTCATATTTGCATACTGATACATTTCTGTTTACAGATATCTTTATACCTACTCATACCTTTGGATTATATATAAATGCATTTCTTCTTGCATTTACCTGTATTTATTCAATATTTGCCAAGCATGTTTTTAAAACATATTTTAGGTAAGATTTAAAAATAAAATGCAAATATACTTAGTCTATAACTCTGGCCTTTTCACCACCATCTGGTCTTCCCACTCATCCGCCTGGTCAGACCTGTGCCTCTGGAGGTCAGTTATCATACCTTTGGAGGCTCTCAGGCCCAGAGTGGATGATCGCTGTCAGGGATCACAGGTGCTTGCTCAACTCTTATGACTCCATATGGTATACTGTTCTTTCAGGCTTGACCATGTACTAGCCTTGCAGAAGGCAAACCATCATTTTAGTCTCCTTATCAGACTAGCCTGGAGCATGGCCCTGTGCCTTCAGAGGTGTTGCCATCATTCAAAATGTCAGCATCACAGTGAAGAATGTAAGTTCAGGGCTGTGGTTCACAGGGGAGGAACCATACTGTCTGCCGTGTGACATCACCATAACCAAACCCCATAACCATGTAGGGTCTTGCAATGTGGAAATGTAATTATTAGCAATTTTGGTTTTACCAAATTGCTTTGTCACATAGATTTTTTTAATGGAATAGCTTTACTTTTTTTTTGCTTTTGCAAATGAAAGTTAATTATTAAATCACTATTTTTTCATTTATTTATATATGCTTTTGCTTTTGTACAGTGATGTTGTAATCTTTATTTGAACAATTCACTTTAACTTTTGTAAGCATGCCTGCCTACCAATTGCATCAGTAAAAAAAATGTTTTTTTAGTTCACTTTACTTTACAAATTAATATTGCTTTTTGTGTCATTTTGCTAAAATAGAATGTCCTGTGTGTTTTGAGGTGATAAGTATGTCACGGTATGCCGGATGGGAATGGATTAAGGTTCACAATCATCTTCTATTCATGGGGAAATTTGAGATATATATATATTTGGTTCAGAGCCAGTTAGTGCAGCTCATGGACAGCTATCTGATGTCTAGTTACATGAATTGTTTGACATTTGCATTCACGTATTACTGAGTTTCATAGAGATTAGAGTAACTCAGCCTCATTTGTTTACAAAATGCTTAGATAAGCCAGAATTTGCATGAATAAGTTTAATACTGCCATATTAGCTGTGATCACTTGAGTAAAGTGGAAGTGCTTTAGGAAAGAACAAAATTTATCAAGTAAGATAAAAACAGCAGTATGGTTGTAAATTATTTAGAAGTAGTACATAACTGAATTTATGGAGCACTTATTACTAGGAGAATTGTTTTTCATTGTTGTGAAGGTCAAATGTAGATGATTCATGTTAATAGCAATGGCATTTATGTGATATATAAATGGGAATTCATGATAATAGCACTGGAAATTGATGGGAAAGTAGGACTGATGGCAATGAGAAAGATAAATGCTTGCAATACTTGCTTTTTGCATTTATAGAGTATTCTATACAGGATATTAATGCACAATTTAAAGATAGTGAAGTCTGATGTATTGTATTTCACCAGTGCATTGTGTTGCCAGGATACATGCTGCTTTGGTATGGCATTTGTGAATGTCACTCATGAATACAAAAAAAAAAAAAAAAAAGCAGTCTAAATACACAAAAGTGGAGGGGGGAGGGATACAACTCTGTAAGCAATGTCATAATATGGCAGTGTAGTGATCCATGTTGGAAATTCTGTTATACTTTTGTTGATGATACTGTACAAGTCAATACAATACAATTTTAACTGGGTGAAGTTTGAGTTGCTGTATGCGCATATGGATATGGGTGTCAGATCTTTGATTTATTTGTGATGAATGTAATTATGCTTTCCTTGCTATGTGTTTAGCCGATGAGTGGATCAAGCTTCAATATATTATATTTGGTCTATATTAGAAGCTTGAAAGCTGAAAAAAGTGAACGATCTTTGATTGAGCTGTAAATATCGAATGTACTAAATAGCGAAGACAGGGAACAGCGATTTTTTTCCCAGGGAAATAAAATTGCTGCTCCGTAAAAAGGAAACAAAAAAAATGCAAACACAACATAAACTGGGGGGCTTCGCCCCACACCCCCCGATGTGGGGGGCTGTGCCCTTCACACCTCCCCTACTTAAATATACCAACTCCGAGATTGCACCACAGTAGAGGAAATTGCAAACTCCCAAAAACGGCCAGGTGATTTTTTTTTCCCTGGGAAAAAAAATCACTGTTCTGTCTTCTCTATTTAGTGCGTTCGATGTTTATAGCTTGATCAAAGAGCGTTCGCTCTTTTAACCATTCCAGCTTCTGATATAGACCCTATTATATTTGCTTGTTGTATTAGGTAAATGAATGGTGCAGAAAGAGGGATCCAGACAGAGAAAAGGCAATTTTAGTCATGAGGTGAACAGCATCCTCATGGCACCTCTTACGATATATGGCAAATACCTTTTTGGAAAAGGGGGAGCCAAACAATCTGAGAGGGCAAAGGCCAGTAACCAAGTGGTTATGGTTAAAAATGCTGTTGGCAGAAGGAATCACACATTAACACAGTGCAAGAAGAGGGCCAATGGTGTGGTAGGATGTGCCAGAGCAAATGCAAGGCAGAATACAATTGCCATAGCACTACGAGTGGGTGGACCTCAAGCACTTATTCCTTTAACACCTGCTGAGGAATACCTACTTTCCATTTTGGGGGATAACTATGAAACAGGCAATGATGACATTAGCATAATCAGAGGTGATGTGAACAGTGACTATTAATCAAGGCAGCAGCATCAAGAGATGTCTGTTCAGGAAGGTTGGATTGACTACTGTGACATATTTACTTAGAGAAATGATTTTTAAGTGGAATTATTACATGTTATACAAGACAATTACTTTTAACAAGTAAGCCCTCCACATCTGCACATAATGACATTGAACAGAGTCTGCGTGGTAAGTGTCCTCCACACCTCATTACACAGCATGCACTAGGGTACTCCAGTAGTAATATAACCAGTAAATAGTTTACAAGGTCATCAGCAGAAATTAGCATTTCCACTATACTAGTAAATTTAGGAGATACCAGCAACAGAATGGCTAATGATGACAATATATAGTTATATTTATGAGACAGTTGAAGGAAAGTGGTGAACAGCTACCAAGTTTAATAGCAGGATTTCACTCCCCACAATATGCTAGTAACTGCAGGAAATGACAGTGGATCACAAAGTCAAGCACATGGTGACATTGTACTACAGGTTATACAGGCAGACAGGTGATGCACTTCTATACTAGTATATCCAAACCAACAGGAACACTTTCTGGGTGATGGTAGAAATTCAGAGGTAACAGTGTCCACTGTGACACCTTTACAAGGGGGTGTAAGCAGGCATATGTAATACCTTCCTCAAGAAATACGTAGAGCGTTGGCTTCCCTTTAACAAATGTGCAATGACATTGTTAAGGCTCAGAGCACTTCCATAAGTAGTCAGCTATAAATAGTCAGGGTATATATGAGGATTTTCAACGCTACATGGAAATAGCAGAGAGTAGGGATAATGCCATGATCACACTGACATGTAATATGGGGCCACACCAAGCATCCACATCCATCTCAATTTGTACACTACTGAGGACTTACAAGACTGAGAGTTGAGTAAGTGTTGGAAGGAGTAGAGGAAAGAGTATTATCTGAACATGTGGAGCCACATCATGTAACACACAAATGCTTCTCCAGTTGATAGTGGAGATTGTAGGGGGAACACACACAACAGATTTCATGCAGGATATGTTAACATTCATCTACATATACCAGAACCTCTAATTCATGGTCTCAGTCCTGCAGCACTGTGACATCAGTGTCTCTAGGATCACCTGCATCAAGTAGGTCATGTGATTGCAGCACTGTGACATCAGTGTCTCTAGGATCACCTACATCAAGTAGGTCATTTGAATGTCCACATCACATGACAGCCCCTCCTTGCTACCTCTCCTACCCTATCTTTAGGAAATGTCATGTATGATATATTTGACCTTGACCTACTGTGACTCAGGCTACACATTTCAGGTACTTACAATATGAAATGCAACACTTTAATACCATGCATATAAATACACAGATGTCAATGTTTAACTTCATATGCAATGTGTTTAAAAAAAAATACAGAATTTGTGTGTGCACAATGTTAGCCAGAATTAACAGGCTTTGTATGTAGATGTATTTCATTTCACTAATGATAGTTCTTACTATTAAATAAAATTATCTTGAATGAAAGGTTTAGGGCATGATATACAAATAGCAATGTTTAACACCATTAAGATCCCAACCATTATCAAGAGTTTAATTTCAGCACTGCCGAAGACTGTTTTGATGACAATACAAGTCTAGTCTATGACAGGGCTGTATTAAAATTATCTCCCACAGCTCCAGTTGGATTTCACACTGATGTAATGAGCTATGACTCTAAAACAATACATTTTACTATAAATAATGAATTAAAGGATACCAAAAAAAAAAACATGCAGGAAGATGCAGTAGAGTGAGCTGGTGTGCTAGATATGGAAATTATGTGGACAGCCAGGATGCTGGGTAGAAATGTTGGTGATGCTCCCCCCTGCATTACATACTAAGTGGCCGTTGATGGAATGGTAGACCTTCGTATTGCAGTGTTGCTCACTCTGTGGACCTGATTGGGCCATAACTGTGATATATATGCAACTTATCATGAGAAGCACCTCAGAGAAATGTGCCACCTAATAAAAGGCACACATAGTCCAGGTTAGGGTTTTGAGGTGACACTGGAAAATAGATGTACTGATCAGTATTTACCAAGAGCACATGCAGGAACTGCTGAAAAATCTTTAAGGCAGAAGCCCAAGAAATACCCACCATGTCCCCATTCTGTCTCTGAAAGGTCCCGTTGCAAGTATAGTGAGGGCTATACATGCCTTACTATCCACAGGGACAGGAAGGACACACATTCCCACAGCACCCATGGTGAGACCATACATGCTTGCTAAGACCCTTACAATATTCCCTGCACACTTTGAACCTATCAAGGATTTTCTGATTATCTCAGTTTTGATGAGATATTCTCTGTCTATAACTTCACCTTCTTGGCAAGTGAACGCCTCTGGGCACCTGCTGTTTTGGATCAGCCAGGACAATCAGCTCTCACTGGGAAATAGCAGTTTTAGCAGTAAGGGAGAGCATCTTTACTGATTGCAAAGTAGATAGAAAAGGAAATAGCAGTGTTAGCAGTAACAGAGAGTATCTTTACTGATTCAAAGTAGATAGAAAAGGAAATAGCAATGTTAGCAGTAAGGGAGAGCATCTTTACTGATTCAAAGTAGATAGAAAAGGAAATGGCAGTGTTAGCAGTAAGGAAGAGCATCTTTACTGATTCAAAGTAGATAGAAAAGGAAATAGCAGTGTTAGCAGTAACAGAGAGTATCTTTACTGATTCAAAGTAGATAGAAAAGGAAATAGCAATGTTAGCAGTAAGGGAGAGCATCTTTACTGATTCAAAGTAGATAGAAAAGGAAATAGCAGTGTTAGCAGTAACAGAGAGTATCTTTACTGATTCAAAGTAGATAGAAAAGGAAATAGCAGTGTTAGCAGTAAGGGAGAGCATCTTTACTGATTGCAAAGTAGATAGAAAAGGAAATAGCAGTGTTAGCAGTAACAGAGAGTATCTTTACTGATTCAAAGTAGATAGAAAAGGAAATAGCAGTGTCAGCAGTAAGGGAGAGCATCTTTACTGATTGCAAAGTAGATAGAAAAGGAAATAGCAGTGTTAGCAGTAAGAGAGAGCATCTTTACTGATTCAAAGTAGATAGAAAAGGAAATAGCAATGTTAGCAGTAAGGGAGAGCATCTTTACTGATTGCAAAGTAGTTAGAAAAGTGCCATTCTGCCTTTCTAAAAATCTGTGCACAGCACAGAAACGCATCAAAATATGACTATGAATCGTAAAAAGGTGGCAGGAGAACTTATTGGCATACAACATCTTCTGTAATTTCTGTTTACCATCTCATTAGTACTTAACATATGTAAGTTTGTTCACAACCATCACTTGTTTTGGTAACTGACCTCTTTGAATCTTGCCTTTGCTCTCTTACATGAGAACAGTGCTGATTGTCTTAAACTGTTCATCTAATGACTATGAATGCCACCCTGTATATGATGCATTTACAGATAATAGTTCAGCCATTCATATGACTACCTCCACCTCTTTTCAGCATGGTTTTTAATACATGCAGTGTGCTCACCGGGGTGTTATGTTTAACGTTTTCTTACCTTTTCCAGTAAATAATATCTATAACTGCTGATAAAGAGAAAACTTTCATTGTAGAATGGAGACTTTCAGTGTAGACCATCACTATAAATAAAGTGTGGAAGGTCACAAGCATCTATTTAATACAATGTGACTCATGAAATATAGAGTATATACACAGGTTCTTCCTGCTAGCAAAATAAAACTGAGATTATCCTAGATTGCTTTATGATGCACACAGGTGTGTATGCTCTTTTCTTAACTTGCCCATGATACTCTGCCAACGCAGACTTTCATTGATGATTGCTGCAGTATGACTAGAACTGGCTTAGCTACACAATATGGTGTTTTTTCATATGAGAATATATGTCAGTACATTTTAGATAATGTGATAGAAAAAAGTGCATGCATAGCCATCATGACCTTTCAAGATGCTGATTGCACTCACCAGTGGATGAACTAATTTTACTGATACCTTCATGTTTTATGCAGAAGGTTGAATACGTCAGCCATAACATCCTCTGTAGAGTTGATGCCAAAATATCTCAGAAAAATGTAAGAAAGATGCCACCATCCAGATTTTCAAAAAAAGGCTCCATTACAGCAGGAAATGGAAGAGGTGGGGGAACATGTGTTGAAGATCCCACATCAAGAGATCATTTCCCAAAGGCAGAAGGTAGCATGAGTGACTTGTGTAAGAAAAAAAGATTTCTTACAAGGTGGTTCAGATTCACCACAAAATATAGCAATACAGCAGAACAGAATGGGCAGTGATGCATTGATGCAGACCTGTGATAATGTGACTAATCAGCCTGCAGAAATGGAGCATGCTAAGTGAGCTGTTTTCATGAGCCTGTAGTAAATTGATGCAAGGTAATGTGCCTTGAATAGATTACTGGGAGAATGCCTGGGGTGCAGGACCACCATGGATCAGCTTGGTACATCAGGCCACCAACATAAAAAAAGTCAGTCCACACAATGCAAAAATGGCACAACAGCATATACACCATCTGCAAGTCATTCTTCTGAGTGAATCCTGCATGTTTACCCAATGTGCATTTTCTAGGATGACTGACATTAGACAAGAACTGTTACCCCTCTATCTTTTGCTTCCAGTAATGACAGTGGCCAAACCCTGATATATTATGCTAGTGGTGTAGCCAGGCAGATTAGGACTGAATAGAAAATCTGCTTCAAATCAGCAACATCTGTCACTATCTTTGTATAATTTTCTATGCTTTTCTTTGTGGTTTTATATACAGTTGTTGTATCATGCTTTTGGTATAACTTGATTAAAAAAGTAATTAATTACCTTCTGTGGACAGTGCTTACTTACATATATGCATATTATCCATTCAGGTTTGTTTTCCATTCACAATGTGATTGGTATACCTCCTTCATGTATGCAAAGATCGTGGTTAATTATCAGTTGAAGTAAAAGCTGATAATGTGTTTCACTGCCTCAGCTATTAGACCAGTAACAATGTTGTGCTTTATCCTGCAGCCATTCAGCACATATCTTGTATTGCTATGATGCATTTCATGATTTGTGCAGTGACTGGTTACTGCCACATGAGAGACAGATTCACATAATTGCACCCTAATATGTTCTTCTGGTACATAAGAGACAGATTAGAAAAGCTGCCATGACTGCACCCAGATATGTTTGACAGTATGACCTCTGTCATACTGGAATGCAATTGTAGCATATTGCACTTTGACACATAGTGGTAGTTCATGTGATAAACATGAATATATGTGTGTGTCCTGTATGGCTGATGGTGAAAGTGTAATATATATGTAATGTTTCTTTTATTGTTTTTTTATGTAGCATTATATATCTGATGAGGCAGATATATTGCTGTTAATAAAACTAGGTATACAGTACACTGGTATATGCATAGTGCGCCATTCCATTCATTATTCATGTGACAACCCACCACTGGACCAGTAATCAAGGAGCCTCAATCCTTACTACTGTCAACAGTGGGGGAATGTTCACTGGGAGGATGACAGGTACACACACAGTATTCCCAGATACAGCTCTCTGCATTAAGTGCAATTTCCCTTAAGAGCACACATAGACCATGTCAGTCTGGGGCTGGCTTCTCCCTCTTTCTCCAGATCCCCAGTAAGACTCCCCACTGGCACAGGTATAGAGTTGAGATCTCAGCTGAGTGGCCAAGCGAAGACATCCACCACCCTTTCTGTTCAACCAGTGCTTCATATCCCTGCCCAAATAGCTGACACATAAACTCTTTGATGTTTGATTTACACACAGAAACATCTGGGAAAGGCAGGTTTGCTAGCTATGCCTCATTTTGCCTAGACTATAAAGTAGTTATCACTAGCACCAGCCAACTCTTTATCAGCTACTTTAAGGTGCTTAACAAAGGGTTCCAATCTTACTGTGTAATATTAATTTTATTACAAATGGTAGTTTGACTAAGAGCAAGGCTATTAGGAGTGGTCCACAGTGTCACCAAATAAACATGCACATACTCTCAAAACTTAAATATCTTTACAAAGATCAGCCACAATGAAGTGTTTAAATATATTTAATAATAAGAAAATAGTATATATTCACAGTGACATCAGAGTTCAGAACCAGAGGAAACATTTAAAACAACATTGCATGGCAGTCTCAAATAAATAAAGAAAAACATCTAAACTATGTTTCACTATATTCCTGACTGAATCTAAGAGAATTACTATACCCCAGTTAACTAATTTAAGATCAAGGCAGATGTGGTGAATGGATCTTCTAGTTGTTGTTGTTAGGTCCAAGACAGAATACAGACATCTCTGTTTAACTAAGAGACTTCGTAAATTAATATCTCAAATATTACTGCTGGGATAGCTTGCAGAATTACATAATTTCTTATAATCTCAGTCTATCCCAGATGAAACCCCCACTGTTGGAAGCTAGCAGAATTTAGCATCTACCTGTGAAAATACATAGATCTCAGATCTTTGGCAGATGCTGGAAGTCATAAAATAATTATACCCCTCCACATCTCAAGCCTAGTAATTATTTCTCCTTAAAGCCAATACAGAGTGCTCCCTAGTATAGACATCCTGTCTCTTGCTGCCATAAAGTAATTTATTTTCAGCTATTTTTCTGATGTTTTGCTGGACTGAAGTTAACCTCCTGTGTTCCAGTTTCCACTGTTACAATATATACATTTAAACAGTTACAATAGTGCATGTACATTTCTGTTCTCTTCCAGTAGGGCACACTGTGGATACTTTTCAAGCATTTTGCAAAAACCTTTTCAACAAACATTTCGTACAAACAAGTTTGATATACACATGACTTACAATTCTAATACATTTGTAACACAGACATCTTATATAGATCATGTTAATATTCACAAATGACATCTAATTATTTACAAAATTCCAGATAGCTGTGCTGGTAGTATCTCCCTTTATCACATTTCTTCCCCCCTTGAAGACTCATACTAGTTTTTTAAGTGTCCCTTGAGAAACATTGCTTTAGAGGGATGAGCCAATCTCGGAATACATTACCCCATTTCCTGTCTGTCCAGCTGCCTTGGCATTGTTGACCCCCATTACATCCTTGCACTGTTCTATCATATGCCTGCAACTTTAGGCACCACCACAGTAACTTGGGATTTTACTGGGTGGATCCCTGTAGTCATAGATCCCCCACAGACTCCTCCTGCCTTCTACTGCAGTTACTTAGCACCAGGGCCTCCCTATCATGGTAAGGTTTCATCATGTTAACATGGTACAGGTTGTGCCCTTGCCTAGCAGTTCTACCATGTAGTTAACATCACTGACCTTGCTTACCACTTTGAAGGGTTCCTCCCAAGCTGCCTGCAGCTTGTTGTGTCTGACAGGAATGAGAACCAGAGCCTGCTGACCCACAGCATATGCTATAGCTCAAGCATTCCTGTCATACCAGACCTTTTTCTGCTGTTGGGCTCCTGCCAGGTTCTTCTGGGCCAAGCCTATTAGTTCACTGACACTTGTCCTAAGGTTTAGGGCATATGCCACAAC
The DNA here is from genome assembly GCF_019279795.1 of Protopterus annectens. NCBI lineage: Eukaryota > Metazoa > Chordata > Ceratodontiformes > Protopteridae > Protopterus > Protopterus annectens. The sequence continues at coordinate 96,773,482 of NC_056748.1, forward strand.
AGACTTCTTGTTAGATTCACACTCACCCTCCCACTCATCATGAATCAAATCTAGAGGTCCCCCCTCACCTTATGCCCATACAGCAACTCAAAGGGTGAAAAACCTGTACATTCCTGGGGCACCTCTCTGTAAGCAAATAACAGATGGGACACATATTTGTCCTATTCCCTCTTAAACTGGTCTGCAAATGCCTGTAGCATGGTCTTTAGTGTAGAGGTTAACCTCCACACAAGTCCATTCGTCTGGGGATGGTAGGGGGTGGTCTTTAGGTGCTTCATCCACAGTGCTTCCATAGACAAGCCAGCAGGTCAGACATGAAATTGGCACCTCTGTCAGTCAGTATTTCTTTTGGGAAACCTGTCCTGCTGAAAATCTCTAACAAAGCATTTGCCACCTTTTCTGCATCAATGGAAGACAGGGGCACTGCCTCAGGGTATCTGGTAGCATAATCTACTACCACTTACCACTAGGATATACTTCTTCCTTGTGGAACTTGGGGTACTCAGAGGCAACACAGTATCCATAGCTACCTTCTAAAATGGCTCCTCAATCACAGGCAAAGGCATCAAAGGAGCTTTCACCTTGTCTCCTGCCTTACCTATCTTTTGGCACTGCTCACAGATCCTGCAGTACCCTGTTACATCCCTGAAAATCCCAGGCCAATAAAAGTTCTGTATAACACATCTCTTTGTATGCTTTATGCCCATATGATCTAGTAATGGAATGTCATGGGCTATGGCAAGAAGTGCCAGATGGTAGGCTCCAGGCACTACCAACTGCTGTGATCTATCATGCTCTAGCCCACCATCAGGGGTCCAATCTTTATACAGTAACCCTTTATCCCAGTATATAGATTCCCCTTTTCCTTGAGAATCAGGTGCCTCTCTGGCTACTTATCTCAAGCCTTGTAATGTAGGGTCTGAGATCTGAAGTGTCTCAACTCTCTCTTTGTAACCCTTCCCAACTCCCCTTCCACAGGAAGTCTGGTATCCTCTGACAGCGGTGCCTTACTGTCAGCCCAGGTACTACTACTCATCTCTGCCCTTGCAGCCACTCTATCCAGGAGAACATCAGTACCCACAAACGCTGTGGATCACCTTCAGTCTCACTGCCACAGGGTAGCTCCCTCCCTGAAGTAACCACCTCACCAGTCCTGGTTACAAGTGTGCAGTCTGTCTGGGCCTTGTCCAGGCTACCAGATCCATATGCTTGTCTCCAAGCCTGACTGCCTGTAACTGCATGCACACAACGTACTGCATTATCAAAATAACTCCTTATCAGGACATCTGCAGGAATATCCTCAAACACATTTACTTGCTTGCTTCTTTTTCCACCCTCCCAGTCAAGGTGAACCCTAGTCAAACATATTTGGAATGGGGTCCATCCTAAATCTCTGCCTGGAGTAGACTGCCCAGGCAAGTAGTGCTCCTCTTTAACCATTGCAGGCTTCACAGTGGTTAGGTCAGAGGCTGTGTCTTTATTAGCAAAAGCCTGTTTCCCATCTACTAAGATAGGATATACTCTCTTATGGTAGTTTGGTAACCTTATTGTCTCCAGTCAATTTACTGGCATTCTGTCATTTCCACTAACTGGTTCTCTCACCTTGTGTTCCCTACCTTGCCTCCTTGGACATCTATGTGCTAGATGGCCCCACTGGTTACATTTAAAAGATTTAACCCTTAATCCTGGCTGTGTACCTGAACTAGTGGCTTTCCTTGCTACTGGTGGACTCTGTTGGGGTGGTTTAGGCTGCCCACCATGGGTTCCCTTAGACTGATGTGCAGCACTGGGTATCCCTTTCCTGTGCAATGATGCCTTGCTTGCTAGGTATAGGTCTTCCTTCTTCCCCAACTCATCTGCTGTGTTACATTACCTATCTGCCAACCAGATGTTCATGTCCTCAGGCAAAGTGCTAAGGGCTTGTTTCCTCACAAAAGGTCTGCCAACCCTTCAAAAATGTGACCTGACACCCATTCACCCACCTATGAAAATAAGTGCTTAACTCAGCAATATATTCACACATACTTTCATCTGCCTTGCGCCTATGCTCACAAACCTTTTTTCTATAAGCTTCAGATATTAACTTGAAACACACTAATAAACAATTTTTAACAGTATTATAATTTATCCAATCAATATCAGACAATTTAGAAATAGTAATTACAGCCTTACCACTTTACCATGTAGTAAGGGGGTCAGGAACTGTACCCAGAGCCCTTGGTTAGCATTATTCTGTTTATATACCCTTTCAAACATATGAATACAACTATCAAAATTATCACCCTCTGTAAATTGTGGAAGAAATTTACTGACCTTTATTGCTTTTGAGGTTTGGTTATTCTATTCCCCATTATCTCCATGCCCCTGGGAAAGAGTCAGCATCTCCTTTCATGTTGCTTCTGACTTTTTATTTGGCTTACAGTTGTCTCAGTTTCTCTGCTAATTCTACTTCAACCTCCAAATGCCACAGTCTCTCTGCTGATTCTATTTCCAAACAATTGGCCTCCAGTTCAAGTATCTTTAACTCCAGATGGATTTTTAAGTCCTCTGAGGCAAAGATGAACTGTCCATTTTCTGAGAGCTGTACATCCCCAAGGCCAGTCTGTTTGTCTTCCTGGTTGGTGGTCTGTGATGCAACTGTGACTAAGGCTACAACTATTTCTGCTTTAGTCAGGTTAGTATGAACCAGTCCTTTGGCTTGGCAGATTTCAGCCAAACGGCTCCTTGTCAGCTTGCCATACTCCTCTGCTGACATCCTTGCCTGCTCTCCCTGACTAACTAAGCTAACAAAAAAATAAATAAAACTATTGTGATATGAAAATCTGAAAGCCTACCATGTGGCTACTTGAGAGTACAGACACCTTCTTTAGTGCCTACTGTTTACAAGCTACAGGAGTTCAGTAGCCAGACCACTGAATCCTAATATGAGATGTGGTGATCCCACCACTGCCCACCAATAAATGTGATGCCCTACCACTGGACCAGTAATCAAGGAGCTTCAATCCTCACTACTGGCACCAGCAAGGGATGTACACTGGGAGGATTGCAAGTAGACACACAGGATTTCCAGATGTAGCTCTCTGCATCAAGTGCAATTCCTCTTAAGAGCACACAGAGACCACAGTCATTACGGGGCTGGTTTCTCCCTCTTTCTCCAGATCACCAGTAAAATGCCCCACTAGCAGAGCTATAGAGTTGATGGCCCTCCTGTTGTAGAAGGAAGTAGTAGTCCACAAAAATGACAAAAATTGATTGGCTAAAGAAGATCCATAAAGATGACAGAGTGGACTATTGAGGATAAGAAAGAAATTATGTATTGTTACTATTATGTAAAAAGTCCAGAATTTCCAGACAAAAGATATACAAAATGTTTAAGAGAGAAATTAGAGGAAAGAAAAATACTTCCACAGGAAAAACTGTCACGAGCTTCAAATAAAAATTTGCTTTTGTTAAAACAACAGATTTTTGAAAAACAGTATATAGATCAAGAAACTTTGATCTCTTTGGAAAAAGAAGCCTCTGAGGAAGTGAGATATTTGAAAAATATAAAAAAGAAATATGGTCATGGAAAGAAAGAGAGATTTGATATGGTGCAATATTTATGCAAAAGAGAAAACCAAGTAACTAATATACAGAAGGCAGTTTCAAAGATATTCAAAGAAAAATACAGACAAAGGCATCTAGATATGGAACATTTCACAATAAAAAGACTAAAAGCACAAAGATTTAATGTAGAAAAGATGATTAGTAAAGTAGAAGTTAAAGAAATAGAAGTTGAATTTATGGAGTGCCTGCAAAGTGAACGATTTAATGTAGAAGGTCTAAAACAGACTACATCACAGCATGACAGAGTGAGTCCCCATAATAAGGAAAAGCAAGAAGATCAGGAAACGTGAAGAAGAAATATGGACAGGGGAAAAAAAAGAGATTTAATATGGTGTAATATTTATGCAAAGGAGAAAGCAAAACTAACCAATACAAAAAGAGCAGCACCAAAGATATTTGAAGAAAAATATAGGGAAAGGAATCTGGATATGGAAAACTTTACAATACAAAAAAATAAGAAGACTAAGAGGAAAAGTAGAAAAAGAGATTAGTAATGGAGAAGTCAAAGTAATAGCAACTGAGGTAATGGAACAGCTGCAAAGAGAAAGATTCAGTGTAGAAAATCAAATGCAGAAAGCACCACAACAGGATTGAGCAATTGATATCCAAATTAAGGGGAAACCAGTGGAACAGGAAGCAACATGTCAGGTGCCATATCAAGATATTTTGGAGTCTTCCACAGGAAACCAGCATAAATGTTCACTTGAAGCTAGTCAGGAAGGAAAGGAACAGGAAACTGTGGAAACTGATGCAGTCAATGTTGAGGAGTGATAGGACAGTGAGTTTCCATATGACAAAACAACAGATGACACAGGATGAAATTGAAGAGAATGTGCCACAAGAAGATGTTATAGAACTTTCTATAGAATGCCCGCAGGAAATGGAAAACAAGGGATGTGCCCTCAGTATGGAAGAAAAGGAGTTAAGAGAAGAGTTGCTTGATTTAATAGACAAAGACAGATATATCAAGATCAATAAGAGAAATAGACTGCAGAAGGTTAATAAAACCCCAAAAGTCAAAAGCTTGATAAAACAAATGAACACAGTAATTAGGACTGTCCATAGAGATCCATGCAATATAACAGAAGTAAACAGAATATATTACTGTGCTGCTAAATTAATAACTAATAAAAGTTCTACCACAGAAACATAGGGTAGTGAGGGAAAAGGGGAGGGGGCAAAAGTGAATACCATCATGGAAATATCGAATAGAGAAAACTATAAAGCAGCTAAGACAAGAAGTGTCATTGTTAGAAGATTATAGAAGAGGGAGCAGATCAACAAAAAGATTAAGAAAGACAGATGTGATAAAAGCAATGTGCAGTATTAGAACAGACCAGGATCTATTATGCACTATTGGAGATAAACTAAAATTTTCAAAACAGGCAGAAAGACTCATAAGATACGAAGATAAATATAAGGGAAAAGCACAAAATAAGCAATTTACTGATGACCCAAAAAAGTTTTATAGATAACTGGGAAATAATGTAAAAGGAATTAATAGACAGTGGAAAAAAGAGGAAGTAGATACATTTTGCAGAAGTATCTATGAAGATCCTGTGGAACATAATAAAGATGCTAAATAGATAGAAGAAGTAAAAGAAAGAATAAGAAGTTTAAAGGTACAGGATATGAAATGGGATAAAATAACAGCCAGAGAGATTGAAATAAAGATGAGAAAAGCCTCTAATTGGAAAACCCCAGGCCCAGATGCAGTACCTAACTTTTGGCTTAAAGTATTAACTTCTTTACATGAGGATCTAGCCACGAGTAAGAACTATTTATATGCACACCCCGAACAGACACCACACTGGTTAACAACAGGAAAAACAATACTGTTCTGTGGACTTTGGTGATTAAAGCAGTATTGTTCTACAGTCCTGGCTTTAGTTATTTTATAGGAAAAACAATGCTATTACTTAAGAATGAACCTGCAAGCTACCCTAAAAATTATAGACCAATAACTTGTCTTCCAACGACATATAAACTATACATGGGGATTGATGCCAACAGAGTTTATAGTCATTTAGAAGAAAACTCAATTATGGCAGTAGAACAAAAGGGCAATAAAACAAAGTCATATGGAACAAAGGACAATTTGTTGTTAAATAAAGTTATAGTGGAGAACTGTAAGAAAGGGAAAAATCTAAATATGGCATGGATTGACTATAAAAAAGCATTTGATAGTATCCCACATTCATGGATAAAAGAGTGCTTAAAAATGTATAAGGTACATCATACACTGATTGATTACATTACAGTAACCATGAAACAGTGGCAGATCACTTTGCAATTAAGCCATGATAAAGGACAGATTATTACCCCAGGGATAAAAATCCAAAGGGAGATATTCCAGGGTGACCCCCTGTCACCATTGCTATTTTGCCTCGCCATTAATCCACTACGCTGTTTACTTAAAAGCTTAGGTCATGGATATAATTTGGCTTCTAGAAAACAACAAAGTCTAATGACTTCTCATCTTCTCTTTGTCGATGATTTAAAATTGTATAGCTCATCAGATGAGGAACTGAAAGTATAGCTGCAGGTTGTCAAAACTTTTTCAGATGGTATTGGAATGTCATTTGGTCTTGATAAATGTGCAAAAGCAACCATTAAAATGGAAAATTGCAGCACCAGAAAACATCAGTTTGGGACAAGAATGTGATATAAAAGAACTTGAGCAAGAGGGGGTGTATAAATACTTGGGAATTGACGAAGGATCAGCAATAAAGCATGAACAAATGTGAATAAAGCTTAGTAAGAAGTACTTTAGAAGACTTGAATTAATCCTGAAAATTACATTAACACCTACGAACAAGATCCAAGATATAAATCAATTTGCTCTTCCTGTTCTAACTTATAGTTTTGGAGTGATTGACTGGCCTCAAAAAGTGTTGGATAAATTGGATATTAAAACAAGAAGGATGCTTCATGCTCACCAAATGATTTATAAAAATCAATGCATACCAAGATTATATATTCCCCGTTTTGAAGGAGGGATGGGCCTCCTTGAAACTGATTGCATGTATAGATCTGCAATCGTGGGATTCCACACATATTTACTGACCTCACAATATCCAAATGTCTTGAAAGTTTTGAAACATGAGAATAACTCTAAGATGACATCTCTGCTTAATTTAGCAGAAGTATATCGACGTCAAGCAGGAATGGAAATTAAACCAGAAGTGGATAAAAAACAGGCAGCAACTGAATGTGCAAAAAACAAAAGAAAGAATATAAGGTGAAGGACCAGATGAGAAGGTAAGAAATGTGGAAAAAACATAATATATAGTTGCAAGTATAGAAAACTTCTGGAAGAGCTTCATGTTGCTCAAGAACGAAAGCAGGAATGGTTAAGGAGAGATGAATTTACATCAAGAAATGAAAGGTTAATATTGGCAACCTACGATAGTGGGCTACATACACGCTGGTTTATTAAGTCCATTGAACATATGGGAAAAACAGACATATGTAGGTTTTGTGGAACCAAACTGGAAACAGTCACACACCTTATTGCTGGTTGCGACTCTCTAATAGCAGAGGGACTATATACTGAAAGGCATAATAATGTGGTGAGATTGGTACACTGGATATTGTGCAAACATTATGGTATTGAAGTGGTTGAAAAACACTGGAATCATGAGCCACAGAGAATCATAGAAAATGATGGTCTACATCACATGGGATCACCCAATACCAACAGTTCAAAAGATAGATGCTAGAAAACCAGATATAGTGGTCCTAGAAAAGAAGACAAAAGTAGCATTGATCATTGAAATTGGCACACCTAGTGACTACAGTGTCTTGTGTACAGAGAGACACAAAGTCATAAAATACCTCGATCTGCAGGCAGAAATGAGAGCCATGTGGAAGAAAGATACCCAGACAGTTCCAATAGTAGTAGGAGCAACTGGTTTTATAAAAAAGAATTTACAATCATATTTAGCTATGTTACCAATTCATGTAACACCATACAAATTGCAGAAGGCGTCATTACTGGGCACATTGATGGTGCTGCAAAGAGCACTTTTAGCTGACATCAAAGAATGTAACAATACTAATTTCATGAACTTTAATCGTACTTTGACTTAGGAATGGGGTCCATTCCTGTCATGGTATTAGAAACCTAAAAGATTTGGAGAAATTAAAAAAAATTTGAGATCTCAGCTGAGTGGCCAAGCCAAGACCTCCACCACCCTCTCTGTCCAACCAGTGCTTCATGTACCTGTCCAAGTAGCTGACACACACACACGCTCTTTGAGGTTAGATTTACACACACACACCACACATGCACACACACACACACACACACACACACACACACACACACACACACACACACACACACACACACACACACACACACACACACACACACACACACACACACACACACACACACACAAACACACACACACACACCTGGGAAAGGCTGGCACAGATTTAGTAGCTATGCCCTCTTTTGCCCAGACTATAAGGTAGTTATCACTGCCACCAGCCAAACCCTTTTCAGCAACTTTTATGTCCTTAACAAAAGGTGTCCAATCTTACTGTATAATATTAATTATATTAAAAATGGTAGTTTTACCAAGAGCAAGGCTATTGGGAGTGGCCCACAGTATCACCAAATAAACATGCAAGTACTCTCTAAACTTCAATATCTCTACAAAGATCAGCCACAATGAAAAGTTTAAATACATTTAATAAGTAATAGAAGAACAAGAAAATAATCAGTATATATACACAGTGACATCAGAGTTCAAAACCACAGGAAATATTTAAAACAACATTGCAGAACAGTCCCAAATAAATAATGGAAAGGCATCTAAACTAGGCTTCACTATATTCCTGAATGAATCTATGAGAATTTCTGTACCCAATTAACTTACTTAAGATCAATAATGATCTCCAAAGAAAAAACTAGTAACCAAAATTACCATAGAGTTCCAATAAGTGCTCCAACACCCCTGATTTGTATCACCTCCGGTTTCGTTGTGCGGCCAGACCGCTAGTAGCAAGACAAATTCCCTTTCGCTGTACAATACTGTCACTTGTTCCAAATTAAATCAACGACTATAATCGGAACGTTGCTGTTGTTCTTCTAAGCAGCACGCCAGTCTCGTATGTTGAAATAACTAGTTTATTAAACTTTTACATTCGTTATTAAAAGCTCATTGCTACTAAGCTCATAATTAAAAACTACTGCTTGTTCACACAATGATAACACAAGCAGGTACTAAATGCGTTAAAATGAAAAATGCGATAAAATGCATTCGCAAGGAAATAAAGCTGACTTTAACAAACTTTGTAACACTGGTTAAGCGCTTTCACCCAAAATATGTGGGCTTCTTCAGAACACCATCAATTTTGACAGTCAGCTATTTAAAACTTTAAGAGCGCCAAAAAGACTTGGCTGTTTAAACATTTAAAGTAACAGTGCTGAGTAAATGCCTCTAATGTCAAATACAATACAATGTTACACTACCCAATTCACATTGTTATAAGAAATATTTTAAAAACTATTTAAAACTACAATAAATAAAAAATATATTATGTATTAATCATATAGTTCATTAAAATTTTATAACATAATGACAATATAACAATAACTGATATAACAATAAATAGCAATAAATAGCTAGCTACATGTCATTCAGTGACTGATATGCACCTAGTGTTAAATGACTACCCATCTAAAAGTCCTGTCACTAAACTTTCTAAAAGGTATATTGTTATTTGTAATCTACTGTAACAACATATCTGCAGTAACTAATATAATTGAAATGCACAATAGTAATAACCTAATTAATACATTTCAATAAATTCAACTATAACTTCATAATAGTTTGAACTATGACAGCTAAAGAGCTATTAGATAAAACAAAGTTCCCATATGGATGGTGTACTGCAAAATTACTTTTTACGTACCAACAACAAAGGAATGCTAGTATAACTTTGTAACCTGTGTTCATAAAACTGTATGATCAATGTTAATGGACTATGAGTATTGGAATTACATATTGACTTCAAGAATAGCCTTCAACGAAATGCTATCGTTGAGTCCCGGAGGTGTGGTTGTATCTGTGAATATTTGCCACCATTCTTCTCTATAACTTAAACATTTTTTATTGTCTCTACCTCTTGGATCATTGCGAACAATATCTAATAAAGCAAATTTAAAATGATGTTTAGGACCTTTTTGTTCTATGTGCTTAAATAATGCACTTTTCTGGTCCTTCTTTCTGATGTTGTAAATATGCTCGTAAATACATTTTTTAGGCTTCTTTCTGTTTTTCCCACATAGTAACCAAAACACTATTGACACACAGCAATGTAGACAACCATCTTGGAGTTGCAATTCCCCTTAGTAGGCCTAATTTTAGGTGTAAATATGTTATTTAGAATAATTTCCTTTTTATCAAATATGTAACAACATTGTCTACATGATCCACACTTGTTAGTATGTTGTTCTATATCTTTCCCTTTTTCTTCCCTGTGTCTACTTCCTTTTTCCAACAGTCTTTTAATGTTGGCTCCCATCTTGTACGCCATTACTGGTTTATCACCTACTATATTCCTCACTGTCTCGTCACTGGACACTAGGTGCCAATAATGTTTGATAATTTGTGTCACATCATCTATTCTGGGACTGTATAACATAATTAAAGCTTTTTGTTTGTATCCATCCATGTTATCCTTTACCAATGCTTTACCATTGCAACCATAACCTCGGTTCATTTCATTACCTAAACCTAACAAGGGCTTGTATTTATTGCCCCATAAACTTAATACATATATATCGGTGTCATTCAACAATTTCTCAGGATAATCCCTTTCGTGAAACATGGCATGAATATATTGTATTTCATCCAATAAGGTTTTATACTCAGAGGTCATTCTCATAGCTCTTATGCATTGGCCCTTGTATATATTCTGCTTCAACTTCTTAGGGTGACAACTTCCATATGGAACCAAGGTTATGGTTGCAATGGTAAAGCATTGGTAAAGCATTGGTAAAGGATAACATGGATGGATACAAACAAAAAGCTTTAATTATGTTATACAGTCCCAGAATAGATGATGTGACACAAATTATCAAACATTATTGGCACCTAGTGTCCAGTGACGAGACAGTGAGGAATATAATAGGTGATAAACCAGTAATGGTGTACAAGATGGGAGCCAACATTAAAAGACTGTTGGAAAAAGGAAGTAGACACAGGGAAGAAAAAGGGAAAGATATAGAACAACATACTAACAAGTGTGGATCATGTAGACAATGTTGTTACATATTTGATAAAAAGGAAATTATTCTAAACAACATATTTAGACCTAGAATTAGGCCTACTAAGGGGAATTGCAACTCCAAGATGGTTGTCTACATTGCTGTGTGTCAAGAGTGTTTTGGTTACTATGTGGGAAAAACGGAAAGAAGCCTAAAAAAATGTATTTATGAGCATATTTACAACATCAGAAAGAAGGACCAGAAAAGTGCATTATTTAAGCACATAGAACAAAAAGGTCCTAAACATCATTTTAAATTTGCTTTATTAGATATTGTTCGCAATGATCCAAGAGGTAGAGACAATAAAAATTTTTTAAGTTATAGAGAAGCATGGTGGCAAATATTCACAGATGCAACCACACCTCCGGGACTCAACGATAGCATTTCGTTGAAGGCTATTCTTGAAGTCAATACATAATTCCAATACTCATAGTCCATTAACATTGATTATACAGTTTTATGAACACAGGTTACAAAGTTATACTAACATTCCTTCGTTGTTGGTACATAAAAAAGTAATTTTGGAGTACACCATCCATATGGGAACTTTGTTTTATTTAATAGCTCTTTAGCTGTCATAGTTCAAACTATTATGAAGTTATAGTTGAATTTATTGAAATGTATTAATTAGGTTATTACTATTGTGCATTTCAATTATATTAGTTACTGCAGATATGTTGTTACAGTAGATTACAAATAACAATATACCTTTTAGAAAGGTTAGTGACAGGACTTTTAGATGGGTAGTCATTTAACAACACTAGGCGCATATCAGTCGCTGAATGACACGTAGCTAGCTATTTATTGCTATTTATTGTTATATCAGTTATTGTTATATTGTCATTATGTTATAAAATTTTAATGAACTATATGATTAATACATAATATATTTTTTATTTATTGTAGTTTTAAACAGTTTTTCTTATAACAATGTGAATTGGGTAGTGTAACATTGTATTGTATTTGACATTAGAGGCATTTACTCAGCACTGTTACCTTAAATGTTTAAACAGCCAAGTCTTTTTGGCGCTCTTAAAGTTTTAAATAGCTGACTGTCAAAATTGATGGTGTTCTGAAGAAGCTCACATATTTTGGGTGAAAGCGCTTAACCAGTGTTACAAAGTTTGTTAAAGTCAGCTTTATTTTCCTAAGTAATGCATTTTATCGCATTTTCATTTTAACGCATTTAGTACCTGCTTGTGTTATCATTGTGTGAACAAGCAGTAGTTTTTAATTATGAGCTTAGTAGCAATGAGCTTTTAATAACAAATGTAAAAGTTTAATAAACTAGTTATTTCAACATACGAGACTGGCGTGCTGCTTAGAAGAACAACAGCAACGTTCCGATTATAGTCGTTGATTTAATTTGGAACAAGTGACAGTATTGTACAGCGAAAGGGAATTTGTCTTGCTACTAGCGGTCTGTCCGCACAACGAAACTGGAGGTGATACAAATCAGGGGTGTTGGAGCACTTATTGGAACTCTATGGTAATTTTGGTTACTTAAGATCAAGGCAGATATGGTGAATGGATCTTCTAGTTGTTGTTGTCAGGTCCGAGACAGAATACAGACTGCTCAGTCTCACTAAGAGACGTTTGTAAAGTAATATCTCTAATATTACTCCTGGAATAGCTTGCAGAATGACATAATTTCTTGTCATCTGACTCTATCCCAGATGATAACCCCACCACTGAAAGCTAGCAGTATTTAGCATCTACCTGTGAAAATACATAGACCTAAGATCTTTTGCAGATGCTGGAAGTTATAAAATAATTACATCCCTCCACATCTCAAGCCTAGTAATTAGTTGTCCTTAAGACAACACAGAGAGCTCCCTAGTATAGACATCTCAATTCTGAGGGACTATCATTTAAATTCCCATCCATAGATGGGATAAAAGTTAAGGCTTTATCTAATAATTGTAATTCAACATTTGATAGATTAGCTTTTGACAAATTCAACACATAACATCCTAAAGTAATCAGTTCCTTACTGTTTTGCTTCTGATTATGGGCCCTGCCCGAATTGATGTACCCGGGTGTCCATTGTGTTCTCTTGTTCTGCTTCTCCCTCTTGTTCGACTCTTTGATTTTAAAATAGTTTATTTGTATATTTGTTTTTTTTTATATACTGTTCTTTCATATACTTTTTTATATACATTTTATGTTCTGCTTTTATTGATACCCTAGGTTTTTGGTCATGTGATTTAATACTGTGGTTTGATAAGCTGGTTGTTAAATTATTTAAATTACCTTAATTAATTAAAGTGGGTTTGGATTAATCTAATTGGCACTAAAGAAGAGTTTTGGGAACTTGAAAGCTTTGTTCTTTTAATTGTTTTTTAATAAATGTTGTTTTTTGAGATGGTTGGACCATTTGACTTCCCTGTGGCTTTTATTTCTCTTTTGAGACTTATTGCTATTGGTTGCTTGGCAGTATGTCTCTTTTTAGCCAGTGACTATATTTACCATGAATTCTTCTGCTCGTACTCTGCAGCAGGTGTTACTTGTAAGTGACACTCCATTTATAAATTTAACCAATAGGAATACTAATGTGAGCTGTGATAACACCCTATCTGATAACAAGGGTAGCTTATTAAAGAAAATCTTTAAATTGGAAACCCTCCCCAGTGGCAGAAGTTAAGGTTTTTTGCTTATTTTGAGATTGGAATAGTTCCTAGAGGTCTGAGAATTACTAAGATATATGTGAATAAATATCCTATCCTATTAAAAAAGTGGCAGGAACGTAATCTGCAATTAAGCTTCAATTATATGAGGCTTATGAATGATTTTTTAACTCACACAGAGAATGAACTATCGCAGAAGATTAATGAGTATGAGCAGGAAATAATAAATTCCCCCTTTTATACGAACATATCAGCTGAATTTCAGTGGATGTTGGATAAAAAGAGTTTTCAAAAATAACCTTATTCAGCCTAAAAAGAGTAAGTTTGTTCATGATTTAACAGACTTTGAGAATGGTATTGTGTTTCACTGGCCAAAAAGTTTAACGTGAACTTTACTTCAATAAATATTTCATCTAATATAAGTGAAAACTGGCCAGTGATCATTCTCCAATGAATAATTCTCTGAGTGAAAATATTACAAGGAATACGGTACCCTCCTCCAGTGTTGACAACCAATCAACATGTGTGAGCACCTCACCAGCTGATTTAGATTATTTCACTCCTGTGACCATTAATGTAGCTGAATAGAAATCTTCAGCTTCAGGGGATAACATCAGTGAAAATGAACTAATGCATACTGTGGGTCAAACTGAGCTGGAAATGGAAGTTGTTTCTGACAGCAATAAAGTTCTTTTAGACACTGAGAAACAACAGAAACAACATATTCTACTTCCTCTTCCCTTACAGGTACCGGAGAGAGAAAGATCGAAGAGTCAAACAAGAGAGAGTGAAGCAGAACAAGAGAATGCAATGGACACCCAACTACATTGATTCAGACAGGGCCTATTACCAGAAGCAAAACAGTAAGGAACTGATTAGTTTAGGACATAATGTGTTGAATTTATCAAAAGCTAATCCTTCAAATGTTGAATTACAATTATTAGATAAAGGCTTAACTTTATCCCATCTATGGATGGGAATTTAAATGATAGTCTCTCAGAACTGTGATTTTTTTTTGTTAAGAACCTAGATTTGAAGGTTATCTATAAAGGGGAAGGGAATGAAGTAATACGATACTAAAATGTTCCAACATCTTTCTTCATAATAGTACCTCTATAATTAAGGCATTTTACAACTTATGTGAACATGAGATTTATCAGATATATTTTGAGATGAATAAAAATAATTTTTATAATTTAAGTAAAGAAGAAAAGCAAGCTTTAATGAATCTCTGTAAATGTCATGATTTGGTTATTAAGCCAGCAGATAAAGGAGGGAAAATTGTTATAATGATGATTATAATTGTTGGACCTATGAGTGAATTGCACAAATTGCGAACACTCATAATATCGAACGTACCGGACCACAGTGCTTTTTCTGAGCTTGCGGTACAGTGAAGAATGAGATATTTGCCCTTTCCTCACTGTAGTGTGATCTCGAAGTTGGAATATATATTTAGCGGGGAGGGGGTGGGGGCAAAGCACCCCACAATAGGAAGTTCAATGTCTGGTACGTTCGATATTATGAGAGTTCGCAATTTGTGCTATTTGCTCATATGATATAGACCCCAGAAAATATTCCCTGGGATTCCACCTATGTCCCCTGATGGACAGGGGCACCAGGTGCTGATTTGTCTAAACATGGACTAAACTCTTGGCTAGGCTTATAAGGGCCTCAGGGCCAATAGCCTAGTAACCGCCTATGATCCTATGGATGTTGAATTTGCTTTTAGACCCCAATACTTTTAGAAAACGTAATAGAGTAGAAGCTGACAGTATTGATTATAAAGTAAAATATTTTTATATGATTTATTAATGCAATATACTATTATGCCATATTTATATAATTATTTATACACAGCTAATCCAGTTATTCTGTTATATATGGCCTCCCAAAAATTCATAAAAATCAAACTATTCCTCCAATGAGGCCTATACATTCAGGAAGTCATTGGATTACTACAGCCATTTCTACTTACTTAGAAAATGTACTTCAGTCTACTTAAGAAAAGTAAAAATTATATCAGAGATACCAATGACTTTCTGGCTGCACTGCAAAGAATGATTTGTGAACATACTTCTAGTGATGTCTTGCATGTAACATTAGATATTAAAACATTATTTATTGTGATTCCTAATGACTTTGGAATACAATGCATTAGAGAATTTCTTTGTTGTCATTCTGTAGTGATTTTTCAGGAACTAAAATAGAAGTTGTTTGCTCTATGTTGGAAATAGTGCTTAATAGTAATGTCTTTATATTTAAGAACCATTTATACCATCAACTACTAGGGTTTGCCATGGGTACCCCTGTAGCCAACAGTTATGCAAATCTAGTATTGCCAAGATGGGAAGAACAATTTGTCTGTGACTACAATGACATTTTTTATAATGGAAATCTAGATTTTTACAAACTTTTTCTGGGTGACATCTTACTTCTTTGGAAGGGAGATGTCAATGGTTCCATTTATGTTGTCAAAGGGTCTGTTAAGTGAATGCCCTTTGATCGACACATAAGTACCGAACTATGAAAAGTTTGAATGGCCAAGTAAGCAAATTTTTTCCATGGGGAGAAATCGTCTGACTGTTATCAGGAATTTGCCCTTTTCTTCACTATAGTGCAATCTTGGAGTTGGTATATTTAGTTAGGGGTGTGTGGGGGGCACAGCACCCCTCATTTAGGGTTGTGGGGGCAAAGCCCCACACTTCTTAGGGTTTGATTTTTTTTTATTGGCCAAGCAATTTTTTCCCTGAGAAAAAAAAAATCACTTCATAGTTCGACATTTACGTCTTGATCAAAGAGTTTTTGCTTAACAGATCCTTCAATGATATAATACAGACCTGATGTCAATAGTCTACATACGTTTGTTGAATTTTTACATGGTACTACAAACTTTCTTCAATTTGCACTAAAGTATTCTTTTTAGAAGTTACTGTTAGTTTGGCAACTAACACATTTGAAACCACTATTTTTAAGAAAAATGTGCAAGCAACCAGATACATTCAGGCAAACAGTATGCATCCTAAGCACGTGTTTAAAAGTGTGGTAAGAAGTCAGTTATTGACAGCTAATAGACTGAATACAACTGATGATGGCTTTGAAAAAGAAATAAAAAGTATAGATGATGATTTTGCTTTATGAAATTATGATCAAAAATTAGTTGATGATAATAAATGTTTCATTAAATCTGAGAGGAATGGTATTGGCAGACCTTATTTATTAAGAAAGCAGTTTGATACAGAAAATAAGCATAAAGCTGGATATTATAGAACATTAAACTATATTATGAAATATAATTGAAGGATGCAACAGATTAGGTAACTAATAAAAAAGAATCAGTGTGTATTAAGTCAGACAATGAATTAAGTAAATTAATTGGTGATATTTTGTACATAAAAATGAAAGATACCCGAAGCAATTTTTATGTCATAAGGATCTTAAATGTAATGTTAAAACACCAGATGCACACATAAATAAGAAGTTTAAACTGTATATTTTGTAAGCATATTAATTCATCTAATCAGTTTATGTATCCTGTTTCACAAAAAGTATTTAATTTTGAGGTATATGCCACCTGTACTACAGAAAATGTAATATATTTAGCAAATTGTGAAAAATGTTCATGTTTTTATCTTAGTAAGACCAGCCACAGACTGAAAGATAGAATTTCTTCACATTTATCAGAGATTCAAAGGAAAGTTGAATCAAATGCCTTATATAAACACATCTCTATTAATGGAGATGACCATAGTTTTAGGTTAAGGGTTTTATAATAGATTTCTCTTAACAGAAGAGGCGGTGACATTTACAACTGAAATAGAAGAGTATAAATGGGTTAACTTTTTTAGGGTAGACCATCCACCAGGTCTTAACTATATGAATAGTGTGAAGCCCTTATTAAAAGATAAACAAATGCATGTCATATAAACTTAAATAAAATAGTATATTTGTATATTTGTTTTTATATACTGTTTTTCATATACTTTTTTATATTTTTTTATGTTTTGTTTTTATTGATACCCTAGGTTTTTGGTCATGTGATTTAATACTGTGGTTTGATAAGCTGGCTGTTAAATTATTTAAAGTACCTTAATTATTTAAAGTGGGTTTAGGTTAATCTAATTCACACTAAAGAACAGTTTTGAGAAGCTTTGTTCTTTTAATTGTTTTTTAATGGTTGGAGCACTGGTTTATTTCATTTTGGATACATTTCAAGCACTTTGCAAAAACCTTTTCAACACACATGTCTGTACAAACAAGTTTGATATACACATGACATACAGTTTTAATGCATTTGTAACACAAACATCTTATATAGATCATGTTGATATTCACAAATGACATATAATTATTTACAAAATTCCAGATAGTTGTGCTGGCAGTATCTCCCTTTCTCACAATTCATTCATCAGAAGTACAGTGATCTAAAAGTATTGTGAACTGCTTGTACTGGTGCAGCACAATTTCTGTTTCTGAAGCACAAGTGTTGCATTCCTCTGTGGGCAATTCAGAGTGAAATGTTTCATATTTGTCAATTGCATTTATGTTAGAAGGCAGGCTGTGTGACTGAAAACACTTTATGGCTTACAAAGTGCGCCTTTCTTTCAGCTTATCACTTCTAGAGACTGCATTTTCTTTTATTCTACCATGTAACTTATTTATTATTGTTATTTTTACATTATGGTGCCTAGAAAATTTTAAGGTGTTGATACCAATATTTCCTGGTAACCATACACTTGCATGAAATCTGTTCTCTCATGTTAGATTTTATTGAACTGATTAAGTCAAGATGACATTATGTGTGGTCAAAAGGTTTGTGGGCTTTTCTATTTATGTTAGGGTTTATGCTCACAGGTTCATGTGTAGTCACTAGGCAATCAGTCTAGAGGCAGTTATGAGCTGTTGGACAATTCAGTAGTTTCCTCCTGCCTTGAAGAAAGCTATAACAGGATGGACTGGGGAAAATATATAACTATCCATTCAGTTGTTGAGACTAACAGTTTATTTTATTTTATTTGTTTTGCTTTTGTTTACTGAGTTTGTCCGAGTGGGTTTAATCACAAAACCCTTTTCATCAGAGGCCTGGGAAGAAAAACTCCACATATTACAACCATTTTTAACATTCATTAATAAACATGAATAGACATTAAGTAAGTACATTAACAATTACAGTTTGGTTAATGAGATTACATTCATGTGAAATAAAGGCAAACAATTACAGCAAAAAATACTTATGCATTAGTAGATGTTGAGTATTGAGCATTTGAAGAGTATATTAATAGGTTTGTCAAATAAATAATAGATCATGTGATTAGTGTTTAGGAATTAAAAGAAATGGGGTGAGGGAAGAAGCTAAGTAGGGCAGAAAATGTTACTTTTGCACTTAAGAGGTGGTTTATAAAGCAGGTAGTATTTGATTGATATAAACATATATATATATATATATATATATATATATATATATATATATATATATATATATATATATATATATATATATATATAGGGTCTACTTCAGTATATCAAAATACCACAATTTCAAATTTCATTTCATCGAGACCAAGTCATCGAAACCTGACTATATCGAAAACGCACATCATCGATTCCCATTTCATTGAACTGCCTCTCCATATCCAACAGGAGACTACAGTCAATGCACCATGTCACACAATTTAAAAAAAAATATAGATGTTTCAACAGTTTTGCAGGAGAGCAAGTCCCCTTGCAACCCCCACCCCCTGTAAATTTATATACCAACTCCAAGATCACACTACAGTGAAGTAAGGGCAAATTTCCCGATCACCACTGTACTACAATCTCCATTCAAAATGTTAAAAAGCAATAATGGTTTTCTTTAAGACTGTTTTGCATACAAAAAAACCTTTGAGCATGTGAGCAATGCAGGAACTGCTCTTAAAACTGCAGTGCGATCAAGATTAACTAGTTCCATGTTCCTGACCACTATAGCAATGGTACTAAAAATGTAAATAGAGTTATGTCTTTTAAAGCATTATCACATTAATTTCACAGTGGTTTATGGGAACTTCTTCCACAGTACATCTGAAGAAATGAGAATCAATTATATGACTTTTCGATATAGTCAAGTTTTGATGACTTGGTCTCGATGAAATGGAATTTGGCATTGTGGCATTTTGATATAGTGAAGTAGACCGACATATATATATTTATCTATATATCTATCTATACATATATATATATATATATATATATATATATAAATATATATATATATCTATATACACACACACACACACACGCACATATATATATATATATATATATATATATATATCTATATATATATATATATCTATATATCTATATATATATATTTATATATATATATATATATATATATATATATATATATATATATATATATATATATATATATATATATATATATATATATATATATATATATATATATATATATATATATATATATATATATATATACACAGACATATATACATAAAAAGACATATATATGTGTGTGTGTGTGTGTGTGTGTGGGTTATATATATATATATATATATATATATATATATATCTATGGATCTACTTTCGTTAAATGAAAGTAAGATCCACCAAATTTTACTTACCTGAGCTGAATCCCCAAATCATGTCTTTAACAAATGAACAGACTGCCAAATTCCTTTCACAGGGAAAGGAACCACTTGACAACCATGGAAGACAAACACACGGAGGAAAAGTAAGCCCACCAAAATTGGGGGCTTTGCCCCCCCATACCCCTCTACTTAAATATATCAACTCTATATTGCACTACAACCTAAGAGAGGGCATAGTTTACCATGGTGATCAAGTGGTTCTTTTTCCTATGAAAGGAATTCGGCAGTCCATTCATGCATTGAAGAGGTGTTTTGGTGGATTCAGCTTGGGTAAGTAAAATTTGGTGACTTGTACTTTCGTTTAATGAAAGTAGATCCATGTGTGTGTGTGTGTGTGTGTATATATATATATATATATATCTATATATATATATATATATATATATATATATATATATATGTATATATATATATATATATATATATATATATATATATATATATATATATATATATATCTGCAAAACCTCTATTTGCAAATGGACAAACTTAGAAACTTGCTAACTACTTCAGTTAGTCAACTAAAAATGCAGCAGAACAGTAATTTGGTTTTCATATTAATGGCAAAGAAGCCTTATGCTTTGGAAATTACATGTATGTTCAAGATAATATTAATAAATATTTGAGCACTTTCATTCATTTCATGGTTACAGATCGAACATCTTCAGAATATATATATATATACACACACACACACACACACACGCACACACATATATATATAAATATATATATATATATATATATATATATATATATATATATATATGTATAGATAGAGAGAGAGAGATAGATAAATGCATATATATATATATATATATATATATATATATAAAATGGTTATATTACAAGTTAAACTATTCAGGTCAGGTATTGGTGAATATAAGTTATGGAGGTGTAGGATTCTCAAAGAAGAGAAAAAGTTTGAGAATATGATGAGCTGAAGATAACAGTTGCATTTATCCTGGAGATGTATTGGAAAAGATCCCATGATTTGATATGTGAAGTTTTAGTTGCATTTTAAATGAGTCTGCATTCAGAATGGATTTCAGTGGTAGTGGGATGTGGTTCCATAGTTTAGTTACACTATTTAAATATAGAGAGTCACCTACAGTATTAGATGATTTGGTTATAGGGATTATTGATTTTTCTCTAGCAAGTAAAATTGTATTGTGGGGATAGTGTTGCATTATGTTGTTAAGAATTTGGCTGTTTCCTGGCTTATAGAGAAATCTGTGTACTTTGCTGGAAAGACTCACCCAGACTCTGCTGCAGTTTGATGTGAAGGAAAGGTTAGTTTGCTTTTTATTTTTTGTATTTTGCATTACTTTATTACTTTTTTCTATTTTGTATATTGCGATTTGTTTTCCTTACACTGTGTTTTACTTATATTCTGCTTTTAACTGCATATTAAAATTTGAAAAGACACCACAGCTCTGTCTCTTGTGAGTCAGGCAGAAATTTTTCCCACCCTTCCACCCAGTTAACACCACTGTCTTTCTAGTTGCCTGCCCCTTATGTTAATTTGACCATATATCTCATTTCCTCTCTGCTTTTACTGGTTGGTGTGAGTAAGCACAAAATTATCATTTTGTGAAATCACTCCCCTTCAGCTATTTAAATCTATTGGCCATCCTACTGTATTCCATAGTACCAGAATAAAAAAGTGACCACCCCCTTTCAATCTATCTTGCTGTTTTAAAAATAGTGACTCTCCACTAAAACTTAACTTTTTAGACAGGTAAACCTTAAGTTACATACTTATAACTCCTCTAATGCACACTGTAGTGTTTAGGATAAACCATTTTTTTTCATCTTTCCTTTAAGCATCTATTGCAAGACCACCAGTTATTGGAGAGCCCACATTCTGCCTCGCGGTAGTCATCTTGGGATTAGTGCTTCTGTTTTCTCCTGGTGAGAGAAGGAGTGCAGTTACATTATTTCCTAGAGACTGCTGATCACCAGAAAGCTTAACTGCTTTATAGGTGACAGCTTGGAATCTGTGCTTATATTCTGATCCTGGTGAGAGTAGGAGCAGAGTGCATTGATTCCTGACTGTTTCTGGTTGGAGAGTGAGTGTCTGTGCTTAAAGTACCTGACTGGTCTGGTTACTATTCGAGACATCTACCAGAAAAAGGATACAAGCCTGCAGTCCCTTGCATCATCTGGGACAAGACTATGGATCACCAAGTAGGCTGTAGCCTGCTTCTCTTCTTGGGATTGGTGCTAACATTTTGCTTCTGGTGAGAGAAGTAAAGGAGTATTATATCCCAACAGAGTGAAGCTGTGCTGAGACCAGCTTTAGTAGTAGCCAGGCAGTAGCCATTCATGTGACTCCACTCTTTTCATCATTCTTGAGAAGCTAATTCTTTATTTTCAGTAACTACTGCTTGATTTCTCCTTAACTTCAAATATCTGCCTAAATACTTCATCCTTAAATTTTCAGGGTCTACATATTGGTTTCCCCTCATGTGTTTGGCAGTGCTCTGTACAGACTCAGACACTTTGAGTGACATTTTTCCTATAAAAGGATTCAGTACTTAATATAGTGAGCTCATATCCAGGCATGTCTATAGGTCAGTTCCCTGTGCTTTCTCCTGTCAACCTGGTGAACTTGGGTATGCTGAAGCAGTGTAGCAACTGCCTTATGTACACAGACAACCCTCTCCTCTTACCTCCAAACACTATGACTTGTGAGAGATGCACATATATAGCCAAATTGGAGGCCAAGCACTCTCAAGAGGAGAAGGATAAAACCTGCACCATACCACATTCAACACATAGCCCTCCAGAACATACACCACCACAACCCTCACATAGTAACACAAAACACACATCTACTTTCACGTAGGCTCTCAATAAAAATCTGCCCATACAACGGAGAACTCCGAGGCAGAAACGCAAACAACCTCCACATCCCAGCACAAACCATGAGACACATAGCTCACATAAACAGTGTGCCACTCAACCAAAGCCCATAAGGCAAAACAACTTACCCAATACACTAGTTATAGGTGACTCAATAGTAAGGCACACTGATGTCCCCCTCAATAGGATGAATAAGAAGAAAGTTACGGTCAGCTGCCTGTCAGGTGCCAGGATCCGCCACATAATGCATGCACTTAGGTCACTCCACAGCAGGTACAAATATGACTCTGTCATTGTCCATGTTGGTGTGAATGACCTGAGATGACCTCCCTAGACTACATGAAAAGAGACATAGAGGAGCTCTCTGATCTTGTAGCCCAAGCAGGTATGACCCTAGCTCTGAGTAGCCTGCTGCCATCACCCAGAATGATACCACAGTACAAGGAGAAAATGATTGACTTCAACAATTGGCTAAGTTTCTGGTGTCATTCTAAGGGGATCCAGTATCTGTTTACTTGAGATGACATGATCGTCAGACCTCGATGCTTCACCAGAGATGGCCTGCACCTGTCACCCCCCAGGGATTCTGGATACTGTCCAAGGCTTTTGCTACCCCTATAGTGCCTTTTTTAGGCAATGTCCTAAAGACAAAATTACCACCATAACAGCTAAAAGCAAATGAAATCTGAGGGCTATGCTACTCAACACTAAAAGTCTAAATCTCAAAATGCACTTGCTCGAAGCACTCCTTAAAATGGAGAACATCGATTTCTGTTCAGTGACCGAGACCTAGTTCAAGGCTCCAGAGATCACGCCAGCACTACTAGGCTATAATTCATACCACACCTTTCGGCTCCTAAACCTGGACTGAAGCACTAAAGGTGGTGGTGTCTCCATATTCATAAAGGATATGCACATCTCCAGACTAGTAGCCCAACATAACGCATCAGAGATACTTCAGGTACAACTAACACTGCGTAAAATTGCAATCCAGGTTGTAGCCTACCATAGACCCCCCACCATGTCCCTAGACTCCCATTCCACATTCCTAAACACACTGGAAAATATTAGGGTACAACCCAATACACTTATACTGGGAGACTTTAACTACCCCTGCATTAACTGGGAAAATTACTCATGTACCAACACACTTGCTCAACATTTTCTGGAATTCATTAATTCCAATGCCCTGGACCAACTCATTCTTACCCCCACCCGGGGTAGAATCATCCTTGACCTGGTCATTACTAACATGGTTGACTGTTGCTCTATACCAGTAATCAACTCCTCCCTGGTCAGATATGACTATAAGATAATCACCATGGATATCCACATCCTACCCTCCCCCTCCCCCCAAAGGAAACCACCATAAAAACTTCTCCAAAGCCAATTTTGGGCTTCTAAAAACAGAGTTGGCTAACTTCATGACACCCATGCAAATGGAAAATAGGTGCATGACTGCTGAATCATACACCAATGTGCTGTATGAGCACATACACAAGTGCATGGAATGGGCCATACCAAACAGAACCATAACGCTCTCTTCCAAAAAAAGGAAGCCTATCTGGTGATCCCCCACCATAAACAAACTACAACAGAAGGAAGAAACTGTTGCAGAAAAGGGTGAAATTCCAAGACTGGAAAAACTCCTTTGTTAGCCTCAGCAAAAAAATGAAATCCATCATCAAATCCTCTAAAGCTAGCTATGAAAACAAAACTGCTGCAGATTCTAAAGACAACAACAAGGCATTCTATAGTTATGTCAGGAACCTACATGTCAATACTCAGATGTGCTCTAAGTTACAGCACAATGGCAATACATATATAGAACCAACTGATATTGCTAGCATACTGGCTGACAGGTTCAGTGCAAACTTTACCTCCTTTTCACCGCCTAAAGTGCCTATCACAACATTTGAGGAATGCCAAGTCCCTATTATCATGGCTACACAGGTAAAAACTGCACTGTCCAAAGCCAAGAATACAGCTTCCATGGGACCCGATAATATCCCTGGCTGTGTTCTACATGAATTACAAAGTGAGCTGGCACCACACCTGAGTACCCTGTTCATTCACAGCCTCATTTCAGGCTTTGTTCCTACCAAATGGCACACTGCTATAGTCATCCTACTCCACAAAAGGGGTGCGACTACATTCCCTGGGAACTACCGCCCCATTAGCCTGATGAGTGTGATATGTAAGACTATGGAGTGCATCATCATGGATCTTATAAATAAGGACATAGGGAATCTCCAAAGTCTGGACCCCATGCAGTATGGGTTTGTGAAAGGTAGATCATGCCTGCTCAACCCGATAGACTTCTTTGAGTCTGCCACCAGAGCTGTGGATGAGGGCAAGGTAGTTCACACAGCCTACCTAGATCTTGCCAAGGCCTTCGACACCATCCCTCACTCAGGAATCATAGATAGACTGACTAAACTAGGCATACACCCCTTTTACATAAGATGAGTTGCCAACTGGCTGATAGAACCCACACTGTGAAAGTAGCAGACCCCAAATCTGACTACCGACCAGTTATAAGTGGTGTCCCACAGGGATTGGTCCTAGGTCCTCTCCTGTTTGGCATCTACTTCTCTGAAGTTCAAGTGAGCACTAAAGGGACTCTGGCTAACCAAGTTTGCGGATGATTGGAAATGGGGAGCCATTATTGATTCTCCAACTGATTTAGACATTTTACAAAAAGGCCTCATTGACACCAATGACTGGTGCCAGAACCATGGCCTTAAGCTCAATGCCAAAAAGTGCATTGTCATTCCCTTTGGGAAAAATTTGGTGCCCATGAGCTACCACATAGGTAGTAGTCCACTAAACACCGAAGGTGTGATAAGAGACCTGGGGACACAGGTTGACAGCAACCTCTCCTTTGATAGCCACATTCCCACTGTACTCAGAAAGTCCTTCTATGTGGCACATCTCATTACAAAAGGTTTCTCATCCAGGAAGAAAGAGGTCATGATCCCTCTCTACTCATCCCTCATTAGACCTATTATAGAATACAATGCCCCATTTGGTATGTCCCTCATTAGACACCTACAACAACTGGAAAGGCCACAAAAATACCTTGCTAAAAGGATTTTAGGCCTTCGACAACTGCCTATATGGATAGACTCAAAATACACCAGCTATACTCTGTCTCTTATCGCCTACTAAGAGGCAATCTCTACTTGACCTACAAAGCCATGTCTGATCCAGAGCAGCTAGATATGCTGCACCTAAAGAAATCCCAATCCCTCCATGCCACACGCTCCCGGGACCTTAACCTCATTACCACAATAAACAGAACATGCTGGAGGGACAGGTTCCTAACGGAGAGACTTCCCATACTTTGGAACAAACTTCACATTCACATCAAGCAGAGCACTTCACTGGCCCTCTTTAAGAGAAATCTTGACGAGTGGGTGGACAATAGGAAGTTCACCCCAGGGATCACTTCAGTGGCCTTAGTTGACAGGGGGCACTGGAAACTAACTTTGGGTGGCATGATGCCAGGGAATCTTTTTGGGCTAGACTTATATAGGCTCCAGGGCTGTTAGCCTAGTGCACACCTATGAACCTATCTGTAATATAGTTAGCGGAGAGAGACAGAGACGGTGATGAGCCAGTGAAACCAGTTTAGTTCTTTGAGGGTTACTGCAAATTTAACTATTTTATAACTTTACATAAGTTTGGACAGCTGTGAGACTTAAGGTTAGAGATGATTAGAGCAGCACAGAGGAGAGATGACCGTAAGAAAGTAGAGGAGATATGTCTTTTAGCTATGTCTGATATGTGGATTTTTATGCTGTAGAATGCATCTATTTTTCATGATTTTGTTTATCCATGTGTGATACACTGTGGTTAAATTTTAAATAGTCAGCTATGATTACACCCAGTAATTTTTTGTGGTTTACTTGGCAGAGACTATAATGGATACTTTTGTTTTGGTAGAGATGTGCTTTGAGGTAAAGAGACATAATTTTGTTTTTGTCTTTAATAGTTGTAAATTATTTATCCATGTTTCAGTTGATAAGAAGGGCTGTTGTGTAAGGTCTTGGAGTTCAGAGAGATTTGGCAGAACAGATTAAGGTCAAGTAATCAGCATATTAAATTAGGGTAGCATTTTTGTCGCAGTGTATAGGTGATTGATGAATATGTTGAACCATGTGCAGCCTAGTATAAATCATTGTGGGACACTGATAGTTACAGGCAAGAAGGTCGACAAATCATTTTTCTATTTAATTGCTTGTGCTTTGCTTGAGAGGTGGCAGTGGAACCATTGCAGTGAAGAGTTAATAAGTCCTAAGGATAAGAGATTATGTAAGAGTTTCTGGTGGGAGACAGTATTAAAAACCTTTCATAATTCTAAAAATATAGTGAAAATTAGGCTTCTGGCATTTATGTGGGTGTTAGCAGCATTAACAAAATTCAGCAAAGCAGGAGTTGTGTTTTAATGATAGAAGTTGTGTTGGGCTGAAGACTGAAGATGATCTATTAGATAGTAGAAAAGTTGCATAAGAAACATTGTTCTAATATTTTTGATAGGACAATATGATGGCAATTGGCATATAGTTTAAAAGAGCTGTATAGACTCTACCCTTGTGCAGTGGAATAATGAATGATTTTTTCCCTTAGCAACGGGACTTTATTTTCAGATATGGATCAGTTTATCAGAACTGAAATTGTACTGGATATGCAATAGCCTTAGCTGCCATTGTAAGATACTCACCAGGTAGATTGTCACGGGCAGTTTAGCAGGCTTTACTTTTTTTTTTTTTGAGGGATTTTTGATGGTATATGTGGCAACTGGTTGGAAGGAGAAGCACTGAAGGAGGTTGAGCTTGATAAATCACCTCGTAAGTTAATGACTGCACAGTCTATATAAAGTGGTTATTGAATTGCTTGGCTATGGTATGATTGTGTTTTTTTGACTTTGGTGTTGGCTGTGTAGCTTGTCCTGGATTTAACAGATTATTGATGGAAGCCTAGAACTATTTTGGATTATTAGTGAAATGTGTTTAGATTGGTTGAGTAATAAGCTTTCTTATCTCTGGTGATTAGTTGTTTTGTTAGGGTTCTTAGTTGTCTATATGCTAGTAAAGAGGGAGCTGTTTTCTTTTTTGTCCAGGCCTTCCATGCTTTGTCTCTTTGTTTCATGAGTTGTTTAGTTGCTAAGGATAGCCATAGTAGAGGGCTGGCTTTCACTTTTTTATTCTGATGGGCCTATCGTGTTTAGATCACCTAGGATTATTTTATTGAAGTCATAAACAACATCATTCATGGGGGAGTCTTTAGTGACTCCCAGTTAAGAAGATGTAGTGTATTAATAAATGTGTCTTTGTGAAAAGTATTTTATTTTCTTACCAGGCTGTACTGATAAGTGTTGGGACTGTCCTTTGGTACCTTGTGGTGTAGGTTGGTAAGTGATCACTTAGCCTGTATGACAGAGTTCTGCGGAATGACATTTTATCTGGAGACAATGTTAGGATCCAGCAGAGAGTTGATTGCCTGGCTGTGGCTTTGTTATATCTAGTTGGTGTGGTTATAAGTTGAGCAAACTTGTATAGATGTATATTATTGGTTGGATTTTCAGTTTTGATGGAAAGCCAGTCTATATTAACAACACCCAATATTATAGATTCATTGGGGATTTTTGAGCAAAGAATATCTTCCAATGTTTTCGCATTGTTAGCTTAATTGCAGTTGGCTTGTGCTTAATTTGAGAATGGTTAGTAGGATTTTCAAATCAGAAAAAAGTGACAGGATATGGGGGAAAGGGGAGATATCTAGTTTGTTTTTCTAGAAAATAGTGACACTGCCAGCTTTTCTGTTTCTGTCTAATCTGATAATGTTATAGCCTGTCTAGGCAAATTCTTATTTTTGTTTCAATGGCAACTCAGAAGTCTGAAGAGTGAACTGCTATCAATGCATAAAGGGAGCTTGTTATAAATACTTTCTAAGTTGATATATATGAGGTCAGGGTGAGACGAGAGCTTGATATAAATACTTTCCAAGTTGATATATATGGGGTCAGGATGAGATGGGAGCTTGTTATAAATACTTCCCAAGCTGATACATATGGGGTCAGGATGAGATGGGAGCTTGATTTAAATACTTCATAAGTTGATATATGTGGGGTCAGGGTGAGACAGGAGCATGTTATAAATACTTCCTAAGATGATATATATGGGACAGGATGAGAAAAGAGCTTGTTATAAATACCTCCCAAGTTGATATATATATGGGGATAGGATGAGACAGGAGCTTGTTATAAATAATTCCCAAGTTGATATATATGGGGTCAGGATGAGATGGGAGCTTGTTATAAATACTTCCCAAGCTGATACATATGGGGTCAGGATGGGATGGGAGCATGATATAAATACTTCCCAAGTTGAAATATATGCATCAGGATGAGACGGGAGCTTGTTATAAATACTTTCCAAGTTGATATATATGGGGTCAGGATAAGACTGGGGATTTTTATAAATACTTCTCAAGTTGATATATATGGGGTCAGGATGAGACTGTGGGGGAGGTGGTAACGATAAAGGAGTTGAAGATATGCAGTCTGATACCTGAATATGCTGAGTTGGATCTGGGTTTGGGTGGATGTCACCACTAAGTTTTATGGTTATTGTGCTTGATGGTATGGGAAAAGACATTTTTTTCCTTGATTTTATGTTTAATGCCAACCAAATTTGTGAGTAAATGGCTGTTGCTTTGGATAATTATACTAGAATAATAGAATATATATAACTGAAGATGCAGATAGGGTGTGAATGGGAGATGAGGTTGAGAATTATTTTGCTTGGGGGACACAATATGAGATTTGTTGGAACTGTGAGATGTAATGGATGTTTGTAGGGTAAGTGTACAAATAGGGGAAAAGGTGCCAGTGTGAGGAATTGCAGGAAAAATGTTTCAGAACAGTAAAAAATAAAAGGTTTTGAAGGATAGAGGTTGAGGTTGTAGTTTAAAAGTTGAAAGGGATTATTTAGGAAAAGTTAAAGTGGAAATGAAGAACAATAGATTGTGAACAATGAAATTGATAGGGGCACTGCTCTGTCTGACATGTAGTGGAACTTTATTCCAGAGAAAGGGACTGCAATGGGATATGACTATATCATGCCAACATATTTTATTAATTTACTGACCAGAGTTTAAGTCCATTCAAGCATTTAATGAAGTATTTGTGCTATGAAGGTGCAGGAGATTAAGGATGGTAGGATCTTTCATGCACAGAAGGCTAAGTACAGATAATCATGGTTGATTTGTTTGGTATTTGAATACATTGGGAGAGCTGCCAATTTGTTAAGATGACTAAGTGATTTGAGGCCAGTGACGTTTTTAGTTAGAATCTATCATGCCTGTCATATTGAGGGATACATTTTGACAGGTACATGTCAACAGAACATTATATTTGATAATACATCTGATAATCAATGAATACAGGGAAAACAAAACTTCTTTGGATTAATAAAGATGACCTTGGATTTTAGTTGGGGTAGATACAAGGATTTCTTATTTACTGTGGGATGTGATGGTCAAATGAAAAGATTGTCAACAGAGGTACCCATCAGTTTGGAGGGGTGTATCATGTATCTGATATGGAACTGGTTTGTTAACCAAATGAAACCATGCTACAATTGTTTTCAGTCTGAAACAATTGTTCTTGCATCAATTGTTAGCATAGTTCAAAGTCATAGGTTGGGCAGGATGAAAGAGGCAGCTGCCCTGGCTATAGGCTCTCAGAGGGTGTAATTAGCTGGTGCCAAAGATGCAGAAGTGCAGTACAGGATACAGTTTCAGAAATCGATGCCAGTACTGTATTTGTGGTAACAGATAAAGCTCTCTGTATGTGGTAATTTACAAATAAAATGTTAGTTGGAATTAGTGATGTAATTCCACTACCAATAATAGCCATGGTTGGCTGCCAGACTATGGAGTGGGCTGCATGCTCATTTTTTGGGTTCATTTTCTAACATTTGTCAGGATTCTTCTCCTTAAGTTCATTTTACTGTCAGATTGCAACAGTTGGGATGTCAGTAGTTAACTAACAAAGTGATAGACTGGTGGACCAGTATGGCCTGTCCTCTCCTTTGTACTGTTTGTTGTTGTTAGTAGACAGTGATCGACTGCAACGTTAAGATGGTTTATGTGGAGTGATGATTAGGACCAGCAATGTGAATAGGCTAGAAATTGAAGAACATTTGTAAAACTCTTGAGGAACATTTGCTTTAATTAGGGAAAGCATTTTTATCTTTCTGAGTTTTAATCCAGAGACAATCATTGCAGCCTATATGGTCTGTGGGAATGGAGTGTGCTGTTATGCAGCAATGCTTTGCGACTTTGTTTTTTGTACTGACATAGCAAGTAAAATACAGCACCAAAAGATGCTGAAAAAAACACAAACTGTTGAAATAAACACCACACTCTGGAAATGCCTCAACAAAACACCAAATTGCAATAAAAAGGTAATGGAAAACTGCAAGCCTTAAAATTATTCCTCCAAGTAGAAAAACAATATTATTAACACAAAAGATTAGCACTTTCATCTCTTCACCATGAAGAAACTTTATCAGATAAACTCACACAGCACAACTTCTATTTTATATAAAGCAGTAATAGGAAGTAGAAAATTAAAGCAACACACCCCCTAAAAAAACCTTCTTTTCCAATATATGTAAATCTAGAATAGTAGGTCACATTTACATAGCCTTAAAAGCAAAAAAAAAAATATATATATATATATATATATATATATATATGTATATATATATATATATATATATATTATATATAGGATCACTACGGAATACTGAAACTCCATAATCCTGAGACTCTAAATCCCCTGAACCAAACACACCCCCTGCAAATTAAATATACCAACTCCAAGGTCGCACTACAGTGAAGTGAATGACAAAGTTGCCATTCCGTACTGAACGGCAATCCCCATTCACTACTTTCAAGATTCCGCAATCTCGAGATTCTGGTCCTCAGGATTTAGAATCTCGGGATTGTGGAATTTTGGTATTCTGTAGTGATTCTATATATATATATATATATATATATATATATATATATATATATATATATATATATATAGATATATATATATATATATATATATATACATATATATATATATACATACATATATATATATATATATATATATATATATATATATATATATATATATATATATATATATATGGGTCCACTTTGTAATTTTGAAATACTAAAATCTTGAATTTCAGTATTTCGAAATCACAAAGCCGAAAACCCAAGCACAACTCACAAATCCGAAAACACACAACAGCACAAATCAAAATTCTGAAACTACGCTACTCATACAGTGCACACATAAATAAACACAACCCTCCCACAATCAAACAAATACATCTAAACTACATATAAGCATGTATACCAGCACTCGACTCAGCAAAGCTTCCAGCAATGAAATGCGTAGTACAGGCAAAGAAACAAGTTCAGAGACAGTTTTAAATGAGCTAAAATAGCTCTATATTTCTTTACTTTTGGGATATATATATATATATATATATATATATATATATATATATATATATATATATATATATATATATATAAAACCTTATAATACTTTCAAGGTATAAGAATATACGTCGCCTATATTTATATATATAAAAATGCATCTAAAACAAGCAAGTGTTATATGTAAAAATATATAAAGAAATATATATCTGTCTATATATATATATATATATATATATATATATATATATATCTATGTATATATATATATATATATATATATATATATATATATGTATGTATATATATATATATATATATATATATATATATATATATATATATATATATATATATATATATATATATGGATCTAAGATGTTTGATCGAAAGATCAAATGTCCGAATCCATAACTACCGAACATACTTTAACGAAAGCGCTTTCGTTAAAGCGTGTTACTAAAAAAACAAAAAAATAAAAAAAAAACACTACATTTACTATTCTGCAGAGGGGCACCCCCCCTATGAAGGGGGCTGTGCCACCCCACTTTAATATTCTCCCTCCGAGACCGCACTACAGTGGGGAAAAGGGAACAGGCATACTTACACGAAAGGGCTTCTTCGGTGAAAAGCACTTTCACGTAAGTATATGCCCCCCACCCCCTCTACTTTAATATTCTCCCTCCGAGACCGCACTACAGTGGGGAAAAGGGAACAGGCATAATTACGAGAAAGTGCTTCTTTGGTGAAAATCACTTTTACGTAAGTATGTGCCCCCCCACTCCCTCTACTTTAATATTCTCCCTCCGAGACCGCACTACAGTGGGGAAAAGCAGGCATAATTATGCAAAAGTGCTTCTTCGGTGAAAAGCACTTTTGCATAAGTATGCTCGTCCTAAATGGATTTGGACGTTTGATCTTTCGATCAAACGTCTTAGATCTATATATACATATATACATATATATATATATATATATATATATATATATATATATATATATACATATATATATATATATATATATATATATATATATATATATATATAAATGTGCCACTTTAAATCATTGAAAGCTTGAAACATTGAAATTCTGATCATCGAGACCGGAACATTGAGTTTCAAACAATCGAAGATTCAAAGGGAACATAAAAAAAAAAAAACCCTCTAAAAACTATTTTATGCAGGGGGGCTTCGCCCCCTGCACCCCCATGTGGTGGGCTGCACACCCCACCCCAACTTTAATATACCAACTCCCAGATCGCACTACAGTGGGGTAAAGGGAATTCTCTATTTTAGCGCTATATGCAGAAGAGCTAAACGGGAGATTTCCAGTACCCTGTCTGCAGTGCCATCACAGAGATGGCACATTCACAGACACAATGTGTAGGGCACCTTGCTGCCCTGCAGAAACATTAGCTTTTTCCGTTCTTTACTTGCCTTTTTCTTCCCCTTGACAACATCAATGTTTGAAACACTCAATGATATGATCTCGACCATATGAATTTCAATGGTTCGATGTTTTCAAGTGGAACTATATATATATATATATATATATATATATATATATATATATATATATATATATATATATATATATATATGTGTGTGTGTGTGTGTGTGTGTGTGTGTGTGTGTGTGTGTATATATATATGTGTGTGTATATATATATATATATATATATATGTATATATATGTGTGTGTTTGTGTATGTGTGTGTATAAAGAAAACAAGCCCCCAAAAAATAATTACCTCATCAAATCTTTAAGTTTTAGAGCACTAGTTAAAGAAGCATGTCCATTTAAATCTGGCCAATGCATTGCATTAAGCCTAAGTTGCCACACCAAATCTCCTTTTTCGAGTAGCAGAGGCCATGCCCCACCTCTGTTACTAACTTTAAGTGCTTTTAATACAAAAATTTAAAAATATGATTCTCAAAATCAACACAATGTTTAGACAAAGAACTTGTGTCCTTTTTAATTTTAATATTCCTCAAGTGCTCATAAATATGGCTCCTAAATTTTCTTTCCGTTTTCCAAATATAGAAACATGCATAAGACATACACAAAGCACAATACACCACTTTCTTTGTATTACACGTAAACTTACCAGCTGGTACCTACCTATCTCCAAAATGCGCACACAATAGGAACGAAAAACACATTTCTTCATCCGTCCATCTTCAACAGACCCAATATTTTTCTCAAACATATCCTTTAAATTATTACCCCCTGGTAAATAATAACTGGTCCATCAGTAATTTTACCCCAATCTCCCTGTCATATTTCAACATCTGCCACTTCTTCACCAAGATATCAATTATTTTACTTCAGCTATTAAATGTAGAAATGAAGGCACTTTTATATTTATTTGTATCACTTTTACAGTCACTGCCCCCATTCCATGATCTGGGATTTTCAGGTCAAATATCTGTAATCATGATGCCAGTATTCAGGGTAGCTTGGGGTCCTGTGTCACCAACCTAGGAAACAGCATTACCAGAATGGGCTTATAGAACCCCCTTTCCATTTTATTCACAACTTCAAGAATAAGCTCATTAACCAACCTGGGGGGGGGGGTGAGTAACCACACCTTAAAAACACACCCTTCAGTACATCACATTCAGCCAGAAATAAATCAGATGTTGACACCATTTTGGATGCACGTACAAATTGTCCCTTTAGGACAGCCTGCTTCTGTTTAAATGGATGGGCACTGGAACAGTGAAGAAAACTGTTTGAGTAGGTTTCTTTCCTAAACATTGAAGAAATAAACCTTCCATTAACCTAATCCTTACAAAACAAAACATCCAAAAATGAGATCTTCTCCTCATTCACACAGTTTGTGAACTTCAGAAAATTCATTGTCTAGTTAATATAAAAATAATTCGATCTCATCTTTGGGCCTTCCCATAAAAGAAATAAATCATCCAAAAATCTTGTGTATAGTTGACAGTACTGAAAAAACTTAGAATCAAACAAATATAGCTTCTCCCAGTGAAGCATTTACAATATTAGCATACAGTCCCCAACATGCCAAACCCATTGCAACACCCTCCTTTTGTAGAAACAATTTTCTTCTTGTGTTTCTTCTGCCAAGAATTTTTTTCCCCTGGAAAAACTTTTGCTGAAGTGGTCATTTGTCAATTTCAGTGCTCGATGTTTATGTGTTGATAAAGACATATTCAATAAATTTGTCTTTCAACAACATAATATAGACCCATTAAGTAATGTAGGACAAAATATAGAGGATTATGATTGAGTTTCTGATTATAACTTGCTTATTATGTGCTTGAGATATGGATGCCAAGAAATTCACCTCAAAAGTGAAGCCTTATAGGTAAATTGTGGCATCCATGTTGAGAATACAAAATGTATTGTTAAGATCAGAGTCTGGATCATAATTCTTTGTAGTACATTGACATTTTTCTACTGCATGTACTACTACTAGTTAAAGAGAAAATGAAAAGTGTTCTGCTAGCTTTCAAAGTCAGTAAAGCATTTGAGAAGTGATATCAGAGAGCAGAACACATTTTTATGTATTCAGTGTGTAACGGAAGCTGTTGATACATCAGTTTTTTTTGTTTTCAAAACAATAATCATTTAAACATTTAATAATAGTAGAAGCACAAAAAACTATTTACGTTAATAATAACTTTGTACATTTATAAAATCCTTAATATTTTCCTAGTAAATTATGTAATTTCTGGCAAGCAATTAATTGATGGCTCACATTCTTTGTTCTCATTTTATAACGAGTATTCTATTGTAACAAACTGATTTAGCTAAGCAAATAAATTCATTATTGAAAGAGATAGTAGTCTCTGTTTTCCAGTTTTTAGCAGTGATTTTTCCTTGCTATGGATAAAATACTCCAAAGAAGAGCTATCTGTGACACTGGGATAACTTCTGGTATAGGTGCATTAAATAAAATGAGGGAATCTATAATAGCACAATTATCCGAGCACAATGCTTTGAGAAAATTTCTGAAATTGCCCAAAAGGAGAGAATTATTTTGCATTCGGTAATCCTATGTTGCCAATCAGCATTAAGGGCTGTCTTACACTGCCAGCATTTTGCATTTTTTTGTTTTATATATATAGTTGCCATCTTGTGAAGTGTAAGAAAATTTCTGTGTAGAAATTTCCATGTGAATATTTTCTAGTATGGAGAAGATGTTAATTTTACTGCTGATTTCAAGACTAGTTTGTTTTTATATTGTCTGATAGCACTTCTTTATTAATTTTTGTTGAATATGACCAGAAAGACCTATCATAGGAAATAAGTTCACTTCTAATAATTTTATAAATGACTGATAATGAAGAAGTATTCTAGTTGAGTTACTTTTGGTGTTACAGAGGAGGTTTAGGATTTTAGGGATGTTACTATTTTGTGTATTGGATGTTACTTTCAGTTTATCTTTAAAAAATATATTTGCATGTTTATAAATCAAGCCAACTATTGTTTTCTATGCTGTATTTGGCAATCAGATAATCTGCATAATGTGTTTTATTTCCTGTCAGAAATTGGTACCAGTAAATGAGCCTGTTCTCTTTTAATTCAATAATATTTGTTGTGTTAAATGATATTAAACATTTACTATTGTAGGCTATCCAGAATATTATTATTAGTAGATCTTTATATAAACAGTTAGAGTAAATACATCTTTTGAATAGTAAAATAATTTTATTTATAAATGGAAAGAAGATATACTTGTGTTTATCATTTAATATGTAGTTTTTATAACCCATATGAATACATGTCTATCAATTTTTGTGAATGGCTCAACTACAGATTTATTATTTTGTATTAACAAGATTTCATGAATTGATTTCCAGCATGAAGTGTAAGAATAGTCTAACCACATGCAAACTATTTTAATAATCACAGATTTAATATATCAATCAATATAGGAAAAGCTATACTGCCTTCTTCTCAACTTAAAGTATGCCAGTGCAGGGAGAGTCTAACTTTTCTGGATTCCAGAAGAACTTTAACAAGATGGAGTTTACCTTTTTTATGACTGCTTTAGATGGAGGAAATATTAATTAATGATGTGCTAAAAATACATTTTTTGGTGATATTATCATTTTAATTAGTGTTAATTTATCTTCAAAAGTGAAAAATAATTTAGTCAAAGTTTCTGTTACTTTTGTTATTATGTTAAATAAGTGCTGGAAACTAGTTGATATAGATTGTTTATGGGTGGATTCAATGTTAATGCCTAGATATTTTATCTGAGAGTTCCCCCAGTTAAAGTTTTTTTAAAATGAAACCAGCCTATCAATTATCTGTTTGTTTATTAGCAATATTATAGTTTTATTATGATTAAATTTTAGCCCTGTTAGTTTTTCAAAGAAATCCATAGAGTTAACTAAATGTTCTAGTGATACTTGAACATTTCCATAGCTGATTAGAATATCATCAGCAAACAGCTGAATTTTAGGGAGAAACATTCATTTAAATTATATCCTTTACATTATGTCTTATGAAGCTAGCAAATGGCTCTATAGCAAGTGTGAATAATAGAGGGGATAACTGACATACCTGTTTTGTTCCTTTTAAAATATTAAGGGGACTAGAAATTGAATAACCTATCTTTACATACAAAATTGAATTGACATAAATCTTTTTTCATTAATTCTATGCATTCAGTGGAAACAATTTTATTCCTTTAGTATTATAAACAAATAAGGCCAGTTTATGGAGTAAAAAACTTTGACAGTGTTTAAACATATTATCGTTAACTCATTCTTGTTTTTATTGACAATATCAATTAAAGAAAAAAGTCTTAATATATTGTCATGCACTTTCCTATTAGTTATAAAACCTGTTTGGTCTTCATTAATTAAGTATTAAGTTTAGTCTTATATCTAAAATGGACATAAAAATCTTGTAATCAACATTTAAGAGAAGTATAGGATGATAGGATGAGCATGAAACAGGATAATTGACTGTGACCCCATACCCTAACACCATCCCTTCTTTCAATAATGCTGAACTAGTTATTGGCATACTAAAAATAAACAACCACAAAAGCATCTGTATTATTTCCCTCTATATTCCTCCTGGTAACAATACTAATAGACTTGAAGACATCCTCTCTTGGTCCTCCTCCAACATTAAGCTAGAAACCTTTATTTTGGGAGATGTAAATATTGACTGGGGAAAAATCAGTAACCCTAATCCCTCCATAACTATCAACCTATTCAACTTCACTCAACTTACTAACTCCATTACTAGACCAAACAAAACTAATCCCCCTGGCACCATACTTGACTGGATACTAGTATCTCATTCTAGCAAAGTTATAAAATCTGGTGTCACTCCTGACCAATTAGGAGACCACCTCCCTGCCTTCTCCATTTGAGCCACTCCCACCACCCCTCACTCTCACCACTACATTCAAACTCGTAATCTAACTAACTTTAATCCTAATTCTTTCTCTAACTCCCTTAAGCTAACTAACTGGACCCCCCCTAAAAACACTGCCACTAGACGAAGCTGTTGACTATTTCAATTCTACATTCTTAACTGTCCTTGACTCCCTAGCTCCTATAAGAAGAAAAAGAATCAAAACAAAAAACGCCCCTTGGCTCTCCAATGAGACAAAAAGATTATGCTACAAAGGGATAAAACCTGGAAAGTCTACCTTAAACACAAACAGCCTGAAATCTTCTTTAAGTTTAAGCAATTAAGAATCCTTGCCAAAAAACTAGTCATTACAGATAAAATGTCTTACTACATCAAACTACAAGAAAACCACACAAGAAATCCCAAACAATTCTGGAACTCTATTAATTCCCTCCTTAGGCCAGGTACAAAAACAACCCCTGTCCTGACACCAGCAAATCTGACCCAGAAATTACCTTACTATTCAATTCCTTCTTTGCCTCTTCCATCGCTGAACTAACCAAGACTTTCACCAACAACAACCCTCCTCCCCCCAAATCAATATTCCTTTTCCTTTTCTCCCCCCATTCTTTCGAACTCAAACCTGTACCCACCAACCTAATAAAGAAACTGCTCTATAAACTAAAGCCTTGCTCCAATGCCCCTGACAGTATCCCATCCTCCTTCCTAAAAATAGCTTCTGACTCCATTACTGTACCCATCAGCATCCTAATTAATAGGTCTCTACTCAAATCCTATGTACCTAAACTCTGGCGCTCTGATTTCATTCTTCCTCTCCGTAAAGGTGGCAAGAATTGTAATGTCTCCAATTTCCGCCCCATAGCCATCCTCTCCCCTATATCCAAAATCCTTGAAAAATGCATCCACCTGCAGCTCGTGCCATTCCTTACTAAACACCAACTACTCTCTCCAACCCAACACAGCTTCCACCCAGGACACAGTACTAACACCGCCCTTCTCTCCTTCTTACATTCTGCGAACTCTGCACGTGACTCCGGTAACTTACTATCATCCATTCTACTAGACCTATCCATAACTTTTGACACCATCTCCCACACCCATATTCTAAACCATCTCTCTAATCTCAACCTTAGCCAAAAAACTCTTTCCTGGTTCTCTAGCTACCTTTCAAACAGGTCCCAAGCTGTGAAATGGGGCCAAGCCACCTCTACTTTCCTCCCCACCCCTACCGGAGTACCTCAACATTCCATTCTTGGTCCATTACTATTCAATATTTTTATTAACAACTTCCACAAAGCCATTCCCAACACCACAATTGTGCAATACGCTGATGATTCCACTTTGATCTGCTGCTCCCCTAACCTAACAGAGCTCCAAGCTCTAATACAAAGAGCATTTTCAACCACTGAAAACTGGATGCTCCAAAATCACCTCTCCCTAAATGCAAACAAAACTAAGATCCCCATTTTCTCCCCCTCCAAATCATCATCTCTTGATAAAAACTCATTCCAAATTACCAGCCTTAACAACTCTACTATCGAGATCGTAACCTCCACCAAACTTCTTGGTGTTACAATTGATGACCAACTAAAATGTAATACTCATATACAGCTAAACATAAAAAAAAAATAAAACTTGGCTTACTGTATAGAAACAACCACTTTCTGTTTCCTCCCACCAGGCTAACCCTTGCCTCTATCTACCCCCTTCCCTCTCTACTATATGGCGCTCCTCTGCTCACTAATCTATCATCTGCTCTTACCTACAAATTGGAACAATGTTACAACAAAATCTCCAAATTTGCCACAAATGCCAAATCCTCCTCTCATCACTGCATCTCCCTTCACTCTCTAAACTGGCTTGAACTCCCCAATCAATTTGACTTTCTCCAAATCACCACAGCCCAGAAATTAGTGTTCCATCCTACTAATTGTCCTGCTCTTTCCAATATTCTTCAACCTTATACTCCCCTTAGATCCCTTAGATCTTCTCACCAAAACCTGATCACAGTACAAAAACCCAAGCACCCAGCAGGTCAGCTTCTCTTATCCTTTACCCTGCTAAAAAATGGAATGCCCTACCCTCCTCACTAAGAACCTGCAACAACCTAGATAACTTCAAAACCCAACTTCATTCTCACCTCTATCTAAATAGGATATGCAACTGCACTCTTCAGCCCACACCTCTCAAACTATCTTCCCCCTTCTCTCCAGGCTAACCTCTTTACCATCCTAACCCCTTCTAAAATATTAATTGCATAAGCTACTAAACAGTAAATTATTGCTTTTTATACTATATGCCAATTTTTCCTCCTGAACATAACAGAAATTGTTAATATTTTTGCTATTTTAGCTATCTGGTATTTGTATTGTAGACTGTTTGCAGCAACTGGTTATTAGTAATGTAATCTATGTCTGAACTTTTTCATGTAATTAAAATTGTTGTTTCCTGTGGAGCTTTTCTCCCCGGGCCTCCACTGAAAATGGGTCCCCAAGCCCAGTGGACCTCCCCAGTAATCAAACTGAAATAAATACATAAATACATAAATAAATAAATAAATAAATAAATTGCTTGGTTTTAATATAGGGGTGATAAGTGACTATGTCCAAGAGGGAGATAATTTAGAAGTATTCTTGACTTCTTCAAATGTGTTTAATAAGATTTTTAGATGTTATCAGGCATTAATTTGTATAGTTCTGGAATTATTCCATCTAGTCCTGATGTTTTATTTGGTTTTAAATTTTGATTTGTTCTTTTAGTTCTCTAAAGGAAAAGGGCTTATCTATTTTATGTTTGCATTCTTTTGCTAATTTTTGCTGTATGTTTTCTTTTAAGAATCTTATCTAAAATGCTGCTACTACTAAAACTGGTTTTGTTTTATTAATTTTATCACAGTGCATAAAGCATTTTAATATATCATTCAGATCTGTAACTTTCACTTCTTTAGCCTTTTCTTTATACACAATGCCCAGGATTCACGAAGCCTCCGTGTAAGAGTTATAACTCTTACACGGAGGCTGCAGTTAAACTGAGTGATGTCAGCATGCTCTGCATATTCATGAGAGCATGCTGAATCACACCTAAGTCGAACACGGTCCGTGTAAGACAGTAGGGGGCGTGACCGTAGGCAGAGCCCTGCAAGCGGACACGCCCCCAGAAGTGTAAAAGTGCCCAAAGCAGACACCCACAACAGAGTCCACGGAAATGTGAAGAAACACAACACAACACATGCCCCTACAGACTATTAAACATAAAACAATCTAAATTAACATGTCATTTTTTTTTTAAATTGTAAAGATGTTTAACCGTGAGTGCGCTCGTTTGCGGGCGTGCCATGCAGCTACAGTTAGCAGTCAATGGGAAAGCATATAAGAACTAAATATGCAAAATAAGCCAGGAAGCAATAGCGAAGCGGTAGAGATGCTGGCTGCAGAGCAGGCATTCATGGTTCGAGCCCCCACAACACAATTTTTTTTTTTGCAAAATAAGCAGGAAACAAGTCCCTGACACATAGAACACATAAAACCAGAATATATGTAAAATGCAATGAAATAGCCCATTTATATTGAATAAATGTGAGCTAAGAAATGAATATAAACTGCCAGATGTGCCCATGGCTGAGCTACAGTTCAACAGAGTGAGTGTATGTGCCCGTAGATAAGCATTGGTTTAACTGGTGCAAAATGAGTGCCCATAGCTGAGCAATGGTTTACCACGCTAAATATATGTGCCCCTAACTGAGCTGAGCGGAATATGCGTGCCAATAGCCAAATGAGGCTTAAACCAGCGTGCCCGTTTGCGCGAGCGCACCGCAAACAAGCTAACTGACGGGCAACGTTGAGCAAGCCGTATCAAAACTGCCTTTACACAGACACACCCCTCAACATGTCTAGACAGTCATGAAAAATAAAAAGCAGTGGCCAGGTTCGAACCCAAGATACTATACACCACAGTCAAGGTACAGAACCACTAAGCCATGACAGCAGTACCTAGAAATGCAATAATAGCTCATATATAGGAATGAATACAAACTGCAGCATGACAATGCAGGTTTACTGAAGTTGATACAATTCCAAATTGGCCAATCACAGATATGTGCGGGAAAAACGGACTATATAAGCCCCATAGGCGGGAATACACAGCATAAACGATTGTAGAACAGACCTGCAGGCAGAATGTCAGGTGTAGGTGAGGGTAGTCGCTTTCGAGTGCAGAGGTGGGGTGTTGAGGAGTCCAGGTACATGGCCTGGCTCCTAGTCCACAACCATGAGGCCCAACTCATGCAGGGCCAGGTCCTCTGGGGAGCGTACAAGGCTGAGGCGTGGGACCGGTTGGCTCATGAACTCACCAGTGCAACAGGAATTCCTAGGACAGGTGAGCAGGTCCGTCACCACCATGCGGACCTGAAGAGACGTAAGCAGGACCAACTGAACCTTTGGATCCAGGAGGCCCGGCAATCACCCAACGCCCCACCACTGAGTAAGTATCAATGAATTATGTATGTAGAAAGTTAAACTACCTGAAATTATGGAGATGTGTATTCCAATATCACTTCATTTATATTACAGCTGCAGGTGTCCGTTTTGCGAAC
The DNA here is from genome assembly GCF_019279795.1 of Protopterus annectens. NCBI lineage: Eukaryota > Metazoa > Chordata > Ceratodontiformes > Protopteridae > Protopterus > Protopterus annectens. Next base: position 96,817,001 of record NC_056748.1, read on the forward strand.
CGCAGAGCCTATGCCGATAGGCTGGTGCGGTTGCGCCACCATGCAGGTCAGTAATCCACTACTAGTAACTGTAAAGATATATAAATGTATGACAGTCAGCATAAGAGTGCAGTGTAGCCAGGAAGGAATTAAATGTGCAAGTCACAGTGTGAAAGTGTATGCAAGTATTGCCTGATTACAACAGCTCCCAGCCTGTAAGTTGAAACTAATCATGACACTGTCCAACACATATATTGAAATAAAACTGCCCTGCCTGTAAGAAAATAGTACACAACCTGCAGCAGCATGTAAAGTATAGCTGCAGAAGAGGATGAAATCACATGTGTGGAATATATCCCTGTGGAAATACTGAAACATGACAGAAGTGAGACTGCTGGAAAGAACTGTAATAACTACTGTTAAAACATGTCAATAAAGCCTAGTAGTACCAGTCCGAATAGTAACATGAAAGCAAGTGAGAGAGTGTGAGAAAGTGTCAGGAATACAGCACTACAGTAGTAATAACCCCTGAATAAACTATACTGCAGTCAGGACATAATTAAATGCATGTGAGACTCAGAACCAAACAGAAAAATCTGTTCAAAGTGTTGCTGCATGTGGAATGTGTACACCAAAATCTGGATATGTTGCTCCCAGTTTGAAATATGCAGATAGGATGATTGTCTGATATACCAAAAATCCACACCTGTCTACAAGTATAGAAAGCAAAGGTAACAGGATGATGTATCTGCACAAAGTTCAATATGAATGTGTATGAACAGCAATAAAATGTAGATTTATGTTGCAGTAACAGTCCCATCTGCAAGGTTAAGTAGTTAACATATAGGACACTGTAGTTAGAACAGTAGTGTGTATATAACTGTAGCTATTAGAAATGTACAGCATATGTATTTGTATTCGAAGGTGTTAATATTACGTTTGATTTACCCCACCCTCTAACCATCTATAACCCATTCCACGTGAAAATGGTATGTGTAATCACAATTACCACCCCTGGACATCTGTCCTGTTGGGTCATATATATTTGCATGTCTGTTGATGCATCCGCCCCATTCATACATCCACACCTGATGGCCTGTTGCCATCAATCAACCCTGCATGTTGTTGGACTGTGTATTACTGTTCAAATTATGCATGTGTTATGCACGCTGTTCAATGGTGTGAATAACTGGGTGTTTGGTTAATGGGAATACTAATGCATGCTGTTACAACTAACTGTGAATGGTATTTATATGTCACTAACCCAAACTGTCATGACATAATGCAAAACATAGAACGACAGGGAAGGCGGGTTCCGGCGGACCCACCTCTCCCACCTCAGCTGGCGAGTGCACCTGGCACTAGTGCCGAGTCCGGACCCTCCTCCGGTGGCCCTGTGCCACCTGGGTGGAAGCGCTGCAGGGATGGGGCTCGCCCCCTCTGCAAGTGTGGCCGGAGGAGATCCACCACTCACCCTCCGTGGCGTCCGGACTGTGGTGCGTGGGAGATTCGGGACTCTGTCCTTGAGCCCCTACGCCAGCTCGAGGCACGGTGGCAACTAACGGGCATGCCCGTTGCCCGCCTACACAGCCCCAGCACAGCCCGTCCTGGGCAGTGAAGGAACAGTGGCAACTGCCTATGGGTGGGGATATCAGTTCCACTGTTGCCATCTGTGGGCTCATGGGCTCTGGACATCCAAACCTCCGTCCCGTCAATTGTGTAACCCCCACATGTGTCATACACGCCCCTGTATGCGTCTTGTTTGTCTTGTCTGTTAACCTACCCAACCTACCTCCCCAGCTGTACCGACTACCTTCACCTGACATACCACTCTCACCTGAAAAAAAAAAAAAGGGCACTCTGTACCCACAAAAAATTACGCCCCATACATAGCTGCCCATTCCGCATTATATGTCTACTGGACATGGAACCCATCAATTCAATTGGCTGTACAACAGGTATTATTGTTGTCCTGACACCTCTCTCAGGGGTGGAAGGTTTCAAATGTCACACCAAATTACATACATATGCACAGCTGTTGCTGATGAAGAAATGGGCAGCTATGGGCCTTACCTACATCCCTCCTGCACATCCCAAGCTTGTTTCCCTACTGTCTTACCCTCTTTGTGACCCCTTTTTCACCACTTTCCTGTCTCCCCGTTTCTTTTCTTTCAAAGAAAATAGCGTGGAGTGTCGCAAGAGAAAGCACGTTTAAGCGGTTGTAAGCGGGTAACGTGTGCGGAGCTAACCGCCAGTGCGCATGCGTGAGCTCCACACAAACCAGCGCTAGCCCGGTTACAACTGCTTAAAAGTGCCTTAGTCACTTTGATTGACAGGTCCTGTACTCAGTTCCAAAGAAAAATAAAATCCCACTGTGAGTCCCGAACCCAGGACCTTGGCAACTATAGTCTGCATGACTTACCACTAAGCCATGACTCTTATATAAAATCAGTGTGCTAAAGTAAATATATCATGCAACAGTAGGAATGAATGTAAAGGGAATATAGATGTGTAGTACACAAAGCATGACGTTTAGAATCACAAACAAAAATGGTGGATTTCAATAATAGTAGTGTGTGAACAGAAACAGCCATGCTAGTGGGAAGCTAGTAGGTAATAATGTCACCATAGCACCTTGCAAGACACACACATACTCACAGCAGGATAAGCACTGCCCATACCCCACAACCCCTTACAGGAACACATCCGGACCAAGTAATAAAATATGTGGAGCAAAGGCCCAAAACCAGGGACACATTACAAATAAAGGTACAACACACGCAGACAGTGCAGAAAGTAACAGGGTCTACACCTTGTGGGATGTTTGGAAGGGTATGCAGTCTGGAACTTGAATGTTTGTCACCATATTCTGACTACAGGCCAGACTGCCTTGCCAGATAAAGGTGTGCATGAGATATTGACCAAATTATGAGGCAGAAATGTGGACAGCCTGCAAATATCTGTACACATGACGGGTCCAACACCACCATATTTGCATAGTTAAGGACCTAGACATAGCAACAGTGAATGTCTTACAGGGATGTACCACAGACCCCACGTGAAATGTACAAACAGTAGGCAGAAAGGTGTAACACATGCAATGGTAACTATGTAGTCTGGAAAGTATTCACCACTTGCATGGCAGAAAAACTGTAGTAATACATATGCCCATGCTAACCCACAGTCACAACTGCAGCATACCAGACATTTTAAGGGGTGTACCCCACTGATAGGTACCATTCCATGAGGCACATAACTGATGAACCTGAAAGCCTCTGGGGCCTGCTCAGCAGCATACTCAAATACCCTAATAGATGTCAAGGCCCACACCATGGCCAGACCACACTGCATGCTGTAACACCCTAGCAGATATAGCAAGCATTCCAGGGTGTGAATGTACATGGAAAATAGGAAAGCTACAGCAGCACACTACAGTCAAGACACCTAGCAGGCATACAAGTACTGACAGTAAAGGGCAACTATTGAAGCCTTAGCAACAGAGTGCAAGCAAAGTGAAAGGAAAGCACACACACACACACACACATTAACAATAGTAGTAGTTGTAGTTGTTAGTGTACATACACAGTCAGTACAGGAAACTGGAGATATGAATGGAGGAATGTTAATCCACAACACACCGGGAAATATGAGAGAGATACCAACCTTTACACTCACAGAACGTTGTCCACAGCATAACAGCATGGTCCCTGCCCTTAACATCTGAAAGGGCTACGCCTATCTCACACACCTTTTTATAGCACAGTTCTGAAATCACAGTGAGAACTGCAATCAGTACACAACTGGCTGCATGCAATTAGCAAATGCTGGCTAACAATTGGTGCAGAGGCCATCACATGGGCATATGCAGATACCTACAAAAGTATGCTGTACTCCATGTCCACGCATGCAATACTTTCATTGCACCCTGAGAAGGACGTGAGAGACAGACAGAGACAGAGAGAGAGAGAGAGAGAGAGAGAGAGAGAGAGAGATAGAGAAGACTGCAATTAAGCAGACAGAAACGAATTGCTCAGCAACAGCTACCTGAAAGCTGACAACTGGGAAGTGGAGCAGCAGGACAGAGAGCCAGACAGTAGCAGAAGCAGCTGTGACAAACACAGGTAATGTAAAGTAATACTATAAAGGTGTACATACTGTGAACCCTCCATATGTGTCATTGGTCTGTATCCATATGTATATGAAGATGTGTAAAGGGCAGGAGACATACAGCAACTATCAGTGAAGGCTGTACATACATTTGTATGTGTGAGCATCTATGTGCACATATCAATGTTGTTTGATTGTAGGTTGTAGTGCCATGTACAAATTAGGTTACACAGCTATGTATGTTTAGCAGTATGTTAGTGTGTGTATACAGTATGGTAGACAAATATACTGATATACCTGTCTAACATATGGATATGTATGTATGTCAACATATGTATGTGTATATATATATATATATATGTATATATATATATACATATGATATGCATATATGTATACATACATAGAGAGAGAGATGTAGGACTACATAGACAGATGTCGATAGAATATTGTACCAACATATCTATGTAATGCACACATGCAGATATAGATATATGTAGATACATATACATAGACAGACTGATCTGACCACCTACAGGTATGATTGTATATGATGACCTGCAACACAGCCTGTCCCCCTGTCGCTCACACCCCTCTGCCCCTCCACATCTATAGCAAAATATGTACATCAATATATATATATGTGCATATGTATACGGACATATTTATATATATATATATATATATATATATCTATATACATATAGACATATCTATATACATATATATATATATATATGTATAGAGAGAGAGAGAGAGAGATGTATATAGAGTCTGAGTGAGGCACATGTGTACAGATGTATTGCAACAGGTGCCTGGTGACAAAGGCACGGAGTGAACACCAGTGTCAAATCCGGAGTAACATACCACATTCCAGATCACCTACACCAGTAACCACCAGATATGTGAGTGTCCGCCCACCACTGCATGTGTCAGGGGTGGGCAGGGTCAGACATGTGTACAATAGTGGCCCCAATGATAGTCACAGTGGCACACTATCCCTGGAATAGCTGCACATGGTATGTGTCCGCAGACATGGTGAGTCAGGTATGGACATGTAGGTCGGTGTACCCCTCACAGCACATAATGGATGCCATGGTATGGACCTCACATGACAGCAACAGATATGGAGAAGGACACAGTGACATGTACAACACTGTGACAACGCACCCAAACACAGTACCAATGCACAGTGACTGACAACACCACAGAGTACACATATGCTACCCACGTAGAGGTTACCACCCCCAGATTCACATATGGAGGTCACACCCATGACAGATGTCCAACAACCATAGTAACACCTCCCACCATCCACAACCTAAATGTCTGCTGTGTGTCGTCTGTGCCACTGCAATAGTGTGCACATGTGGAGGTACGGGTTCCAACTCACAGATAGGACACACCCTGCAATAAACCACACAGTGTTAAGAAGCAAGACACCCCATATGTACATGTCACACATACCCCTGCTGAATGTTAGTCAGATAGGTAATATGCCATATGAGTCACCCTGTGTAACTGTGTGATGGCAGCAGGTACCATCACACCACATGTGTCACAATGGTCAGGGTAGCAGAACAGTACGCTGCTGTAGACACAGGGGCAATAGCATATTGTATAGTATTGTATTGTAATGTAATGTATTGTGTTGTATTGTATCGGTATGGTGAGGTGCCTCCTTCATGGAGTGGAACCACTGCTGCTGTGCGCCAGTGTACAGGTACATATCCTGTAGTCAAGCTAGTGTTACATAGCACTTCTATATGTGTGTTTAGCTCCTGTCAGAGGTTATGTAGCATGCAACTGGGGATACCATCAGGTCCCATCCATGTCGTGTATTCTGCTGTCCTGTGGGTGTCCCTCACCTGGACATCTGTGATGACTTGGAGGTTAGGGTCAGCTGGGATAACTATGCCTTATTACAGGGGAGAGGGCGGGGTGACACCTGCACTGAACCTGTCCGCCACAATGTTGTCTATCTGTGGTGTCAGTGAAATATGTGTTGTGTACTACCTATGGGCATAGAGGATGGCTCCTGACCAGGTTGCTAACATAACTGAAGTAGGCCTCCTGGTCATCTGTAGTGTCACTCTTGACGTCTCTCTCAACATTGCCCATGTAGTCAGTATGATGGGAAATAGATCCTTACCAGTGCTGCTCAGACATGCCCTCCCTTCAGTGAATGATGCTCTGTCTTGCAGTAGCTTACATCTTCTGTAATACAATCTGTCTATGGCTGGGGTCCGCCAGACAGGATGCTGTCCCTTTGTGGATAGTGTCTTGGCCATATATGGGATTGCATGATCCATGCATTCTTGGAGATGTCTGTAGAAAGCAATTGTGTAGGGGTCAGCATTGTGGGTTGTATCTGCCACTGGCCCAGTGGGCTGTAAGGATACCATATCACTGTTACAAAGTGTAAAGTCTGTATCTGTAATGTTATGCACTGTAGCCATCTGTGCTGGTGGTGGAGGTGGGATATGTATATCCAGGGCAAGCAGTGTGTGGTCAGCCCACAGTATTTGCCGATGTAGGCCATACAGTACCTAGATACAAACCCCCAGAGTGAGGAGGTGCTTCTGACCTGAATTGGTGTTCTGACTGCTGGTGTTTGGTAGTATGTCGTATGGAGCCTGGCAGGTACTGTTGCACAGTTGCTGGCCGAGCACTGATACCTGGCCATCTACATGTGTATCCACCAATAGACAGACAGATGCTACATATGTGAGATATGTTGTATCATAACAGTCGAGTAGCATGTGTAGTATGTGTGCCAAAGTCTGCTGACATATATTGCTGATACCAGGTTATCTTCTTTCTCAGGTACATGGCCCACCCAAGGAACCCCACCTACTCCGCAGCTGAGGATGAGGAGATACACCAGAGCCTGGTGCGGGACTATGCAATACTCTTTTCCCGCACCAGCCAGAATCAGCAGGTGAGGGCTGCACTGTGGCAGGACCTTGTCCGTCGGGTAAATGATATAGGCATGCATAATAGGACATATGAGCAGGTACGACATCACTGCAGTGATTTAATCAGACATGTCCATCAGCGTGCGTCAGATATCCACAGGCAACAGGTCGCCACAGGTGGTGGGGTGGCTACACATCCCCCACTCACCAGACTGGAGGGACTACTCCTGAGTGTAGTGGCTCCAGTCCACCAGCAACAACAACAGCAGCAGACATGCATCATGATGGAGGCTGGAGCCACACAGCAGCAGGACAGTGAACGTGCAGGTAATATGTCATATGTATAGTTGACTGTTGTGTACACTGGTAGTTAATGCATGTGTGTGGTGTGTCCTTGGTTCGTAGCTGCCACCATAGTATTTAATGTGCAAGTGTGATATCCTCAATATTAGCTGCAGACCTGTGAAAGGCGACTGTTGTACTCCTGACCTGTATCATACTCACTAACAATGGCACAGTTGTGCCCACTAACATTAGTTTCCTCATGTCTGCAGGACCCTCTGGTATAACTGCATTGCAGCCTATCCATGCTGGTGAGTGTCTATTTACAATACCTGTAATAGTGTTGATAGTAATAGTACTATTTGGCATACTTAGTAGTGCTCTTTTTATGCATGTAGGTGTGTCTGTGTCTGTGTGTCGATATCACGCATACTGAGTACTGTACAATTGTGTGAAACTGTGTGCATGTGTGCATGTGTGCACCTGTGCATGTGTGCACCTGTGCATGTGTGCATGTGTGCATGTGTACATGTGTGCACCTGTGCATGTGTGCATGTGTGCACCTGTGCATGTGTGCATGTGTGCATGTGCGTGTGCGGGTTACTGTGTGCATGTGTGCATGTGTGCACCTGTGCATGTGCGTGTGCGTGTGCGATGTGCAGGTGTGCATGTGTGCACCTGTGCATGTGTGCATGTGCATGTGTGCACGCGGTGCACCTGTGCATGTGTGCATGTGTGCATGTGTGCATGTGTGCTGCACGTGTGCATGTGTGCACCTGTGCATGTGCATCGCTGGTAATGTGTAGACACTGTAAACTGTGTTTCCTGTTTCCTTCCCACAGGTTCTGTTGCTGCTCTGGTGTAATGTAGCAGGGAACCTGAGTCAGGTGCCATGGGTACTGATGATGATGACATCTGTGTAATGGCACAGGATGGTATGCCAGGGTCCGCCATTGGTCAGCCGATTGACAGTACACAGCTGTCGACCCCATCAATGCGTACAGTTATCCTGCCAATACACCCCTTGTCACCACTGTCCCTAGGTGATGGACAGCATACAGTGGGCATTGACCAGGGTAATGTGGTATCTGTGGCACATGCCTCCCCACACAGCAGCCATGGCCATGGCCCAGAGATGGTACCACACAGACAGATGTCCAGGGGTTCTCGTGGAGCATCCGTGGGCGTACTGCCCCTGTCACGTGCCCACAGAGGTCTTACAACCTCAGCTATGTTTTGGACTGTCATGCAGGCACAGTCATGTATGGAACGGTACACCAGACAGGGTCTGAGGGAGCTGGCAGCATGTCGCACAGCCATGACTGACAGTATGCGTGACATTGCTGCTGCCATCCGTGATTTTCACCAATACATCAGACAGGACATTGTGGGGACATATTAGACCAGTTCCACAACTACATGTCCATAAGCCAGGGTGATGGTGGGTGGTTGGCGTCGGCGATGCGCCACAGCAGCAGCAGCACGATACGGTCAGCGGCGACAGCGGTGACAGCAGCAGCCCCAATGCAGCAGCCATGCTGGGTCTGTGCTGTCATCTGACCACCCAGGAGACCACGCAACGTGGCTCTGGCCAGGCCCGACAGGGCTCTGTGTCTGTGTCCTGTGAGTCAGTGAACACCTGCTTCTGATGACAGTACCCAGTCTGGGTTGGTACCGGATATGGTCCGTAGCACCCCTGCAAGCACAGGTACTGTGTCCGTGGCCAGAACACTGATCTGTATGACCTGGCAGGTACAGTCTGTGGCTGTCCACAAACACCAGTATATGGCAGCCATGAGGTGGAACTGTGTGCATCCATACACACATGCAAATTGACAACACCTAGGGCTACACACACACACTGCATCAACATTGCCCCACCTTCTACTGCTGTCCCTCACCAACACACATACACATACATGTCAATTGGTGGTATGGGTGGCTGGCTCAGGCATACCAAGTTCACACCCTGTGCATATGATGAAACTGTGCCACCTCCTGCAATCTGTAACAACTGTGCAGGTACAGGTTAACATGTTGCTGATGCACAGGGTGACCACATAGATGTGTAGTAAAAGCATCATGTTGTTAACAGTACTGTGTGCTGAATTAATTGTGGGTATATCACAGCATGCCTGATGCAGTAAGTGTGTGATTGTCACGTCCTGTTGTCTACACCCATGGTAAGTACCATAGTGTATCATCTGCACATGTTGGCATACTGGTGGTAATGATGTAAACAGATGGCGACATACATAGGTAGCACGGGGGATAGGGTAATGAATGTAGTAATACACAATGATGGACATGTAGATTGCAAGTGGCATGTTGCCCACACTAGACACTGCAATGCAGATGTTTGAGGATGTTGATATGTGTGCAGTACTACACGACTGGTACAGGACACACAGGAGCACCCTAGCACTGCATGCGCACATATCATACCATGCTAGACAGCCCCAACACACATGACTAACTGTCACAGGAGGGAGGGTCCCCATATATGTCAGGGATACTGTGGTGGCAGGCCAGGGAGCATACATCCTACTAAGTATGGCACCACTGAGTGAGGGCTCACTGTCTATTTGACATGTGTATTACTGCAGGTATGTGCACATTGGTTTCTATCCAGTTATTGTACATCCTGACAGTACATGCATGTTCTGTACACTTGTGTGCACTGAGACTGGACCCTAGCCATCTGACCCGTGTATTTCCATGTACATGTGCATAGTGCCTGCATAGTTGCAGTGTTACCTACTGGAACTGGTACAGCTTGTTTGTTGTACAATGGACTACATGGAGCCCTGTGTACTGTAACTTTGTTTGCATGCATGTGAGCTTGCAATTACCCTGGAATACTGATCACACCTGCGATGCATAGTTATAGAGCTTCTGTGGACTCCTACTGCCATCTGCATAGCCTACTATATGTATGTCCATGTCCCACTTGACAGATTGTCACTGTTGGTCCTGTTCACATGTACATTGCCTGTGACACAGTGCATATGACCTGCCTGGCATGTGTGTCCACGTGAGCAGTCATATATGCTACCGCTAACTAATCACAGGCACTACACCTTCACACATTCATCTTCTGTTGAACTACCTGCTTTGCTAGGGACAGCCTGCACCTGTCACCCCTGGCCTTTCACATATTGGCATAGGCTCTTGCTACACCCATGTTGCCTATGTTAGGCAGGGCTCAAATGACAAACCCACCTTCATAGGTATCACAAGGGATAAGACACTAGGAGCAATGCTACCCAACGCCAGACATCTAAACCTCCAGATACATGCACCCGAAACACTCCTTGGCATGGAACACATCGATATCTGTGCAGTATCAGATGCCTGGTTCAGGGCTAGTGGGAGCCCATCAGCACTACTGGGTGTAACCCAGTTGATTTCTTTGATACAGTCTCCAAGGCCATTGCCGAGGGGAAGGTGGTCCACACAGACTACCTGGACCTTGCAAACGCCTTTGCAACAATACCCCACTTGGGCATTCTAGGGAAGCTCCCCAGCTTAAATATAGGCCCCTATGTCACTAGCTGGATTGCACAGTGGCTCAAGAGCAGAACCCACATGGTTAGCATTGCTGGAGCCATGCCAGACCCCATAACAGTTACAGGTTGTGTCCCACAAGGCTCAGTCCTGGGACCCTCTTGTTTGGTATATGTTTATTGGAGGTACAGGCCAACACGGATGGAGTGTGGCTGTACAACTGTGCAGATGACTGCGAACTGGCCACCATACTCAACTCTCCAGCTGACACAAGCATTGTCCAAAGGGGCATCATAGCAACAGGCGACTTGTGCCAGAGCCATGGCCGTCTGCTGAACAGTGTTTAGAAGGGAAATGTGCATCCTGTAGTCTGTTCACCTAGTTGTCAAAAGGGACATTGTCCTCAAACACACTAATCCCCCTCAGCCAAAAACACACACTTGCCAATTGCAGGATTCAAACCCCTATCTGACTGTTATGACACTTGAGACGGACACATTAGCAGAGCATGCTATTTGCATTACTGGGGGTTTCCTCTTCCCCTGCTATACTTATAGAGTGCTGACATCATCAGTGTTTCAGAAAAGGGAATGGGCATCCTGTAGTGTCCTATCCTATTTGCCAAAAGGGACATTCCCTTCACACACACAAACCCCCCTCAGACAAACACACACACTTGCCATTTGCAGGATTCAAACCCCTACCTAACTATGTTATGACACTTAAGACAGACGCATTAGCAGAGCGCGCTATTCGCATTACTGGGAGATTTCCGTTCTCCTGCTGTACTTATAGGGTGCTGACATCATCGGTGTTTAGAAAGGGAATGTGCATCCTGTAGTGTCTTTTCCTATTTGCCAAAAGGGACATTCCCCTCACACACACAAACCCCCCTCAAACAAACACACACACTTGCCATTCGCAGGATTCAAACCCCTGCTTAACTATGTTATGACACTTGAGACGGACGCATTAGCGGAGCGCGCTATTCGCATTACTGGTAGGTTTCTGTTCTCCTGCTGTACTTATAGGGTGCTGACATCATCGGCGTTTAGAAAGGGAATGTGCATCCTGTAGTGTCTTTTCCTATTTGCCAAAAGGGACATTCCCTCACACACAACCCCCTCAGACAAACACACACACTTGCCATTCGCAGGATTCAAACCCCTACCTACCTATGTTATGATACTTGAGACAGACGCATTAGCAGAGCGCGCTATTCGCATTACTGGGAGGTTTCTGTTCTCCTGCTGTACTTATAGGGTGCTGACATCATCGGTGTTTAGAAAGGGAATGTGCATCCTGTAGTGTCTTTTCCTATTTGCCAAAAGGGACAATTCCCTCACACAGACTTACACACACACCAACCCCACTCACACACACACACACTGAGCATTTGCAGGATTTGAAACCCCTAACTAACTATGTTATGATACTTGAGGAGACGGGCGATTAGCAGAGCGCTATTCGGATTACTGGGAAGTTTCTTTTCACCTGCTGTACCTATAGGGTGCTGACATCATCTGTGTTTAGAAAGGGGAATGTGCATCCTGTGGGGCAGCAGACACCAAAGACACTGGCTAAGCTGTCATTCCCTAGGGCAGACAGCCTAGTGTTGACCTCTACACCATTATGTTTGATTGTCAAATGCACATTATTTGTTGCTGATAGACTGTTTGCATATCTTTATTGCCATAGCATTCCCTGTTTGTGTGAACAACTTCTGCATCTGTGGAAAATGTTTGCATATGGGAGGGATCCACTATATCACGTATGTCTCTGTAGTCATTTAACTGTGTGCACTGGGCAGACTGCTGTAATGTTGTTAGTTCCTGGCATAACACATAACAATACCAGATAGGTGTGTCCAACTGCTAAGCCGAGATTTTGCCTAAGTGTGTGAGCATGCCCAGTTCAGCCTTCCTATGGCATGTTGTCAAAGTGTGTGAGCATGCCCAGTGTGAGCATTCCATATGTTGGACTCTGCAGCCCACCACATTCGTGGATGTGTGTGAACTTCAACAACTATCACCCGTTTATGGTTGTGGGTTGTGTGTCATGTTGTGTAGTTACTGTACAACTGCTTTGTGTGTGAACACAACAGGATTATACTGTGCCTGCAGTGTTTGCATGGGATACTTTGCATACAGTTGTCAACATCCTTTCACACTGACCTAACACTGTAGTTCTGGGGTAGTAGTGTGCAGTATCCATTCAGGTGACACCTTTGTTGAGGTGGACCACTGTTGTTGTACACTGCTCTTTGGGTACATATTCTGTGGTAAGGCTGACATTGAGCAGTCGTGTGGTTTGGCATTCCATTCATCTTAGAGTCCATGTTGCACTAGGCCCAGGACACCATCTCATACCATTGCTGCTGTGTGTTCTGCTTTGGAGATGTTGTGTGTTACCTCAGCATCTGCAATGTCAGGGGGCCATCAGTCTGCTGGGATAGATATTCTGCATTCGTGGGGGGGGGGGGGTTTGCACTGCACCTATCAGGATGTATGTTGGCAATATGTGTGTGTGTGTTTGAGGTATTTGTGTGATTCGGGGCATATCTGTGAATTCCCCACATGGCTCCTACCATCAGTTGTGTAAGCCTTGGGATTATCCTCCGTGTCCTGTACAATTTGTATCTACATAGGTTCATAGGTTCATATTAGGCTATCCACCCTGGGCATTTGTTAGCCTAGCCAGAGTGTGTGTGGCTTGTGAGACCCCGTGCTATGTGGATATTATGGCCATTTATGGTTTGCTTTGCTGTGCCTCTGTCTGGACATGACACAGTGAGAACCCCACTGTAACTCTACAATCATCCATCCACTTGGCAAGATTCCTGTTGAACAGTGTCAGTGAGGGGCTGTGCCTAAGATGCAGTGGGATTCTGGTCCAGGGTGTGGGGAGCCTCTGGTTTATGTATCTGTCCCACCGGCACATCCTATTTCATTATTTGTGGAGGTGGACATCTGTCACTCTCGCAGCTCCAATGGATATGTGTTTTCTGGGGTGGAGCAAGTCCATTACTCCTGTGTTGGGCATGGCCTCCTACGACAGGCATGCAATGCCTCTGTGTGGGCAGTATGTGACTGGATTCAGCTGGGGTGTCTGCAGCCAGGCAGCATATGACATATATTTGGGACACTTTATCCTCTTGGTGAGGTACCTTTGAGGTCTTTCTAACTGCTGCAGGTGTCAGGTATGGTAGATCCCATATGAGGCATTGTACTGGATTATGGGTTTGATTAGAGGGAGGTATAGGGGCACAGTGACCTCTGTTGCCGTACATGTGACTCCTTTCCTGATACGGTGTCAAGTGTAGACAGTCTTCCTAGCCACATTGGCAATGTGGGTGTCACATAACAGGTTACTGTCCACTTGTGTCCCTAGGTCCCTGGTTACTCCTTCCATACATAATGCTTTACCACCTATGTGGTAATTCGTGGTACCTTGTTTGTTATTTGGTGGGACATTCATACTGTCCAGTGTCTTCGGGACGGCTGGGTGGGGTTATTGTGTGTGAGGTGCGGTCTGTAGCATGCTATGGACTGCACAGCAGTCTTGCCTACAGTTAGTTCCACATGGGTGTACTCCTCTGCCTTGTGCATTGTCAGTTACCTGGACGTATGGGTGTCTGTGCTGCCTATGGATACTCACCCTCCTTTTATGTTTTGTTCCAGGTTTTGGGGCCGTGACACATGGTACGTGGTATAACCTAGTAGTGCTGGTGTGCTGTCAGGAGCTTTGCAGCAGGTTTGTGTCACTGTGCGGACATCGATGTTCTCTATTCAGGGGATGGCCTCGTGAGCATGCATATTGGAGTGTACACATCTGGCATTGGTCAGCATTTCCCTTATGTTTCTGCCCACTTATGTTTTCTCAGGTGGTGGGTCAGTCTGTTCAGCCTTGCCTACAAAAGGCTCTATGGAGGTGGCAAAGGCCTTATCCAATATTCAGACGCCCAGGGGTAACAGGTGCAGGCCATCTCAGGGACAGCTGCGTGGCATGTCAAGCATGACATCCCAGGCAGACAGACATTGGATCCCCTTGGAATGACACCGGTAAGTGTACTACTTGCTATGGCTGATCATTCCGTGTTTGTACTGTGGCATTATTCTTGGTAAGGGTAGGATGCTACAAGCGGTGCTGTCATACCGGCCTGGACTACATAATCAGATAGCTCATCTGTGTCTCTTTACATGTAGTCTAGGGCAGTACATCTCAGGTCATTCACACCAGCATGGACTATGACTGCATCATATTTCTACTTGCTTTGGAGTGACCTACATATTTCTGTTATGTGGCATATTGTGGCAGCCTACAGGCAGCTTACTGTACCCTTTCCCTTGTTCAGTCTGGTGTGCGGGACAGCAGTGTGTCTGACTATGGAGTCACCTATTACAACTGTATCAGGCATGTTGTTTCCCCTTCTGGCCTGTGACTGTTTGGCACACCAGCTTTGTGTGCTATGTGTTGCATGTGCTATGTTTGGGGGCTGTTTCATTGGGTATCTGCTTTAGCGGCTTCTGTTGGTGTGCTGTGTTTGTGATTTCTGCCTCCGGTAATGTATTTCCGTGTTTATGTGTTTGGTTTGCAGTTGTGATAGGTCTATGTGGGTATGTGTTTGTGGTGTGTGTGGTTACCTTCTCCTATTGACTTGTTTTGGGAGTACTGAGTTGGGGGAGCTCAGCCTCCATTTTGGATGGATGGTTGCATCTCTCACATATATTTGTATTCCTTGGGTGGGGTTGGGGGTTGTCTGTGTACTTGGGGCAGGTGTAACATTGCCTCAGGATTATAGATTCCGTGTTGTGGCTGGCCTTTGTGGATTGCATGTGTGGACAGATTGTATTGCCATACTACTGATCAGTAATTACTTCATTGTTCATGTTTGCTCTATCATGTAGTAGCTTCCTCATTCTCTTGCATGTTTTGGTTATGGCTGGTGTCCACCATGCCAGATATAGGCACTGTGTCCTGTTTTAATGTAGGACTGCATATTCCAAGCATTCCTGGCAGTGTTCATGGACTGGCTGTATTACAGGTTCTGCGGTGTGGCCCATATATTGCACCTGCACGGGAGCTTTGATGGATTCCACATCAGTTTTGAGGTGTGCAAATATTGCTTAGCACACGTTTTCCACTGTGGTTTTCCAGACAGGGACTGTGGTCGGGATTTGTATATCCAGTGTGATTACTATTTGGTCTGGTTTTACAAGTGGGCAGTACACTTCTCATCTTGACATCCCATACCCATGTTGCTGATTTGATTGCCCCTCTTGTGGGGGTGGTACGTTGTTCCTGGGCCTATTGGTTTGTGGATTCGATGAGCTTTTGTCCTACACTGTTGCAGCTGGTTTAATGCTCCCAGTCTATATGTCTGGGTATTTGCAGTCGCCCAATATAATGTGGTTTGGAGGACTTGATCTATTCATGTATTTCAGCATGGGCCGGATGCAGTTCCTGGTGTTGGGCCAGTAGTCTGTGGCAGGCTATGTACTGGGGGGCAGTTTTAGCCACTGTTACTTGTGCATGGCTAGTCCATGCTGCTTTTTGTGGTGGTACCGACATGGGGGTGTGGTTATCCTTGACATTTCTTGCTAGTCACCGTCATTTTGTAGCTTGTTCCAAGTTTTGAGGCTGTACAGCACAGTATGAGGTGTAACCTGGTAGTGTTAGGGTGCTGTTGTGAGCCTTGCCTCAGTGTTCTGTTACAGCACAGTTATCAACATCTCCATACTGGGTGGTCTTAGACTGCATGCATCTTGCTGTTTCAACTTATCCGTTGTCTTCTTCTTATCCCTTCTGGTACCTATGGAGATAGGTTTGTGTTTTGGGCCTTACCTATTCGGGGCACACTGTGCGTGGCAACAGCCTTTGCCAGTATCCATACGGCCTGCACTGATAGGTGCACACCAGTCCTAGCAGGTGGTGCATCATGTCATGCTCAGCATGTCATCCCAGACAGGCACACATTGGGTCCCCTACGACTAACTGCGATACTTCAGTCTATTGTTGCACTTGATTGTCTCGTTGTCATGTTGTGGCATGCTGCTTGTTGAGGGTAGGATGTTAGTCAGGGTCCTCAGGTGTGCATATGGGACTTGGTGTTACATTACTTAACACATAGCATTCATGCCTCAGGTGGTGCTGCAGGGCCACCTCTGTTGGATGCACATACTACACTCCTGTACATGTTTGGAAGCAGGTTGTGTCATGTTAGGCATCCCTGTTACTGTTTGAGTGAGTCAGGCGGGTATCATTCCCAGTGTTCCTACTGACCAAGTGTATGTGCTATCGTTGCCTCTTTGCCAAGGCCAGGGCATACTGGGCACGCCTCCTTCTGCCTACTGGGGCAGGCTCAGGTTGTTCCTCCTCTGAGTCACGCTGTGCCTGTGGTGGCCTTGGCAATGGTGGGGGGCTGTTTGGCCTGGCCCTATGCTGGTCCTGCTGCAGCTGTTTTCGCAAGATCATATTATGTAGCATAGCACATACCATGACAATTTGGGTACATGTAGTTGGTGTGTACTGCAAGGCTCCACCAGATGTGTCCAGACACCGGAACCGTGACTTGAGCAGCCCAAACACACGCTCTGTTACATTACATGTTTGTGCGTGTGCCTCATTATAGTGTTCCTGTCCAGTGCATACCCTGCATCCCCCACTAGGTGTCCGTGCGGGATGTCCCCATTGGCAAATGTCTGGTACAGCTGCGTCAAATGCCAGATGTGGGAATCGTGGTAGCTCCCAGGACAGCCAGCACACACATTCATTATTATGCCCTGGGCATCACACACGACCTGGCAGTTGATGGAGGGTATCCCTTGCGGTTGATGTATGCTCTACTCCGCTCACCGGCTGGTGCTTTGATGCGTATGTGCGTGCAGTCTATTGCACCCACTACCTCAGGGTATTCCGCTATTTGCTGGAAGAGACGCATGTTGCTGGCCAATATCTCACGGGCATTAGGGAAGTATACATGATCACTGACATGTGCTGACATGGCATCCAGGAACTGGTGCAATACCCTGGAAGCTGATGCCTGTGATATCCCCATCATATCACCAGTTGGTCTCTGGAAGGTACCTGTTGCTAGTATTCTTAGGCCAACACATACCTTGGTTTCCACTGGGATGGGTTCCCCTCTGTTGGTTCTGTGTGTGATGCGTGGCCTGCACAGCTCCACAATCTGCTGCAGGAGGTCTCTGTCCACTCTATAGCTCTACTATCTCCAGCTCATGTAACCCATGGTAGGTGACCCTGGGCCTGTATACTCTTCTCCTTCTCCTCACTCTGGGTTGTCTGGCACCATCTGCATTGTCACCACTGGGTACCACCTGTCCCCACTTTGAAGGGGACAGTCCCTCTTTGGGCAGTTGTGTCCTGCAAACATTGTGAAATGTCAATAGACTTTTATTCAGGCAAAAAGCTGAAGTTCTGTGTCACCACCCTCAGCAATTCACCTATGTCTCACTATAATAGCTATGGCAGCCCCTAGCATTTCTGCTCTGAGTTCAGCTTTTTCAGTTTTCAATTCTGATAACTTTCCTGTCTTGCAGTATCTGTTGTGAGAAACATTCTGCACTGCTGTTTGCAGAGTTTTAAGTGCTGGGTTGGGCTTCTAGTCTGCCTGTGTAATTGCCTGCTTCTAATTGCGTCCATCAAGAAACTTTGGTGTAGGCAACAGTGTACACCTTCCATTTCTTGACTTTCCTAGTGTTCTGTTGGGACACACCTCCTCCTTGATATCTGTCTGACATCTCTTAACTCTACATTGCCCTCCAATCTGGTACATTTATTACTGTCCTTCCCCGTGATGTCACCTATCTCTTACTCTGTTCCTCCCCTTATGTAACTCTTACACTACTCAGAATGTGCTCATTTGCTATGTGACAGTGTGATTCAGTATTGTAACACTCATTTGCATAGGATTGCCTAGTAATGCTTAGTTACATCACTTAGACTTGGCTTCCCCTTGACAACCACTGAGCGGAGGCCATGTTGTTTTGGTCTGCAAGTCCCTCCATTGACATTCAATGTATTACATATATCCTACAATTGTGGGTTTAAAACCGGTTTTCAGTTTTATGTAGCGCACCCGTTTGCGGTGTGCTGCAGTTAAACAAAAATCCCGTGAAAAAAAAAAGTTATATAATATTTTTGCACGGTTTTCATGCCAATGGCCACATATTTGGCCATTGGCATGCTTAATAACATATGCACCCTTTATTTGGAGCTGACATAGCTCCGTTTTAATGTTGCAGAAATGTACTAAGTTGTCAACTGAGTACATTTCTGCAGCTAACACGTCCGTTACACGGACTGTTCTTGCTTCCTGGATCGCTAATCACCTCATTTGCATATCTTCGGCTGCAAATGAGGTATTGGTATTCCACCCAGTCCGTGTAAGAGGCGTGTTAGCTGTCTCTTACGGACTTTGGGCTGTTCCTGAATCAGGAGGCTTACACGGAGGCTTACACTACTCTTGAACTCCGTGTAAGCCTTCCTGAATCTGGCCCAATGTCTTTAATGTGATTAATTTTATTCATTGTTTTATCTGATTGCTATTTTATGTAAGCTTTTGGGGTTGACTGAGTATGATTGTAGTTTGACTTTTTCTAAATTAATAGAAATTGTATGTTGAAGGATATCTGTATATTTCTTATTTAGAGTTTTAAGCTGGGCATTTACAGTTTTATCACTAGGTTTAAGGTTTAGTATTAATTTATCAATTTCCAATTGAAGAGATGTTAATTCTTTGTCCCATGCTTTCCTGTTTGCAATATACCAGCTATTAATTTTACCATATAAAACAACTTTCAACATGTTCCAAAGTATAGACTCGGAAACCTCATCATTATTAATGAGGTCTATGAACTGATTCATTTTTTTTAAGAACCATTCTTTAATACCTTTTAACTTTATTATATATACTGGTATTCTTTGACAATGTTGTTGTTGTTGTGTCTTTTGGCTTTTCCCAGTTAGGGGTCGTCACAGCGGAACTCCGGTCCGCTAATGATTGACAGTAGATTTTTCATGAACGCCGAGGTGCCAGCTTGATGTTCAACCTTCAACGAAGAAGGCACGTATTTTTTGACAATAAATTAGGTTATTTGGGCTTAATGTTAATTTAAAACTAATAGCATTGTGAACAGACAGTGTTCATGAGATAATAAATTAGATGCTAGAACTTTGTCTATGTTTGCCTGGGTTCCATATCTGTAAGAGTAATGTGGAAATTTCAAGTAAGCTGGTAATTTTAGGTCAGATAGATCTTTCAAATTCATACAATTAACTTAAATATCTAACTGTTTTGCTATTGAAGAATTTTTTTTGATTTATTATTTATTATTTCTTTAAGAGGCAAAATGCAAAGTCTCCAGCAAATAACATTTCACCTTTAGAGTCTAATGTAATAATGCCTAAGTACTTTTTGACAACATTCATACCTATATCTGGTATCCACTATGCATTTATAAGAGTGTAATGTATTTTACCCATTTCTAATATACTATTCATAACATACCATTTTTGTTTGACTAAGAGTCTACAATTCTAGGTATTCCTAATGTTTTTTTTTCCATAAAGTTAGAATACCTGTTCTTTTGGAATCAAATTGTGAACCAAGACTAAATAGTCCTTCAATAATAACCTGTTTACATCATTAGACAGTAAATGAGTTTCTTGTAGGAAGATAATGTTATATTTATGCAGTGTTAAATGTTTGTTAAGACCTCTTCTCTTTATTGAGTTGTTTATCCTGTTAACATTCAATGAGAGACACTTGAATGTAGTCATTATTCAGTATATAGTGTTCAAAATATGTTTTTTATAATTATTTTTAAAGATGTTCATTAATGTAATATTACAAGTACTTGTTATGGAAAGAGAGATAAAAAAGTTAAAGTAATAATGATAAAATATAAAACATTTACAATATTCCATATGGAATACATTATTCTGGGCTTGATGAATTTTTCATTTAAGTCTCTTACTAACCAAACCATGTCACCTTCAGACATTATATTTCTACTACTTCTAACATATAATCTGATAATTATTATATAAATAGTACATACAATTAAAGAAGATATTATTTACATATAAAGAAGTAAATATTGAACATTGAGCTTATTGTACAAAACAGTTTTCAGCATGGAGAAGCAGAATTTTCAATTCACATATAACAATTAACAACAAAGTATATGTGGTATGTTTTGTTTAAAATATTTTGTTCTAAATATAATGAGAACATCTTTGAAAAAATATGTAAGTTAAACATAAGTTTAGAAAAATTATTTTTTAAAATGACAGATCTTTAAAATACAGCTTGGTGCAAAGGATTAATACATTCCCATTCCTCACCAAATAGTTAAACAAAGTATAACAACATATTAACCAGTGTTTTGTTATTTAGCAGATTCATAAAGTAGGCAAGCATAGCTGTCAGTCAAATAACTAATTACAGTCTCATTCCTCTAAATAGAATGAAGATAGCACACTTTTTATGGAAATATTCTAATTCACTAAGACTAAGTGAGTTAACCTTGTCACATTAAAATGCACCTGTGCGGCATTACTCAGTACAAATCCAGTAACATCACATTAGCTGCTTCTAAGATTTGTATGACACAGCCTCACATAGATCACATTGTACTATACCATTCACAAAAGGGAACTGAAATCAATGTTGTGTCTGTACACTAGACCTCAACCTATCTGCAGCTTCAACAGACTTGCCACTGTATAGTACTATTAAAACTGTGAACACCTTCAAAATTGTTATATAGCTGGAACACATGCATTAATAAATCAACTACAACCACTGATGCCAATTCTCTGTAATTTTAGGTTTACTTTCACAAAAGGAATGACTTAGATGTTAATTATGTACTATAAATGAAGCTAAATAGTAAAAAAACTCTAGATGGTGCTACCTTAAAAAGAAGTATTTGTGTGACATTATAGATTCCCTCTTCTTATATTTAACACGTAGTATGATTAAACAGTTTAAAGTACATTACTGTATTAATTTGATTTGTAACTTCAGTATGAAATGCTTTACTTACAATATTTTCTCAAGAACAAATAATAGTTTCACTCAAACAACCTTTAGAACAGTTTGTTTTGGCTTTCTTTTTATTTTCCATGCAGTTCCTGCCTCAGACAGGTCAAAGGTTACACCATACTTCCTTTCTGACATGTGATGTGAATGTTCCCCTGTGAAGATGGAGTGTTGCTTGTACATACAGAAGCTGAGGGCCTGCTTACAAACATCTCAGAAGCACTGTAAGTAGACTCAGTGGAAAAATAACACTGAAAAAGAAAGCGTATAACACAGATGACTTGCGGATGTATTCCACAAGCCACAAATTACCTGAAAAGTCTTTACATATTCATTTTATAAGAAAAGTTAAAAAAATGGCTGAGTATTAAAAACATTAAACTAGTGATTTTTATACATATAACAATATCAAATTACACTTAAGAACATTGTTAATGGCTAAATTAAAATATAGTTGTTAAAGGCACCAAAAAGAAATGTAAGCAGTAAAAGAAACCTAAGTATACAGCTACACATATCTGCATTTTTAAACCAACCCCATGCCTGTATTTAAACTAATAGAATCTTATGTTACCATGCTGTCATACTTATATTATTATGTGTAGTTGTGGAGGTGAGGCTGTTATATACACAGCAGTATAACTATGGCATTTTACTGTTTGTTTATAATAATTAAAGTAAGACTGTTTGTCAGTATTAATCTTTTCCAAGTGATGTTATTTTAAAAGTGCAGCAGTATAGGAGCTAATATATATTAAATTATTTGTTTTAAAAATAAAAATTACCTTTAGATTATTTTTTTGAGGAATGATACAGCAACATAACTTAAAATAATTTATTGGCGTTGCAGCTAAAGATTTGTCTCTAGGATTTTTTTCTTTAACAGACCAGTCATTCTTTGCAGCTTTTTTATTTAAAGATGTACTTGCAACCATATCTTCAGCAGAATTCAATGTCTTATTTTGAATAAATGAAATAGCATTTTTTAAGTTGTCAAGCGATTTAATTCCTTCAGGCAAAAAAGAATCTAGGTTTTGCTGGGAAAATTAAACGTGTCTTAATTCCAGCTTTTTTAATGATTTTAGCAGGCTGTCCTTCTTGAGAGAAGGAAATCTATGTGAGAGATGCAATTATACAGCCAAACTGGAGGCAAAGCTCTCTCAACCCAAGACTGGAACTGACAGTCAAGAGGAGAAGGAAAATACTTGTAACACACCACCAGTCTCACATAGACCTACTAAACCAACACCAGCAAATAACACACATAAATACATGAAAACATACTCGGAGGCTCCAAATAAAAATCTGCAAAAGCAAGATCCCTGAATCCAAAAGAGGGAAAACAGGGATATGGCACAGTTATGATCACTTGCACAGAGTGTTGTGTGGGGGCCAGGAGCCTAGACTGACACAAAAGTTCAAAGAGTGTGTGTGAGTAAGAAAGGGAAGCAGGCAGGCTGAATGATGTAACTGCTGTGTCTGTGTCTATAGAGGTTCTCCATGTGAAAGTGGTGTGTGAGATTCTGCATTAACTCAGCCAAGCTCAGTACTAGCTCTACATCCTGGTATGTCAGGCAGTTGTGATCTATGCATGGTAGAGTTGGCAGTTCATCATTGTCACCCCAGACCATGCAAACTGTCTTTGCCAGGAGTTGCACTGGTACCTCCACAACCAAGGTCAGATGCACTGCTGCTACCTGAACGTGACTGATGTCTGCTGGACATGCTCCATTCACGGGAATTCCCAGCACCACAATGTCATGGCCGGTCACATCTGCTTGTGGAAAGCACATGCACCGATAGACCAGCAGAAGTACTGCCAATATGGGAGCATGATCGGGCATGGCCATGGTGGCTATCAGCAGATGTTGTGGCTGACCTCTGCCCATGAGGGTGACATTCTGCTCCAGCAGTCATTTCATCACATT
This sequence comes from Protopterus annectens, assembly GCF_019279795.1. Lineage (NCBI taxonomy): Eukaryota > Metazoa > Chordata > Ceratodontiformes > Protopteridae > Protopterus > Protopterus annectens. The sequence goes on from NC_056748.1 coordinate 96,840,790, forward strand.
CACAGCTCGTTACATGACAGACACTCCTCGATCCATCACAGACACCCCTTATTCCAACATGTCATTTATCTGGTCCACTGATTCAGGGACATGATGGAGGCAGTCATGTATGTCAGCCTATGCCGCATCTACAAACCTGAGCATTTGTCTGAAGCACCTTTCTGAATGTGCTTGTGCCTCCATGATGTCCATAAACATACACTTAGAGACACGGGAAGAGACACCTACACCAGGTGGAGAATGGACAACGGGCCCCCTAAGAAGACCCCTCCTGTGTGGCACCCCACCAACACTTTGGCTATGGCCAGGCACTGAAGTCACAGTAGCCACACTTCCCTGCTGAGTGTCCTCACCCTCCAACTGTTCAATATCTATGGGCTAAGTGGACTGGGTATGTGTAGGTCTACTAGCTGTGTCTGGGGAAAATGAAGGGGTGGCTGGATGTCAAATTCTGTGACAGATTCAACCTTTACACCCCATGACTGTGCCTCAGTTTTGCCAACATCATCATCAGTGTCTGATGAGACACTGATATCAGGTGGCACAGGGCCAACACTCACACTGTCATGATCACCTGTGATAAAAAGGAAGAAACTCAGGCATACATTAATACCTGCACTACTATGGTACAGTCTATGCTAAACAACTAGCAGTGCTGCTACTATTACAGACAGTACAGCAATACACACAACAGACCTAAAATGACACATTATGATATTTCTTTAAATTGATCTGCAGTGCTGACATGAATTTATTTGGTTTACCATCTGCAGAAGGCATACATTGCTAGATTGCTGACAGTCCTGAAATAAGTTAAGCAAGAGGTAAGGGCAACATCATCACATTTAACAGTAAAACAGAGAGTAATAAATGTACTCCTCTATATCTGCCTTAACTATACCTTCAACAGGAAAGTGGTTAACAACTCCAAACTGAGCTTATCACTGTATCAGTCTTCAATCCCCCCATAAAAAGAGATGTGACACAGAAGTAACTTTTATTTAAATTATTTTACTAAACAGCAGTATTCAACAGGTCATATAACAAAGGCTACCTGGAGGCTTCTCCTGGGACCCACATCAGTAACATGCTGTGGTCCACTCTGCTGTGAGCTCTCATGTTGAATATTCACCAGGAACTGTTCACTGGGGGAAAGAAGTGGTTCTGTAGGGGCCCTCCCCAGTTACCCTTTGTTCTTGGGCAACAACAGCTGCTCACCTCTGTGCAGAGGTGATCATGTTAGTGGCCCTGTCACCCATCTGTTCATATGTCTGGCTGTAGCTGCCCACAGAATTGATGTTGGCAATAATCTGCTGCCATACTCATAGCCTTTCTTGCATATGGGGCCGACCCCTTCTCAGCAGAAATGCCCTTTGTTGACAGAGAATGTCAACAATGATATTGTTCTCCACTTCACTGAAGGGGGGTCTGTGCCTCATTGACATTGTTTGTGTCCTAAAAGACAACAGAAAGATAATGCACATAAGTATCACATAACTGCAATGTAAGTGTTTCCAGATAAAACAGTAAAGGTAGGCAGTCAGTAGTACCCAATGAAAAATCATAAAACATTCTACCTGATGTACACATATGGTGTCTCAGGCTGCATCTTGCACAAACTACAAGACAAACTAATCCCTCATCTAAAGAAACATTTCAATCTCAGCCTATCCACAGGTTACATGCCCATGGAATGGTGCACAGCAATGGTTATTTCGCTCCACAAAGGAGGAGCAACAACTGACACCAGTAACTATCGCCCTATAAGCCTAGCCAGCCTTGTCTGCAAGGCTATGGTGCACATCATCATCGAACTCATTAACAAAGACATAGGAGACCTCCTAACACTTGACTCAATTCAGTTTGGCTTTGTTAAGGGCAGATCATGCCTACTGAACCTGGTTGACTTCTTTGAGACAGTCAGCAAAGCCATTGATGAGGGAAAGGGGGTTCATACAGCCTACCTAGACCTTGCCAAGGCTTTCGACACCATTCTTCACTTGGGTATCATAGACAAGCTCACCAGCCTAAACATAAACCCCCACGTCACGAGATGGGTTGCCAGCTGGCTTACAGACAGAACCCACACGGTAAAAATAGTGGGATCCATGTCCGACTCTAAACCAGTCACAAGTGGTGTCCCACAGGGTTCAGTCTTGGGCCCCCTACTGTTCGGCATATATTTCTCAGAAGTACAGGCAAACACATGAGGTCTGTGGCTGACAAAATTTGCTGGTGACTGCAAGCTGGGAACCATAATTGACACTCCGGCTGACACAGACATTCTCCAAAAGGTCCTCACTGAGACTGACACATGGTGTCAAAGTAATGGACTCAAGTTAAATGCCAAAAAATGCATAGTCATTCTGTTTGGGAAAAACAAAACACCCATGAACTACCACATTGGTGGCAGCCCTCTTAAGTCAGAAGAGGTAATAAGAGACCTGGGGACTGAGGTAGATAGTAATCTCTCTTTTGACAATCACATCACCAAAGTAGTTAGGAAATCCTTCTATGTGGCCCATCTAATTACTAATGGGTTCGCATCTAGAAATAAAGAGGTTATAGTGCCCCTCTACCCGTCACTCATCAGAGCTAAACCTCGACACTACAATAAATAGAACATGTTGGAGGGACAGATTCCCATCACAGAGACTCCCCATACTTTGGAACAAAATCCCAAATAACATTAGGCAGAGCCCCTCAATATCACTTTTCAAGAGGAACTTTGAGGAGTGGATGGGAAATAGAAGATATACCTCGGGGATCATACCTATGGCTCTGCTTGACAGAGGCTCAGCTAATTAATTAATGGGGTGGCGAAAGCCGACACATTCGGGCTAGACTTATAAATGCCCTCGGGCAGATAGCCTAGTATCTACCTATGAACCTATGAACCTATGAAATACTAACAACAGGCAGGATACAAAACTAGGAGAGTAGCAAGAGCAACACATCCATCAATGTACTATAGCAGTAACCCAACCGTGCTCCACTAAAAGAACAGTCCATTATAGTCTGTGGCATAACAATAACTTTTATTTGCTCCCCACACCCATAAAAAAACAGGAACATCAACCAATTTGCTAATAAAACAGCTTTTAAATGCTAAAAGTGCTTTCAAAGGAGCTGTCCTTGGAAGATTTGTTCATATGTATCACACAGCTTTCTATTTTCATGCATTGTCAATTATGTGTACCTCTGAAATGGCTTGATAAACATGACCATGCCATTAGTACACTTCTAACTAATGCATACAGATAAAAGTGTAAAAGCCTTTGCTTCACATTATTCATTAATATAGTCCAGCATATGCATTATGTAGGTAACAAAATGAGAGTATACCTCCTGGAGTTTAATACTCTTCTGTAAAGATATCTTTGAAACAGATTTGCTTTTGTGAAATCCTGCAAACATGTAGCAAACCATCAGTTTGCCTAGCTACACATTTGCATTTTTATAAGAGTAGATTATTAATGGCTCACATCTATCTTAGCCTGTGTTTCAGAAATGCTAATTACAGCATCAGCCACTTAATTGCACACTAATCAAGCAATCTGATGGAGCTATTCAGCAAGTTATAAAGTGACCATGTAGATTCCATACTGGATGTTCCTGTGGATTTCAAAAGTAGTGAGGTACATACACAGAAAGTCTACACAGACAAATGTTAGGAGCTGCTGCTGCTTAACTCCATTTGTATGTGCTGCAGGCTGCAGGCAATACTGCTGCTTCTGTTGCCAATAGGACTAGGTTAAGACAGAGAGGAGTTTCAGGCCACGTTTAACTTATCACAACATACCTGACATGAACATTGTAGAGTTCCACAAGGTGGACATGGACACAATACAGGAACTCTGTGACCTCTGCCAGCTTCAACACAGACCCAGAGCCTTTACCTCTACATGTATTGACTGTGTACTGCTTGCATCACAGTCAGCCCTGAACTAACACTGTGGCAACTGCTGCATTTAGAAGGTGTCCTGAACATGTACTGTATTGCATAATAATATTATGGCATGTCCTTGTATTTCATCACTTGGTACAATAAGCAAGTAAAAGATGGGAGATTTGTACACAAACTAACATAACATGGGATAGCAAAGAGTTATTTGACTTGTATGCGTCCATTAGCAAATAGTAGGCCTTAGGCATCAAACATTCAGACAGTCATACCTCTCCAAAGTACTAATGATCACTGCATGCCCTCAGTTTAGCACCAAAGATTTGTAATGTAAGATCATAACAAAGAGAAGTTAGAAGGTAATGAGACACATTGCAGTTTCTGCCTTCACAACCCTCACAAGATCAAACAGGCAGGATGCAAAACAAGGAGACTAGCAAGAGCAACATAGCCTTGTTTATGCCATAACAGTAGCTCAGCCTGGGTCCACCCCCTTTGAAAAAACAGTGTAGCCTTGCATGTTCCATAACAAGAACTCACATTTGCCCCCCTCCAAAAGAGCAGTTTATGCTTGTTTGTGCCATCCAACCTGCCCTTCATTTGATGGCAGCTGCATATCATAGTATTTTCAGTTAATATCCTCATACATTTTAAGGTAAATAATAAAGTCTGGCTTAAACACTGCATGCCTCTGAATACTGATCATATAAGTGATGAAAGACCAGGAAACACATAAAGGTAAGACAGAGCTGTATAAGGAATAATCATAACAGGTTGTGTGATCACAAAGTGAATCACGTCCAAATATATTAAATATAATAAATTTACAAATAATAGGTCATGCCTTGATATCAGTGTACATTCAGTCGCACTTGGTTGTGTGAGGAATTACTTCATTTCTTTGATGCAAAGTTGTTTGTGTGATAAAGATGGATCAGTCCCCCATCCTGTTTTCTGAAGGTGCATTGGTGTGAAAGTTGGGAAATAGACCTATGTAGACATATCTCATGTGTAGTAACATTTTCTACTGTTTATGTCATAGGTCGATTTTCTCATTTCAACTCTTTCTCATTTATTTAACTTTTTTTTGGGGGGGGGGCAGTGTTTGTGCGCTGCACCACATAGCACAAACTGGATGACTGGACCACCCAGAATGCAGACTGGATGCAGACAGCTGCAAACATACACCAGATGCATTCAATTAATACTATTTGCCATAGTGCAAACAGATTGCCTGACAATGCGCACCCACGTTTACTTGTTTGTGTGATGGTAAGCAATGAGCAACGCTTTCAAATGTTGCAAAACCAAAATGTGCACACTCTCAGTAAGTATGATACCTGCAATTGGTGGGAAAACATCATTCTACATTGGTCTTGATCTGTGGTAGGTTTGGCAAGCATTCATGGAAAGGTTTTAAGATTCCATACTCAAATATGGGGTTTCCAGGAGTCCAAAGTCTTTGTTGGACTACTAGTGACTGAACATGGGCCCAGGCTTTTGCAGATGAACTATCATAGCATTGTCCAGGGGTTGATCTTTTTGTTTTATGCTACCAATATAGCTACATTTGTGTGTCTTTGTGCTCAGTAGCAGAGCTGCTTATCCGGTTGGGACTGACTCTACAAACATTTGGATATAAAAACCTGGTATTAAGTATACTTTTTGCACCTGTTCTGTTTCAGTGATAATTAACAAAACTGTACTGCATTTATTTACTTGTTTCATTGAATATTGGTCTCTCTCTGCACTTTGTTTTTCCAACCTCCCACCCAAGTCTTCTTCTATTGTTAAACTTGGTGGCTTTGGACTTGCCCTCCCCTTCTGTAAATTTGTCTTTGGACACTCCTCCCAGCCCCATCTCATTTGCTCACTCAAGTGAGTACAGTGAGAACATTTGGGAAGGACTGCCCCCTTGTTTCTTTGAGTTTGGACACTACTACCAGTCCCATCTCATCAGCTCTGTCGACTGTGTACAAAGAGAGCATTTGGAAAGGCCAACCCCCTTAGTTTCTCAATCTTGTATTATATTCTGTTTCCCAGTTCTACACTTAACAAAACAAAATTACACTTTACTTAGCTGCTGTTACTGTAATGGTGTTCTACCTATTTTATTCCTTATTTTGCTTTGCTGTGTGCTCTTAAGTGTTCAAGTGCTCTTATTCTGCTGCATTTATTATTCCTTGTACTAGCCTGATTGAAGTTGTCTGCTATTCAAGTATCTTAGTTTTGGTTTTAGCACTTGTGCTTTAGGCCAGTTATTTTACATTTAAGAAGGTTTTTATGGTCTACACTCTTGTGGACAAACCCTTATCAAAATCCTCTCTACACAAGTCCGCCAAATATTCAGAACACTATGTCTAGACAATTCCATCAGTTTCTCCTGGCAGCCTGGTCAACATGGGCATACTGAGACAGTGTAGCAGCTGCCTCACATTAATTGACAGCCCTCTTCTCCTAGCACATAATTCTTATACTTGCAATAAATGCATCTACAGCAGTAATCTGGAATCATACCACAGACAGTACTCCTGACAAAGAGGAGATTGCCAGCACAAACAGCATACCACTCACATCACATAGCCAAGCACAAGACACATCCACCTATGAAATGGTCCTCAATAAAAACTTACATAAATAGCAGAGACCTGCAAAGCACACTCACAAACATTCCATACACAACACCAAACACATCACACACAGCAGACAACACACCAGAGTCTCACAAACACAGCCAATAAGGCATAACAATAAACCAACACAGCCCACAAGGCATAACAATAAACCAAACATGCTAGTCACTGGAGACTCAGTTGTGAGACACACCAATGTCCCCCTTACCAGGGTCAACAAGGAGAAGGTCATGGTCAATATTCTGCCAGGTGCCAGAATCCACCACATCACTCACGCACTTAAGACTCTCCACAACAGTTACAAGTATGATTCTGTCATTGTACATATTGGTGTGAATGACTTGAGCCATACCTCCCTGGAATATATGAAGAGAGACATGATTGAGCTCTCAGAGTATGGGTCCCAGGCCGGTATGACCCTAGCACTAAGCCGCATCCTACCTTCACCAAGAATGAAACCACAATACCAACAAAAATAATTGACTTTAACAATTGGCTTAGTTTCTGCTGTGTTTGCTAGGGAATCCAGTATCTGTGTGCCTGGGTTGACATGGTTGACAGGCCTTGATGCTTTGCCAGAGATGGCCTCCACCTGTCACCCCTGGGATTCTGGATCCTGGACAAGGCTCTTGCCTCTCCCACTGTGCCTTTGTTAAGGCAATGTCCCCAAAACAAATCTTGCAACATAAAAGATCTGTCAAAAAACAAATTGAAGGTCATGCTGCTTAACGCTAGGAGCCTTAACCTGAAAATTCAGTCACTGGAAGCTCTCCTCACACTGGAAGATGCCGATGCCTCTACGGTCATGGAAACTTGGTTCATGGCTGCAGAGAGCACCCCTGCCTTACCAGGGTATACCTCAGTCCACACATTCTGAACCTAAAATGAGTGAAGTCTCTATCTTCATCAAGGACAGACACATCTCTAGACTGGTTTGCCAGCATGATGCACCAGAATTACTCCAGATACAACTGACAGATGGCAAGACACCCATTCAAGTTATAGCCAGCTATAGACCCCCTCCATGACTCAGAACACCCACTCCTCCTACCTTGACCTACTTGACTTCATCAAGGTACCCCCTAACATCTTGACCCTTGGTGACTTCAAGTACCCCACCATAGACTTGGTGAACTATTCCTGCACTAATGCACTCACCCAATGATTCCTTGACTTCATCAATTGCAATGCACTAGACCAGCTCGTCTCATCCCCCGCAAGGGGAGATAACATTCTAGACTTGGTTCTCACCAACATGGATGACCGCTGCACCACTCCCATAGTACATACTTCCCTGGTGAGATCAGATCATAAGTCTGTCTCATTTGAAGTTTCTACTCCCCCCCTCCCCCAGCTGTAACCAGGCTAAAAAACTTCTCAAAAGCTGATTCCAACCTGCTAAGGGTGGGTATCAGTAGCTTTACACCAACACCCCCCCCCCTCAGAGGATGCAGACAAATATGCTGAACAGTACACCAATGCAGTGTACAAGCACCTGTACAACTGCATAGACTCAGCCATACCCAGCAAAACTAAAACCTGCTCCTGAAGGAAACACAAACCTGTCTGGTGGATATCCTCTATCAACAGGATTTACAACGAAAGGAAGAAACTGTTGTCCAAGGGTAAAAAGGAACAAATTCCAAACTGGAAAAACTCCTCAGCCTCAGCAATCAAATTAGATCACTAGTGCAAACCTCCAAAGCCAATTACGAATTGAAACTAGCCTTCAAAACAAAGAGAAATCACAAAGACTTCTTCAGTTACATCAGGAACCTCCATGGCAAAGTCCAGGTTTGTTCCAAATTAGTACTCAACAGTACCACTTACATTGATCCTGTTGACTTAGCCAACCTGCTGGCAGATAGGAGCAGAGCAAAGTTCACCCCCGGCCTCTATCTCCCCAAAGCTTCCATGGGACCTGATAGTATCCCAGGCTGTATTCTGCACCATTTCCAGCAAGAACTAGCATCACCATTAAGCACCCTATTAAACCACAGCCAAAGTACAGGCTTCATTCCAGCAGAGTGGAGAACAAGGACATAAGGAATTTCCAAGCACATGACCCCACTCAGTTCGGATTCATCAAGTGCAGATCCTGCCTGTTAAACCTGGTTCACTTCTTTGAGACTATCACCAAGGCTATGGATGAGGGAAAGTTAGTACATACAGCTTACTTTGACTTGGCTAAGACCTTTGACACATTCCCCACTCAGGCATCATCAAAAAGCTAACACAACTTGGCGTAAATCCCTATCTCATCAGGTGGGTGGCCAGAAGGTCAAAATAGGTGCCTCCATCTCCAACAGCAGACCTGTCATTAGTGGTATTCCCCAGGGATTTGTCCTGGGACCCCTACTGTTATGCATCTACTTCTCAGGCCCCTGGCAAAGATGAAAGGCCTGTGGTTGACCAAGTTTGCAGATGACTGTAAGTTGGGTGCTGTCATCAACTCCCCAAATGATAATAACATACTGCAAGAGGGTCTCACAGCAACAAATGACTGGTACCAAAGTAATGGCCTTAAGTTAAATGGAAAAAATGTATTATCATACCATTTGGCAAAAACATGGCCCCTACTGGTTGCCACATCAACAGCAACCCCCTAAGCACACAACCTGTGGTGAGAGACTTGGATACTCAGGTTCGCAACAATCTCACATTTGACCATCATGTAGCGGCAGTGGTCAGGAAAGCCTTTTACTTGGTTCAACTCATAAGTAAAGGGATTGCATCCAGAAAAAAGGAGGTTATTACCTTTCTGCACCCCCTCCCTCATTAGGCCAATAATTGAGTATAGTGCCCCGTTTGCTATGTACGTTTCGAAACACCTGCATCAACTGGAAAGGCCACAAAAATACCTCACAAAGAGAATCCATGGCCTCCAACACCTGTTCTATGTGGATAGGCTGAAATCACTATCACTCTACTTGGTATCGTACAAATTGCTAAGAGGTGATCTGTGTCTTGCCTAAAAGGCAATATCAAAGCCTGCCCTACTAAAGATGATCCATTTCCATAAGTTTAACTCCTTGTGCATTACCCACTCAAATGGCCTAAATATAATATGTGATATCAACAAAATGTCCTGGAGAGATAGGTTTGTCTCCAGCGGCTGCCCCATCTCTGAAATAGACTTCCCGTACATGTGAAACAGAGTACCTCGCTGACCCTCTTCAAGTGCAACCTTGATGAGTGGATGGGAAATCACAAACTTGTCCTAGGGGTTGCACCTATGTCCCTCACTGACAAGGGTGACAGGTGCTGACAGGTTTCTATTGTGGGGATAAACTCTTGGCTAGGCTTGTAAGGGCCCCAGGTCTAATAACTTACTATGATCCTATGATCCTGTGGCATTTAACTTTTAATGCTACTAAATTACTATTAAAATTATTGTTATTATTAAATTACTGTTTAAAACAGTACTGTTCTGATGCATACATACCACATGCTTCTCACATCCTTAAAAAATACACGGCACAGGACCTGACATTTGAAGCTCACTCTGAAGCAGCTGTGGAAAAAATGGAACAGGATACCATTATTAATACTGGCCCTGACTATATACAGCTTTTAACTTTTACAATTACTCACTGAAATTGATACATGCAGATCTGTGGGGTGTCCTCTGTACTAAATTCTCTGTTGCAATAGTCATGTATCCCACTTCCTCCTCTGGAGGTCATCAAAGTGATGCTTGCTTTGCTGCCCAGTTGGGGGATACCTGTAGCATTGGTCAAAACCCTGACAATACTGTTCCAGGTTTCAGACTTGTATTCTGAGCTTGAACAGTCCCACTGCAGCAACTGGAGACCATGATCCTTAACTAGGAGTTCAATAAAGACTTTGGACTCCTGTCTATGGCAGTGCCCCAAACACATTTAATTGAAGACAACACAAGTGTGGGAAAAGCAATTGATGCTCTGTCCTACAATCTGCTTTCATGGCCAGCAGCCTTACATGGAAATGGTATCCACATCATACCACCCAACTGTCCAGAATTTTGCAGAATGTCAAGATGTTTGCATTACATTTTTGGGCTGTTCCTTGTAAAATATGTGTTATTTGGGACAATCACTGAAGATTTACATTATAGCATACGTTTCAGTTTTGTACTTCATATCCTTCAGAGAATGCATGCTAACACAAATCCTGTTATGCCACCTACTTTCTATCAGAACACTATAGTAAATCTGTCCATATTTTTAGTCCTTTGTCCCCCAGTAGTTTAGTCTTTGTCTAGATTTCTTGCTCTAAATGTTTGGGAAGTACAATCTGCATTCAAACTACAGGTTTTGTGGCCAGCAGCACTTGTGTGAGCCGCAAAACCTTGTTTACATGCACTGCAAATCATTAATATGCACGGAGTGATGCCACGCAATGAGCAATATCACGTGCAAGAAAGCACTCCATGTAGGCTCTGCGCAGAACCTACAAGGAGTTTATTGAATCCGGGGGGCTATTTTTGAGCTGTCACTTTATGTAGGATTCAGGTAATTAGCGGACCGGAGTTCCGCTGTGGCGACCCCTAACCGGGAAAAGCCGGAAGACACAACAACAACCTATTTTGCACCCCATTCATGCATTTTATTGGTCCACTTTGTTGTACTACTGTTATTGGGATCATTTTTTATATTACGTTTTTTCATCTGTACTTGTTTTTATAATAAGGCCATAGGTGAAATGGTGACCCTGTGGTTCAGTCTACTCACCTTCTCAGAAAGCAAACAAATAAGCAAAGAAACAAACAGAACCAATCAAACAAGCAAATAAACAAACACAGAAGTAAACAAATAAACAAGCAAGCAAACAAATAGCCATTCATTCCTGATAATAACTTTGTATTTATTGTCTGAGACAGGAATAGAGTTTTTGTCAGATATTTAGAGAAATGGTTATATAATCAAAACTAAAGAATAGTGCCATAGTAATGGATGTAAAGCAGTTACCTGGAAACCAAAATAATCTTTCACAGGAACTGCATTTAAGCTAATGCTTCTACATATCTTTTTTAAAGCAGGCTTCACACTCTCTATGCCAAACTCTTTAATAATTTGAATTTGTCAAGCATATTTTTAGCTATGCAACACTTGAATAAAAAGTAATTGTGGTAAAAAAAATGTAGGTGTCATTCATTGTAATTGAATCTACTATTTCACCTACTCAGCAGAACAATGGGACACAGAAAACCTTTTAAGAATTATAGCATTTGTTTTCGAATTAGTTTGTTCAGTCCAAATTAAGAGATCATGTGAGATTTGTTTTAGGAAGGTAATAGAAGGTAAATGAACTCATCAGATACGGGTTGTGGAGTTCTTATAGATACTGTAATTTTAAAAGACAGGCAGCCAGGCTAACTACAGATTACAGCTATCTTCTGGGAGATGGCAGTTCATAACTGCAGACAGCGACAGATTGAACAGCAAGGGTAGACAATGAGTCTTTTAGTCGATTACACACATTTTTCTTTGAACATCTCCTTGGCAATCAGATAGTCTAGGCACACCTCATGTACAAAGCACATTAAAGATCACACTGGGGGAAACACCCTCACTAACCTCACCCTCTGATTCACCTGGCTTATTCAAATATTATATCTATTGCTGTTCTGCGCACTCACACTATAGCGCTATATCTAAGATGTGCCTGTGCAGTCATTGTATAATGCAGTAACTAATGCTTATCTGTGTACTCATAGCTATAGCTATATACTATAGCTAATGCTTATCTATATTTATTTGGTTTTATTTATTTGACATTTGTTTACTGGAAAGGTCTGACTGGGTCAGAAAGAACTCATTTTCAGGGGAGGCCTGAGGAGAAAAGCTCCAGTTAAAAGACTGATATGTACAAACTTTATAAACAGAAAACACAATATTGCAAGATGCAATAGGTACATTGTTATGTGCTTATTGTACCTTGGATCAATATCTATCAACTGCTTAAAGTTTAAATTGCATCCTTTCACCTACAGTCCAATGTCTTCCTATGCATGTTATTGAATATACAGCAGTACTGATATAGTTGTGTCTAATGTCGACTGCCAAGTATCATACCCTCTGTCTGAATGACCAGTTGATATAAATGCACATGACTATTGCATATTTGTTTCAACCTAAGCCATGCTTGAAAAGAGCCTATTTGGCAAATGCACTTTCAGGATCAGAAAATGACTAAATGCAAAGCAATGTCTTTTCCTAGTCAGGGGTCATCACAGCGGATCACCAGTGTGCAGAATGATTGGCAGTGGTGTTTTTATGGTGTCAATTTGCCAGCCCGGCACCCAGCCTTCACAGAAGGCACACACATCCATACACACACAAACCTACCTGCATGTCTTTAAAACTCATTTGACCACAGGGAGGACATGCAGACTGCAGAGAAGGCACTCCAGGTGAGAATCGAACCTGAGAACCTCTTGCTGTAAAGTGACAGTGCTAACTGCTTCACCACTGCAGCTGTCAGAAAATGACCCCATACATAATACATAATTTTTTTTTCCTTTCTAATATCAGTGCTCAGGTAATTGCCTCAGGTATCTCATTAGCACATATGTGGTGTGGAATATCACACCTCTAGCAGCCTATATACAGCTTGCATTCCTGAGCATTTTCTAAAAAATAAACTTAAAAAGCACAAAATAATATTTTGTGAACAGTAAAGGCTATTAAAACTGCACAAACTGCAATGTTATCAGTAAAAAGTGTGATTTAGTGATAACTGCATTCAAAATCTTTCCATAAATACTATAATATATTATAATGTACACAGATCCCAAATTATATTTTTGCTAAACATTCATGAACAAATTCTCACGATAGAACTGTACAACCTAGACATATATTGTTAGAACATTTTTGTTAACCATTCATAGGATTTCACATAACAACAAGAAACTCCTCTCTGAGTTCATTTTTATTGAGATATTGACTGATATATGAAAACATATGTTAAATTGTAAAATTAGCAATATAAATAACACTGAAATATTTTTCAAGATGTGAAACTTACAGTGCAAATATCACAGATAGCTTTCTTCAACAGCATTTAAATTTCACCTGATGTCATGCAACTGTTTGTAAGTCAGTTGTTTTTTGAAATATTAAGTACATACAGAAATATTGTCTATTTTCATAATTACTAACAATTAGCAATTTCTCAGGCATAATGTGAAATTAATAGTTATTAACAAGGAATTTCCCTGTCTCCCACCATGGCATATCACACCATACACTTCAATAATATGTAGGGCTCTTAGTTATGAAACTATGAATATAAATATGAAAATATGATAAATAAGTGACAAATAGTGATTATTTTTTCCTACTGCTGCACATCATAGATTAACAATCTAAGTATAATTTTTTTAACTCCTTGCACTTTATAATACTATCTATTATTAGCTTTAAGTTTCTTACTTAAAGAAGCTATACCCAAAAAAGGTCTGGGCACTGTAAGGAGCTTTGGGTGTGAAGTGAAAATATGCCAAAAATGCATTTAGGCTTGAATAAGGTATCCAACAGAAATAAGCAGCAAGTAAATAGCAAATGAGTTACTGTAGAAACCTGGCTGATAACTGAAAAAACACATACAATAACTTTGACAGAGACATGGACAAAATATGGCATCTGTACTTCTCACTATATGACTATGATCTACATTATTTTCTCTGAGCACAGACCAGGCAACAGACCCTGAGGGGGGACCTTGATTATGGTGAAAAACAACACCCCTATTTCTGTGTTAGAACATGCTACTGTCAATAACAGTGATGAGAAAAGTCCCCTCTGGGCCACCCTACATGTTATTATAGATGGCCACACGCTATAAATCACTGTGGCATGTATCCTCCCTCCTGCCTCCATTGTACTAATGCAGCAAACTAGTCAAAACATGTACTGTAAAGGAATCCCAAAAAAGTATATTATTTTAGATGGCTTCAATATACACACAAAGGCCCACTTACACCTCAATTAGAAAAAAAAAACTACCGGGACTAAATCATGAATAACTTGTTCAGCCTCCAGTTTGACTAAGACATCAAGTAACAATATTACACTGGTTCTCCTAATTGCCAACACAGGGTAAAGATGTCTAAATGTTGACATACTTCCTAATAACATCAGGGATCACTGCCCTGGTATGTCCAGTTGAACATTTAAGGCCAAAAAGTCTCCTCCACAAATAACACTTGGAAAAACCTTTCCCCAGCAAAAACAAGAACCAATCATTTCTCACACAGATGCAATTGATTAGAGTATATTTTATGCACAACCTGACCTATCTACCACGCTAAAGTAATCTGTCAGTACACTCTCCCACATACAGGACGTCCTGTCCCATGCCACCAATCAATCAATCATGAATCACAGTTGTACCCATCGCTAACCAGTAACATGAGATAAAGCTTGGATGACATGGAAGCAGAATATTCATATAATTCTAAGCTTCATGATAATTTTCTAGCATATAGAAAAAATGTTAGACTATCCTATAAAAGAGCTAAAGCAATAGAGTTAACATAAGTTTTAGGTTATTAGTCTGTAGACTTTTACTAGCCTAGGCAATAACCACAGGTCAGAATGAAACCATGCACCTTGTATCTTTGAGATTAACTCCTTAACCATTATGCCAACCCTCACCCCAAAATGTCACTGCCAATACTTTATTTTGAGTCCCTCAGTAAAACAACACAGAAACTACACTCACGTCAAACCCTAAACCTTTGCAGAAGTCGAACATCTTACTGGTCAACTCAACACTACAAGTATAGCCAATAGGACAGTAGGATCTGCCTCAAACCTTGTAGAAAATTATAGACACTTCCTTACTTCTCCTTTAAAAGAAATCACACACTAATTCCCTCTTCCCCTTCTATTCACATCCTCTAACCTCAAACCCAGCACCTCAGTTATACTCCCCTACCTTATATGCGGCTACTTTTCACTTTAGAGCTGTAACTTCAAATGAAACAAAATGTCTTCTGCTTAAAGTAACCCCCTCAGGCTCCATGTTCTTCATACTGCATCATATCTTTCTTAATCTATCAGCTAAAAATAGCAAAAACTCTCACACACATATACGATCAGTCATTAAACACTGGAACAGTTCAAACCTATTTAAGCATTGTGCTATCATCCCCTTAACAAAGTGGTCATTCTCTACTGATCTAAAGGACTATCAGCATTTCATTACTGCTACTGCCTTATTTGCAGCTACTGATTTCACTTAACAACAGTATAAATGACAGCAAAATCACAGATGGTGTTTTTATTGACATGACTAGAGTATCTGAGATCGTTAGTCACAGCCTCATTTTACATGAACTAGCAAAACTTATCTTTGGGGATAAAACAGTGTAGTGGTTCCAAAACTACCTGAAAGATAGAGCCTTTCAAGAACATGCTAACAATGATCTCCCAACCTATTCAAACTTGAAGTATAGAGTCCCACAGGAACTTGTTCTAGGCACTCTGCTATTCTCTCCCTTTATATTAATGGCCTCTGCCTAGACCTTCCTACTCTTAACTTTGCTCTTTTTACTCATGATATACTATTACTGGACTCAAACAAATCTTTACACTACCTTCAAAAAACTTAACAAATTTGCTTCCTTAATATCTAATTGGTCCTGGGCAAATATGCTACACATAAATGAGGTACATTACAACCTTTTATATTAAGAGACCCAAGTAGCATAGTAACCCCCTAGTAACTGAGCAAAAATATTTTGGTTTTACTCTTGACCCCTGCTTAACCTTCTCACATTATACTGAGAAAATAACTACTACATCAGGAATTATGTTAAGAGTCTCTCACTGTCTCAGCCCTACAGAGTACAATGTCTTAGTTAAACATATTCTGTTCCCTAAACTTGAATACTATCTGTTCAAAATATGTTTCCACTTAGCCTACAGGACGCACACATTACAGAATCTGGAAAATAAGATTTGCACCCTTGGGTTTAGGAAGCTTTATTTTGAAGTGCTAAAACAGATTACCTGGCTAGTATGACACTTAGAGCCACCTTTTGCTCAATCCACATATATTTAAAATTCTTAGACTTTGCTGCTGCCTCTTAATGAGGAGAAAATAGCACATTAGAAAAGAAAACTGCACTCTGAGAAACACAGATATGAAGGCCAATTCCTTGTAAAAACCCATTCAAAAGTACCACAGCCAAGAGAGCCTTCTCTAAATTGTCCTATCACATTTAACAGCATTCCAAATGATGCTAAAAATCAACACGAGTGCTTCTAGAGTTGTTCTAATAGACTGCCTTCAGAAGGATGCCATTTGTACTTGCTTTTGGCTAATGGTTTAACATTCACATTATCTTCCCTAAGTACATAGCACTACCTGTTATGTGAATACCCTGCAAAATCTAATTTCAGTGTCCCCTGTATATGCTAATGTAAATATGTAAATGAGTGTACTATACATACATTTTCTGATATCAGTGTCTGTTCTGTGTATGTACAAGGTAACTGACTATAGTACTAATATAGCTTTAGCACTCCCGGCTTTAATTGTATATGTCTTTGTTCTCTGATAACAGGTCATGCCTGAAAAGGGTCTGTAGATCAGGTCACTAATCAGTTAACAAATAAGAAAGAAACAAAGAAACAAAGAAATAAGCAAACAAAGACCAAGGAATTGAAATTGGGGGTGTTGAAGGAAAGAGAGGATGGGGTAAAACTTGTGCTTGAAAGCGCATGATGACCTTGGACACAATCCAAGATACATTATCTTTTGAAGAGGCAGTGACTGATCCTTCATGGTAGCGATACATGTTGCTCAATGCATCTTTTTTTACCTAGTAAGGTAGATATGCACCCTGTTATGAGACACGAAAGAACAGAAATTTGGGATTATCAAGAAACTGAAACATGTTACATAATTTTCTTTCCTGCCGGTAGTTAAGTATTTTTATCATTCTCTGGAAATACAAGCATTTAAATCATAAAATTGGCCTTCAAAAATCATCAGAGCAAAGAAGGATCACTTTAGTTTATGCATTAAACTTGTTCACAAACACACACACACACACACACACACACACACACACACACACACACACACACACACACTAGATCCCATTTACTTGGTGATAAGGAACTTCATGTACCTGCATCCCAAAAACATGCCAGTAAGTGAGCTACCAGTTCTGTAAATCATTGGTATATAGGTTTATAAGTTCATAGGTGTTTAACCTGGCTAACGACCACAAGCACCTTTATAAGCCTAACCATGCATCCCAAATCTCTGGAAAGTTCTGAAACCCTTGATAAGTGTAAGCATGGGCCTGGGAGATGAACCATTTACAGACTACTTTTGTCCATTAGAGACATAGGTGCCAAACCTGGGATGCATTTCCAGTTTCCCATCCAATTGTCCAAGTTACACTTGAATTGGGTTAGGGAGGAACTCTGCTTCACATGAATGGGGAGTCTGTTCCATAGACAAGATAGTCTCTGGGATACATACCTATCTCTCCAGCAGGTCCTAGTTATATCATAGGCAAGGTTTAAGTCTTTATAATTGGCAATTATGGGTACTGTTTGTTTTGTGGATATGCAGTAGGTCCATCAGAGTGGGGTCTGGCAATGCCCTGTATGCTAGGCATAGAGCTCCCCTCAAAACCTGTAGGAGACAGAATGCAGGGATAGGGCCTTGAGGCAGTCTGCATAGGACATATTACTTATACCCTGTATTCTTTTAGTGAGGAACCTCTGTGGTTGTTCCAATTGTTGGATGTGCCGAGTTAGGTACATACCAAAGGGGGCATTGTACTCAATGATAGGTCTGATGAATGCCAAATACAGTGGAACAATGATTTCCTTGGACTTAGATGCCATACCTTTGTTTATAAGTTGTGTAACATAGAATGATTTCTTCACCACTGTAGACACGTGATGATCAAAGGCTAGATTACATTCTATGTGTGTCCTGAAGTCCCTGACTCTTGGGCCAACTCTAAAAGGTATGTTGTCAATACGATAGTTACCAGGAATGGATGACTTCCCAAAGGATACTATTATGCATTTCTTGGCATTTAGGTTTAGTCCATGGCTCTGGCACCAGTTGTTTGTCTGTGTCAACCCTTCCTGGAGAACATTTGTGTCAGAGTGAGATTCAATGACAGCTCCTAATTTGCAATCATCTGTAAATATAGTCAGCCAGAGACCACTGACATTGGCCTTGACTTCTGAGAAGTAAATGCCAAAAAGGAGTGGTCCAAAGACTGATCCCTGAGGGACTCCACTTGTGACTGGCCTATTTGTAGAGGAGGACCTCCAACTCTAACTTCCTGGGTGCTGTCTGTGAGCCAGTTGGCTATCCACCGGGTAACATACAGGTTTGTACCTAACCTCTTGAGTTTGTCAACAATACCCAAGTAGGGTATTGTGTTAAATGGCTTGGCCAGGTCAAGGTAGGCAGTGTGAACAACTTTGCCGTCATCCATTGCTTTGGTGACCTTCTTGAAGAAGTCCACCAGGTTGAGTAGGCATGATCTGCCCTTGACAAAACAAAATTGGGTTGGGTCCAGATTCTGGAGGTTTACTATACCTCTGCTGATCATCTCCATGATAATTCTTTCCATGGCTTTACATATAAGACTAATGAGACTTATGGGTCTGTAGTTTCCATGGTCTGTAGGTGGCCCACCTTTGTGCAGAGGGATGATTGTTGCCTTTCTCCATTCATGAGGCATGAAGCCTGTTTGGCTGCAGTTAAATAGTAATTCCAGAGGCCCTGATAGGTCATGTTTCATACTATTTAGAAGGCATCCAGGGATATTGTCTGGGCCCATTGATGCAGTGTTCTTGGTCTTAGAAAGAGCATTAAGGACTTGTTACCTAGTGATAGTAGGGGGAGTTATATTTGATGATATTTCCTGAGGGAAGGTTGAGGGTGAGAGAGGGGTAAAGTTGGAGCTGAATTTATCAGCCAGGAGGTTTGCTATATCTTCTGGCTCAGTATATGTGGCTCCATGTACAATGAGCTCTGCACACAATTGTGTATTGCATTTTAGGTTCCGGACATAGCTAAAGAATGCTTTGTGGTTGTCATTGGTGTGGGAGGCTAAACTTACCTCAATTTGGTTTTGGTAGACTTTATTTGTCCTCTGAGATGTTTGTTTAGTTTGATGAGAGTGCTTTTATCTTGATGGGTTCTGCACTTCCTAATTTTTGACATGATTTTCTTCTTCCTATTATACAGTTGATTGGCTTATTTTTTGAGTTAGTTGTGTACTTCTTCCTAGTGGGTACAGCTGAGTCTATGCATCTATTAACATGCTTGTAGAAGGTTTCTGTGAACAGTTCTGCATAGGCAGAATTGTTCTCAGAGTTTATAGGGGCTTGAAATTTTGCCAGGTTCTCCCTTAATCGCAGGAGGTTAGCCTTAGAATACTTCCTGAATATTCCAGGTTTAGCTGGGGGACCAGGTTTTATTTTTATTTCAAAGGAGACCATTTTGTGGTCTAACATTACCAGGGAAGGCTTTACAGTAGGGGGTGTGCAGCAGTGTCCCATATTAGTGAGGACCAGATCCAGTATGGTTGCACCTCTGGTTGCTGTATTGACTATCTTGCCCAGGGAGTTTGTGTTTACAAAATCCAGGAATCTCTGTGCATGTGCATTTGGTGTCATATAGGATTCCCAGTTAATAGTGGGGTAATTAAAGTCACTCATGAATATGGTATTGGGTTGGATGGTTATTGTTTCTAATAAGTTTAAATACATGGTATGGGTTTCATGGGTCATAGCGGAGGACCTATTGCTTACAGGGAAGTGGTATAGTATTTACCTATGGTGATTTGAACATGGATTAGCTCAAGTGCATTGTCTTGCTTGACCAGCCTTGAAATATATTTATTTTTGATATAAACAGAGACACCTCTACCTTTAGTTCCTTCCTGAGAAGTAGCTGGCCTAAATGTGTGGAAGACATTATAACCTTGCACTACTGGTGTGCTCTCAGGGGCTTTAAACCATGTCTCAGTGACTAAACTGACAGCATTCTCTAGGGTAAAGACAGCTTCTAGGAAGTGGAGTTTTTTGTTGAGGCTCCTAGCATTGAGCAGTAATACCTTTAGCTTTTCTTGGTTTTGAAAATCAAAAGCTGTAGGCCTCTCCCAGGCCCAACTTTCTGTACTAAAAATGCAGGTAGTACTTCCACAAGGTATATTTCATGAGTTAGCTCTAACGTGTCTCTCTTACTTCATACTTTTGGGGTTTTCTTCAGATACAGGTATTCCCTCCAATGATCCACCATGTAAGTAAGTAAGTTACTGAGCTTAGTCCTCCAGGCTACTCTATTTTATAGTATCTGGTAAATTATACCTTGTGATCTGACTAATGGTTGTGAAAATATATCTGTATGCCATACTGCAGTGTATATTCTGAGTTCACATTTATGGGCACTTATGCATTTTTTTCTAATCATATGTTGCAACTAACCCCACCCCAGCAAAAAAATTGAATATTTGTAATCATAGCAATGAGTTGTAAGCTCTGGAGAATACATCAGCATTTCTATAAACGGGCCCTATTCTGTGCAATACCGTAAAGGGCTGGAGTCATAGTGCCCACTGACAAAACTTTGCATTTCCATCAGTTTGCCCAGTTAACCACTGTAAAGGTGGCATGATCTGTTAAAAAAGTGAAATGCCTGCCTAACATATAGTATTTCAAGTCACAGAAAAAACACTTTGTTGCTAAACATTATTTTTTCAATAGGTGAGTACCTTCTTTCTATATTACCTTGCTTCCTGTTGATATAGCACACGGGGCATGCCTCATGTTAAATGTCTTGCGATATTACTGCCCAACAGCTCTCTCCAACATGTCCATATATAAGGTAAATGCTTTAGCAAAATCAGAATTTACAAATACAGGTTCAAAACAAAGAATCCATTTTAGATCATTACATTATTTACTTACCTAAAGAGACCATTATATCTTTACAGGAATGTTTCTTCTTGTGAGATCTGTAAAATAGCAGACAACAGTTGCAAAATTATACATATATTTTCTGTAGTAGCCAGCTAAACTAAGGAGCTCCTTCATCTGCCTCTTAGTAGAGGGTACATACTGGGTGAGTTATGACCACTGCCCTTACTTCTTACAGACATACCACCCCTGTTCTTATAATGTACTTGTAGTACTTGACTTCAGGTACCTTATGTGATACCTGAAGTACCTGGCTTGAACCCTAATCATTTCATTCTTTTAGCATCTACTGCCAGACCTGTCTGTCTTGTGGATTATAACACATCTGCACTTTATAAAAGTGATTCCCTGTCCATTAAATGGCTGACGACATCATCCATGTATGCCACAGTATATCGCATATAATGGAGTTTCAACACCTTATCCATCACCTCTGGCTGGGGTTCCATGTAGACTAAATGGTAACACTATACACTGAAATAAACCATCACAGGCTACAAAATCTGTTTTCTGTATGGCAGAGGGGATAATCAATATATGTCAGTATCCCTTCATCAGATCTTGTGTTGTCAAGTATCTGGCCTTGTCTAATTTTCATTGAGTCTTGGCATGTGATAGTTATCAAGCTTTGAGATGATTTTCAATTTCATAAATTCATTACAGAATATAATAGGTGGGACAGTGCTGCAATGAATAGTGTTGTCACCTCACAGCAAGAGGTTCCCAGTTTGATTCTCAGCCAGGGTGCCTTCTGTGTGTAGTTTCATGTCCTTCCTGTGTTCATATGGATTTTCTCTGGGTGCTGTGGGTTCCTCACACATTCCAAAGTCGTGCAGTAAGTGGTTTGGACACTCTAAATTGGTCATAAGAGTGAATGTGTGTAGTGTGCAAGATTCTACTGTGGTGGCGCTAGCCATCTGGTGGTGTAAACTGTGGTTCTAGATTATTGTGACTGTTGAACTGACATCATAATCCCATGTGCAAAAATGGAGAAATGGGCTTATGGCTGGATCATACAATCATAGAATACAATACGCCCGTTAGGTTTAAGGACCAGCACTACTGGGCTACTTTAGCTACTCTATGATTTTTATGTTCTACTGAGTTTGAACATGTTTTGAATTCTTCTCTTATTAACTTCTTTGTGACTCTGGTAGTCTAATAGGTCTCATTCTAGCCTTCTTCCCAGGGATGCTCTCTGTATTATATTCTGTTAGTTTAGTTCTCTTAGGCACAACTGA
Source organism: Protopterus annectens (assembly GCF_019279795.1). Classification (NCBI taxonomy): domain Eukaryota; kingdom Metazoa; phylum Chordata; order Ceratodontiformes; family Protopteridae; genus Protopterus; species Protopterus annectens. The sequence goes on from NC_056748.1 coordinate 96,863,525, forward strand.
AAACATTCCTTTATTTCTTAATAAACATTCTCTCACCTTTTCTTCTTTTACCTTTTGACAAGGGTTCTTCTACCTGCCTTTCCAGTAGAGATTTCCTGGTATCTCTCATATGAGTTCCAGATTGTAAGCACTCTTCAGAATTCTCCACTTCTTTCCATGACGTCAGCATATTAATATGATAAGTCTTTTCTGTCTTTCTCTTTTTTCTAAAAAAGGTGTAATTGTAATACCAATGGTCTTGTATACTGAGCTAGATGTGATTCATGTCCTGTTTACTATATTGGATAGGTGAAAAGAAGTTTGAAAAAGTGAATATACAAGCATTGTTATGATATTGTCAAACAATCCCCCCCAAATGCCTTTTTTAAACATACTTCACTTTGCCCTGACTTTAAGAAATTTAGGTTTGGTATTTTAGATATTATGTAGCAGCACAAACCAAACGTAAAAACAACAAGGCAGCAGTGAATGCACAAGAATGGCAGCAGATTCCTAATAAATATAGTACTTTATTCACATAAAATAATAAATAAATAGCAAATAAATCTGGTAAAACAATATAGTCCAAGCACTTTCATCTCTGCTTATTCAGAGACTTTATCAAGGTTACCTGATAATGTCAGAAACCATTAATTTAAAAGAACAGATCCACCTCTTAATTAACATCAAGCCAATAAGGTGTTATACAATACATACATATTCATGAACAGTCAAACACATTTAAAATCCACACAAGATTAGTAAAATATATAAAAAATTCAAAAAGTACAATATATATAAACACTGCTTCATTGACAATAATAACTTTGTTCAGAACATGAAATGTGTTAAAAAAATGTATATATATATATATATATATATATATATATATTACAAACTTCTTCTATCTATTTAATGCCTTTAATTTAAGAAAACAAGCTAGAGACAGATCGTCATTTATTCCTGTTCAGTTTGTGGAATTTGTTTTTATCTGCCATAATGCTTCTTGCTTTTCTAACTGTAAAGTCCAAGGACCATCTCTTGGATCTATATCAATTATATCTATAATAATAAATTTAAAATTATGTCCTTCACATTCCTTTCAGTGTTTGGCCAGTGCGTTAGTGTCTTTACCTAATCTAATATCCTTCAGATGTTCATAAATCCTGCATCTTAATTTCCTTTCAGTTTTCCCAATATAGAAAGCTGGGCAATAAGTGCATAAAGCACAATATACAACCTTTTCTGTTTGGCATGGACCCTTCCTTTTAAGTTTAATCATGACATCATTTATCACATAAGAAGGGCCCTCAAGGATGTATGGGCATAAAATGCAAGCCCCACATTTCCTCATATACCCAGTCATAGGTCCCTTCATATGGGATTCAAGGAGATTATTTAAGAGTCCTACCCCTTCTATATATAACACAGGGTTTCTTCCCTACCCATTGTCTAATATCCTTACATGATGAAATAATGACCCAATTCTTGTACAAAATATATGTGATCTTCTTACTGGACCTATTATAGGCTGTAACAAAGGCTGACCTTGAATAAGTTACTCTTATGGTCCTTCTGTCCACTTCATGAACACTTGGATCTAGATAATATAGATAATATAGATAATATATAGATTATATATATATATATATATATATATATATATATATATATATATATTTTTTTTTAACACATTTCATGTTTTGAGCAAGGTTCTTATTGACAATGAAGCAGTGTTTATACATTGTATTGTCTTTTAAAAATTTTTATATATTTTACTAATCTTGTGTGGGTTTTAAATGCATTTGATTGTTGTTTAAAATCTTATTGGCTTGATGTTAATTAAGGGGTGGATCTGTTCTTTTAAATTAATGGTTTCTGACATTATCTGGTAACCTTGATAAAGTCTCTGAATAAGCAGAGATGAAAGTGCTTAGAATATACTGTTTTACCAGATTTATTTACTATTTATTTATTATTTTATGTGAAAAAAGTACTATATTTATTAAGAATCTCCTACTGGTCTTGTGGATCCACTGCTGCCTTGTTGTTTTTACATTTATTTTAGATATTATCCCACATGACCTAAGACATGGAGCATGGAAAATGAAACTTGAGTATAGAGATTTATACTGGCATCTCTGTCTAAATGCAGTGCTGTGGCCTGGGTTAATTGAATATGTATCTATAAGTTCAGTTTTAAACTATAGAGCTGCTAGGTTATAGGGCGCATCATATGAAATTTCAGATGCATTCTTAATATATTTTTAACTTATTTTTTCCATTTCCCCTATTGTTACTTTTTGGGGGATAATAGGTTATTGAATAAAACCAAACGAGAGAGTAATAACACGGCAGGAACTTTAATTGACTAAAACAACCGTAAAACAGAATGCATGTCCTGGATTATGCATAACATGTTTGCTTAGGGCATTTGTAGAGACTTGATTTTTTATATCTCTTAGATGTGATTGCATACAAACCCTAAGCTGACAGTTAGTTTTACCAGCATAAAAACTTGTGCACCTTCTGCATATGACCATGTAAACAACATTCTTAGTCCTACAGTCCACACAGGTATATAATCTATATCTCCTGCCTGTAATAGGATGTTCAAAAACATTATCAGCTGAAATGTATGGGCATGTGGTACAATGACCACATTTATAAATTCCATGCCTTCTCCTATTCATAGCATCAGTTTGTTTGATGGGATCCTTGCATAATAGTTGCTTAAGATTACTCTTATTTTTATAGCAGAATTAGGTGTCACTCCAATGATTCGCTTGACGTTATTATCTGCTATTAACATAGGCCAATTTTTTCTAATAAAGGCAATTGAAACTTGGCATTCTCAGTAAATTTTTGGTCGCTAATATGATAGGCTGTAATATAGCTATTGCAATGATTGGACAATAGTAACTTTTATGCCATAGTATTTTTATAAGTTTTTGGCACGTTAATTCTAGAAACATGATTGGATACTTGTATCTATAAATATTGTGAGCACTTCTATTGATATTAGATCTGAAGAAGGGTTTCTTACCTGAAAGCCCTCATCTCCATATTCATTTTTATTGTTTTCGTCAATTAAAGTTCCTGGCGTGTTATTACTCTCTCGTTTGGTTTTATTCAGCAATACGTCATTCCTAAGAGTTATTTTACTGGTCTGACTTGTTTTTTGTTTAGTTAATAGGGTTACAGTTTGTCAATGCTTTGTAAATGCACATTTTTAAACATGTGAGATATTTTAACCTTAAAAGTACATTGGAGGAATGGATGTTAATCATGTGATTTTTAGAACACGTGATTATTCACTAGTATTTAAAATTTTGCTGATGTGCTCCCTAGAAGTTCTGATGAAGTTCCAGTAAATGTGCAAGGAATGAAAGCACTGTTTTTTTAATTTCTGCTAAGCTTGTTATTTCTTTGAGTCACATTAATAGTTTTGCTGTGATTAATCTCATTGGACATTGTATAATTTTTGCTTCCTGTTAATGCAAATGGACTAGGGGTCTGATATTTTCAGATTCAAATCATTTGGTGGATTCTTTTCTGGAGATTTTTGGTTATTAGTTAGTTGATCAAATTTAAGATTGTCATCTATTACAATGCCCAGTAATATACTCTTCAAACAAATAAAAGGCCCACCAGAAACTTGGCTCCCTTTACAGTGCAAAACAGTACCTTACAGACCCAGCAAGAAAGACCTTACCTCATCCAATTTGCTTCAAACCTTCTTATATGTCTCACCTACACTTACAAACCTAAGCTCTACACTAAAATCCAAACTAGCCTCTTGTTACAACAAAGTAGCTACATTTGCCACCAACGCTGCACACCAAACTCACCACTTCTAAGCCTTAAACAGCTAAACTGGCTAGAGCTTAACAACTACATAACATATTCTCAGATATTTAAGACATACAAACTGCTATATTAGGTTTACTATCAAAACTGGGAAATGCACTCATTTGATTCATCCTGTTTTCAAAAAACAATGGGGAAAATTTAAAAATTTTCCTTCCCAATCTCAAACCCATTAAAGCCGAGTGTTTGATATTCACTGTTTTGAAAAGGTGCCCATTGAACTGCATTTGCTGTCTGGAAATCGAAATTAAAGCTTCGGTAAGGTAGGTTTCGATTTCACAAAACTTCTAAAATATACTTTCGATGTTACACTACTCGAACAAGTGTGTTTCTGAATTTTGATAGTAAACCAATATATTATTTTGAACAATGCCCTGCATTAAAAAAAACATATTATTGCCCTATAAATCACAAGGGACCTCTGTTCTGGTCATAAATTTCTACTAAGCACTACTAAAGCAAATAATTCATCAGGGAGTTCATTATACTCCTGCTGCATTTCCAAACTCTGAACTAATAAACCCTCAAGCTTTAAAATCCAGCACAAGCAATAACTTACCCAGTCTTTGCCATGCTCGTGATCATATCAGGCTGAGACCTTTAGTGGAAGCATAAGCTTCTTATTGTGTTTCACTAACTTTTTGCTCTCCTCTGCTTGAATCATTACACCCCGTAACAACTTTCCCTCCTGAACTTGAATCAATACATCCCTTTTTACCCCTTGTTAAACAACACTTCTCATCTTGGTCGTTTTCAGTTGCCCCATCTATCTCTCTACTCCTTTCATGTATCTTCTGTATACCTAAGTTATAAACTTTCTAGCTACACCAATTTGGAACAGGCAGCCTAAACAGAACTAATCCTATGCCATAATCTCTAGTCATATGCTATTACCACAATCCTCCTATACACTACTAATATCTTCCTTCCCCTCCTCCATAATTTTATAACTTACATCATTACATATCTTAAATTCCTTGCAAACCTTTCTTTATTGAAATATAAGAATGCTAAACTTCTTCACAACATTTTCCTTTCTGGAGTATCAGTCCATTAACTTTCTGCAATATTTTAGAGCTACAAGAACTGTATAGACTTATAATTGTTGATGTAAATGCCTTACTGTATATATACATGTCTTGTAATTATGTTTTTTATGAGAAATTATCTGTTTTTCTGAGAACTGTGTGAAATCCATTTGTTAATATAAATGTACTGTGATGGATATTTTCTCCCTGGAGTCTACTGAAAATGGAATCTGCCCAATCAGACTTTCCTAGTCAGCAAAGACAAATAAATAATAAACAAATAATCAATAAATACATAAAATCTGGCTAATACTCTTGCCAGGTGACTTCCTAATGTGTGACTATGGGCCAGCTTTATTACTAGTGTCCTATTAGGTTTTGACACTAATAATTAGCGCAGAATGTTTTTACTTTCTTTACTGACCCTGTATAAAAGGGCATCTTTTAACTCAAAATAGGGCTAGGGATGGCTTCCCTGTTATAGAAGGAAGTAGTAATTCCACAAAAAACACAAAACAGACAGGCCAAAATGACCCATAAAGATGAAAGCATGGACTACTGAGGGTAAAAAAGAAATTATGTTTTGCTAGTATTATGCAACAAGCCCATAAATTCTGGACAGAAGATATACAAAAAGATTAAGAGAAAAATTAATGGAAAGAAAAATATTTGCACAAGAAAACGTGTCAAAAGCTTCAAATATAAATTTGTATTCAGCAATACAACAGATTCATGAAACATGTTATATAGAGCAAGAAACCATGTGCTGTTTGAAAAAAGAAGTAACTGAGGAAGTGTGAAAATATAAAGATCAAAATCTACAGATTTTTGAAAGGAATAAAAAAGAAATATGGACATGGGAAAGGAAGAGAGATCTGATATAGTACAATATTTATGCAAAGGAAATAGCCAAATTAATCAGCACAAAAAAGCAGCTCCAAAGATATTCAAAGAGAAATATAGGCAAAGGCACCGAAATATGGAAAATTTCACAATACAAAAAATATCACAAAAGGGGAACTTTTAACAAAAGATTAGCAAAGTAGAAGTTAAAAAATAGAAACTGAAGTTATGGAATACCTACAAAGTGAAGGATTTAATGTGGAAAGTCTAACACAGGTTATATCACAACATGATGGAGTAAGTACCCCCAAGTAAGGAGAAACAGGAGGAACAGGAGACATCTGAAGAAGAAATATGGACATGGGGGGAAAAAAAGTGATGTAATATGGTGCAATGTTTATGCAAAGGAGAAAGCAAAACTAATCAACATGAATGAGCAGCACCAAAGATATTTGAAGAAAAATACAGGCAAAGGCATCCAGATGTTGAAAATATTTCAATATAAAAATAAGAAAACAAAGGGGGGAGTAGAAAAGAGGATTAGTAATGGAGACGTTAATGAAATAGAAATTGAAGTTATCGATTACTTGTGAAATGAAGGATTTAGTGCAGAAAACCTAATTCTGACAACATCAAAGCATTATGGAATAATGAATCCCCAAATGAAGGAGAAACAATTGCAATGGGAAGCATCTGATCATTTGCCATATGAAGATCCTTTCGAGCCTTCAGTAGGAAACCAGGACAAAATTTGGAGTTCCACAGCAAGTGAAGGAACAAGAAACTCTGGCAAAGATGTTGTGGAGTGATAGGCCAGTGAGTTCCCATATGAGAAAAAATGGATTGCCAAATTAGGAGGTCTCTTTAAATCAGGGCTTAATGAGCATCTTTAATCGGTCACATGTCATTTAAATTATGTATATAAAGAATGACTTAGTTACTTGACATTAACACTGATGAAGGCTATATATATATGTGAAGCCAAAACCGGTCTGTTCCTGTTTTTGTGATAGGGCACTTCTACAATAAATGATTAACTTGGTGCCACTGTATGCTGGTCTCTTATTTTTTTGGTTTGCTCTGACTTTGATTGAGACCATGCAGCTGCCGTACTCGTGGAGGTGTTTTTCTGATTTTTATAGGAACAAACTCCAAGCTATAAACCAATTTGCTATTTTTGTTCTAATTTACAGTTTTGGGGTGACTGACTGGCCCCAGAAGGTACTGGATCAGTTGGACAGGAAAACAAGAAAACTTATGAAGTGATTTATTAAAATCAGTGTGTATACCAAGATTATATATTCCCCATTCTGAAGGAGGTCTGGGCCTTCTCAAAACTGATTACATGTATAGATCTGCAATCATTGGACTGCATATATATCTGCTACAAGATCCAAACATACTAAAAGTTTTAAAATGTTAGGAGAACAAGTCTAAGATAACTTTCCTACTTAGTTTAGCAGAAGTATCTCAGTGTCAAGGGAGAATGGAAATCAAACCAGAAGTAGATAAGGATCAGATGAGAAGGCTAGAAATGTATAAAATGTACAAATATAGTTCCATGTACAGAAAACTCCTGGAACAACCTCATGCCAATAATGATCTAATGCAAGAAAGGTTAAGGAGAAGTGAATTGAAGCCAAAAGATGAAAGCTTAATATTGGAAGCCCAGGATGGTGGACTACATACATGTTGGCTTACAAAGTCCATTGAATTTGTGGAAGAAACAGAAAAATACAGGTTTTGTATAGCAGAATTGGAAACAGTTGCCACCGGTGGACCAATCCTGCAGTCACATAAAAACAGAAAAATTTAAAAATCACCTTGGTGGGGACTGCACCCCCATACCCCCTTAAGTAAGTATACCAACTCCGAGATTGTACTATAGTGGGGAAAAAGGAAAAATTCCCAAGAATGGCCCACTGGTTACTTACTGTGGGAAAAAGTTTGATGTAATGATCATTCCCAGAGTTTCGATTTCACTGAAAATGGGTCGATGAGGAGGTATTCAATGTATTTATATTTCACTGATATAATATAGACCACTGTCACGAACTGCTGATGTCCATCCACCTTAACCTCTGTACCCCTTTCTTACTTTGCCTTTCATCTTTCTCAGCATCAGTATCTTCCCTTATGAATCCTGCATTCACATTATGTGACCACATATTTGAGTTTTACTTTTATGACGGAGTATTCCAGTAAATAGACTTGATTTGTTTCTCTAAGTATTGATTTGTTTGTTCTCCTAGTATCCCACAGAATTCACCAAGGGTTTCTACAGCACAATTTAAAAGCATCAGTTTACCAGTGAGTGGCCTTATTTATAGTCCAACTCTCACAGCCAGATATTATTAGTGGGAAATTCATTACTGGGAAAACCATAGCTTTGGCTACGCCAACATTTGTTAATGACATGAAGTTCCTGTGCTTCAAAATCTTATCCAGATTTGACATCACTTTCCTTCTTAAAAGCAAGTGTCTGTTAAATCCATGCCTGCCTTAACCATCTGTAGAGATCTTTGAGTGCAGGAAAATAAAATCTATCCTCTCCTCCATTTTTTCTTCATCTGTTGCAAAGAGTTGATAGGGCTGGATGACATAAGTTTATTTTCTTATGTTGAGCAGCAATCCATCTTTTGAACTTTTTATTTTCACTTTCACCAACAGGCTGTTGAACTCTTCATCACTTTTGTCTATCAGAGCAGTATCACTGGCATTTCCGAGATTGTTTTTATATATATATATATATATATATATATATATATATATATATATATATATATATATATATATATATATATATATATATATAATTATATGAATCCCTAGCAAAAGAATGGATTACAACAACATTAAACATCAAAACAACAGACTGGAATGCCAAATCTTTAAAGTAATGAAGCATCACATCTGCAAAGATCAGAACACTGAACAGTCACACATCAGGCTAACACTGCACTACACCAAAAGCATCTTTTGCAGGACAACAAGCCTCGCTGAATAAACCACACCTCTCCCACTAATTATATATACCACTTCCGAGATCGCACTGCAACTGGGAGTGAGCAAGACCAAGTTGTATTGCGATCTCATAAAATACCTCACCTGCCCTATTTGATGTATGTTCTGACTTTCACTGATGTGAGGCTTCATTACATTGAATGTCCAGCATTCTAGTCTCACAGTTTTGACATCTGATGTTGTGGTAATTTATTATTTTGATAGGGACCTATATATATATATATATATATATATATATATATATATATATATAGGTATATAGTTAGATATATAGATATAGATATAGATATAGATATATCCAGGCAATTTGAATTCCAGAATTTGACTAATCCAATTCAGCATTTTGCATGATCTGTTCAGCATATAGGTGGGCTAACAATAGCTTTGTCATACTCATCCCCCAAACTTGAACTTGCCAGTTATTCCATATTCAGTTCATACTGTTGCTTTTTTCTGCATAGAAATTCCTCAGGAAGAAAATAAGGTGACCTGGTATCTTCATTTCTCTAAGAACTTGCTACAGCCTGTTATGCTCCACAAAGAGGTTTTAAATTAGTCAATAAAGCAGAAATAAATATTTTTTTAGGAACTCCCTTGTTTATTCCATTACCCAGTGATCTGCCACTTCAAATAAACACCTAGTTCATCTGGTAAACCTCGGTCCCTATATTACTGGAGTCCAGTTTGCAGGATCTTGACCATTACCTTGGTCTTATCTCAGTCCCTATATTACTGGAGCCCAGTTTGCAGGATCTTGACCATTACTTTGGTCTTATCTCAGTCCCTATATTACTGGAGTCCAGTTTGCAGGATCTTGACCATTACTTTGGTCTTATCTCAGTCCCTATATTACTGGAGTCCAGTTTGCAGGATCTTGACCATTATCTTGGTCTTATGGGAAACAAGTACAATTGTTCAATAATTTCCACAATCATTAGCTTGGCCTTTTTAGTGATTGGCATACAAAGTGACTTTCTCCAATCTAATGGTCAACGTCATGTTTTCCAATTTTTGTTGGCAAATTCCACGCAACACTGTTACAGCATAATTCTGCAGGATTTTAACTATTCAGCTGGAATTCCATCACTTCTTGTAGCGCTGTTATTAGCATGGCTCTTGAGCAAATCTCTTGCCCTTCCCATTGTAATGTCTTTTTCTAATTATTTGCACTACTTATCTAAATATGCATTCTTATCCATCCTTGCTATTCTCTGGAACTCTGCATTCAGTTTGACATATTTTTCACATCTTCATTACGTTTTGCTCTCAGTCTTTCCTTGACCATGTCTAAAGCTTCCACCAATAGTCATTTGCCTTCTTAATCTTCTTTCTTTACGGAATATTTTTTTGCTTTTGCCTGGATAAAACAACGAACTTCTGTTTTTACTTTTTTAGGTGTCCTAATCAACAGGTCTAATCCCTTAAATGCATTCTTTACCTCCACTGCACATTTACTTGGATTATTGTTGAGCTGGTATCTCACGGACATAGACATTTGTCTTATTTTCTTTAATTTACATCTAAAATTTGCAATAAGACAGTAATGGTCTTAGCCTCTGTTAGCTCTAGGCTTTGCTTTTGTTGAATGTTTAGAACTCTTCTATCTCTGTCTGCAAAGTATACGGGCAATCGACTTTGGCATTGGCTATCTGATAATAGCCAGGTCAAAGCCACCTCTTCAACTTCTGAAAGAGAGTGTTTGTTATGATCAGTAAATTTTCTTGGCAGAATTCTACTAGTTTATGCCTCACTTTATTTTGTACTCCATGGCCAAACCAGTTATTATTCCAGTTGCACTCTGAGTACCAGCTTTAACATTCCAATCACCTACGATGACGGTTACACCATTTTTGATACAATTTTCAAAAGGTGATGCAGATCATTATACAACTGGTCAACTCCTCCTCTTCATTTTCTGAAGTTGAAGCATAAATGTCTACCACTGTAAAGGTGAATGGCTTATCTTGTAGTCTGACGTTATTCTATCATTTTTTTTGGTTTGAGAACTGACTTCATATCCAGAGTAGAAAAAGTCTGATGACTATCTGATGTAAAAATGGCCGATTCTCATCCGTTATGCCTCACTAATCCCCAAGACGTCACAGGTTGCTCTTCTCCTCCTTAACTACTTCACATTTACCTCAGTTTATAGTTTTAACACTTCAGGTTCCACATGCATGTGTAGTTCTTTGTGTCCTCCTTAACTACTTCATATTTACCTCGGTTTATAGTTTTAACACTTCAGGTTCCACATGCATGTGTAGTTCGTTGTGTCCTCCTTGACTACTTCATATTTACCTCGGTTTATTGTTTTAACACTTCAGGTTCCACATGCATGTGTAGTTCTTTGTGTCCTCCGTAACTACTTCATATTTACCTCGGTTTATAGTTTTAACACTTCAGGTTCCACATGCATGAGTAGTTCTTTGTGTCCTCCTTAACTACTTCTATTTACCTTGGTTTATAGTTTTAACACTTCAGGTTCCACATGCATGTGTAGTTCTTTGTGTCCTCCTTAACTACTTCATATTTACCTCGGTTTATAGTTTTAACACTTCAGGTTCCACATGCATATGTAGTTCTTTGTGTCCTCCTTAACTACGTCATATTTACCTCGGTTTATAGTTTTAACACTTCAGGTTCCACATGCATGTGTAGTTCTTTGTGTCCTCCTTAACTACTTCATATTGACCTTGGTTTATAGATTTAACACTTCAGGTTCCACATGCATGTGTAGTTCTTTGTGTCCTCCTTAACTACGTCATATTTACCTCGGTTTATAGTTTTAACACTTCAGGTTCCACATGCATGTGTAGTTCTTTGTGTCTTCCTTAACTACGTCATATTTACCTCGGTTTATAGTTTTAACACTTCAGGTTCCACAGGCATGTGTTGTTCTTTGTGTCCTCCTTAACTACTTCTTATTGACCTTGGTTTATAGTTTTAACACTTCAGGTTCCACATGCATGTGTAGTTCTTTGTGTCCTCCTTAACTACTTCATATTGACCTCGGTTTATAGTTTTAACACTTCAGGTTCCACATGCATGTGTAGTTCTTTGTGTCCTCCTTAACTACTTCATATTTACCTCGGTTTATAGTTTTAACACTTCAGGTTCCACATGCATGTGTAGTTCTTTGTGTCCTCCTTAACTATGTCATATTTACCTCGGTTTATAGTTTTACACTTCAGGTTCCCCATGCATGTGTAGTTCTTTGCAGTATTGGGATTTCCTTTCATTTCTGTACATCTCTGCAGATGGGCATCCTTCTGACTTTAATTTATCCACATCATAAACCGTAGCACTACTAATACATGTTCTCTGCTTTTCCCCAGTAGTATGATGGACACCTTTGCACCTGAAAGTGAAATCTTCATGTGCCATTTTGATGTGTATTTGCTTTGTCTGGAGGGTTTTCTTGGCAAAAGGGCTCAGCACTCCATTCTCCTGCTTATCTCACTTTCAGCACTCCCTTTGCTCTAAGGGTTATCACACAAGTATCTTTCCTTTTCTATGTTTGAGTTTTTATGTTTCTATGTTTTAAGTAAGTTGCTCTGTTAACTTCTGCCATCTACTGATTTACTTCAGAATTTCTGGTCAGTTCATCTTCAGTTCCTATACTGACATCTCTGACAATTTTGACTTTCTATTGCTCTGTCACTGGACTATTATTCAAATTACAGACATGATCCTTGTTATTGTCTAACCTCAACTGAATTCTCTCTCCTTTTATAGTTTTTAAACCTTCTTTCTCCTGTTATTTTTTTTGGTTCTGGATCTTTATATAAGTTCCTTTATCTTGGCTTCTCGCCATGTTGATACAAAGTGGGTGTATCAGCTTGCATTGTGGTGTCTAAAGGTTTTCACTCCTGCTTTATTTTTCATAATGTTTTAAAAACAGGTCTGTTCCTAACATAACATCACAGGTTAAATCAGGGTTACAATCACAAGATGCATTAGTTTCCCCAGAACTGTCTAAATTTATACATCATTGATCATCATCATCATCATCAAACCACTTTTTCACATTTTCTACATGGAGTTGGGGTGTCTAGTCAATTATTGCCATCTCTCTTGATTCAGTACCCATACCTTACCTTCTTTGACAGTCATAACTGACTGATGCAGGTCTTCTCTCGTGTAATCCATCCTCTCTATGTTGGATGCCCTCATTTCTTTTTCTTTCTTTCTGTCTGTCTGTCTGTCCCAAATCTTGTTCACCATATTGTCTTCTGCTTCCATGCCCATGTCCTGAACCACAGTAATCTGTTCTCTTTGACCTTCTCTGCAACTGGAGCTACTTCAGCTTCTTGATGTCCTCATTCCATTTTTGGTCCCACAGTATGCATTATACCACCCATATCAGATACTTCATCTCTAGCATTCATAGCTTCCTCAACTGCTCTGCCTTCACTGTCCAGGTTAGTGTCCTATACGGTAGTACTGGTTGCATTACTGTTTGGTGCACCTTACTTTTCAGTTTCTTTGTTATTTCTTTGTCATTCTTCTAGCAAACACTGCTCTTGACACTCCGTACCAGTAGACTGCAGCCTACCTGACTCTAGCTTTGACATCCTCATTCAGACTTCTCCTCTCCTTAGTTACCCCTCCCATGTACTTCAAGCTGTTAATGTTCCACTCTTTCCACTTCTATCTCAATTTCAAGCTTCTTCTGATTTCTAATATTTTCTGCCAAAACAACTGTCTTATCGGTACTTATTTTCATCCCACGTGCCTTCAGTTTTGCATTCCACCATCCTTTGCTGAAGCTCTTATTCAGAGTCTGCCTGCAGTACCACATCATCTACATACAGCAGCTTTATTGATCTGTCTCCTCTGACTTGATTATTAATGTAGTCCATCATCATTATGAGCAGCAGTGGGCTCAGAGCCGAATCCTGATTCACACTCATTCCCACTGAAAATCTCTCTGTGAGTCCAAACACTGTTGATTCTCGAGTCATTGGGTCCTTGTACATAACTTGCATTAATTCTACCAATGTTTGTGGGACTTCGAATCATTGCATAACTGGTCATATCAGCTTTCATAGGACCTTATCATATGCTTTCTCTGAGTCTACGTTTGCCCATTTGGACTCTTTCTACATCTCTAGTTTCTTCTCAACTATCTATCTCTCAGCAAACATCAAGTTGGCTGTGCTTCATCCTGATCTGAATCCAAACTTCTCATTTTTGATCTTATTCTCTACTGCTCTGTGTGTTCATTTATCATTCACCCACTCCAGAACTTTCATGCAGTGTCACATGATTTTGAAACCTCTGTACTGCCCTCAGCTGTGATTTTCCTCTTTGTTCTCTGCCCACTCCAGAACTTTCATGCAGTGTCACATGATTTTGAAACCTCTGTACTGCCCTCAGCTGTGATTTTCCTCTTTGTTCTCTGCCCACTCCAGAACTTTCATGCAGTGTCACATGATTGTGAAACTCCAGAACTTTCATGCAGTGTCACATGATTGTGAAACCTCTGTACTGCCCTCAGCTGTGATTTTCCTCTTTGTTCTCTGCCCACTCCAGAACTTTCATGCAGTGTCACATGATTGTGAAACCTCTGTACTGCCCTCAGCTGTGATTTTCCTCTTTGTTCTCTGCCCACTCCAGAACTCTCATGCAGTGTCACATGATTTTGAAACCTCTGTACTGCCCTCAGCTGTGATTTTCCTCTTTGTTCCCTGCCCACTCCAGAACTTTCATGCAGTGTGACAAGATTTTGAAACCTCTGTACTGCCCTCAGCTGTGATTTTCCTCTTTGTTCTCTGCCCACTCCAGAACTTTCATGCAGTGTCACATGATTTTGAAACCTCTGTACTGCCCTCAGCTGTGATTTTCCTCTTTGTTCTCTGGCATTAATATGTTTATCCTCCAGTTGTCTGGGATACAAATGTCTCTCCACATTGCTACGAGTACCCTGAGGAGCCATTTCTCCCCTAACTCATCCAGCATCTTGATCATATCTGCAATGACCTCCTCTGAGTCTGTTGCCTTCCCTGTCTTCATTATCCTTAGTGCTGCTCTGACTTCTTCTATGGTGGGCTCCTCTTCTTCTTTCATCAAAGGCTGTGTTTTGGGAAATCCAGCTTCTGTGGGCTTTTCTTTATTCAGAAGCTGCTCAAAGTATTCTTTCCATCTGCCTTGTATGTCCTGCAGACTGTGTTGCTGGTATCTCTTATGAAGAGTGTCTGAGGATTATCTTCTTTATCTTTCTTTGCTTTGCAACCTGCTAGAGTTTCTTTGTACCATCTGCTGAGTCACTTTCAAGAAGCTGGTAGTGTCCCTCTGATGCCTTGTTCTTTATTATTGCAACTGCTCTCTAAACATCTCTGTTAGTCAAGCAGTATTTCTTCTTAGCCTGGTCCATCTTTTCAGTCTCCCACTTTTTCATGTACTCCTTTCTATTGATGACTTCCTGGACTTATGCATTGCACCACCAACTTTCCTTATGTATTTTATTTCCATACTGCTCAAATGCATGGCTGTTCAATAGTCCTCACACATAATATTTTGAGGTGCTGCCATTCCTCCTCAACCCCACCTATTTCCTCTTCTTTCTGAGGTGCTAGTGCCCTGAATATTTCTTTGAACTCATGTGCTTTCTCTCCAGTAATGTTGCCTGTTTTCACCCTAGTCTTTATTGACCATAAAGCCTCCCCTGACCACTGCTTGCAGCTGAATGTGGCAACCAGTGGTTTATGTGTGCCAACTGTTTCACTGGGGATGATTTTGCAATAACTGTTTCTAACCCATTTCCTTTCCTTACTAGGATGACATTTACTTAAGTTACATGTTGGCCACTCCTGTGCATGACCTTGTGACTATTACTCTTACTGAATCATGTGTTGGCTATCATCAAGCCATTTGATAGAGGTCTAGAATGGCCTCTCCTTTTTATTCCTGTTGCCCCACTCATGTGGACCCAGGCTGTCTTCATATTCTGTTCTGTCTTTCCTGATATGTGCATTCAGGTCCCCATTATCAATGCCATCTCATGTTGTCTTGCTTTATCTTGTAGGTCCTGTAGCTACTACCTGAATGCACTCTTTTCTTCACTATCACAACTCTACTGTTGGGCATAGGCTGAGATTATGAATAATGCTGTAGCCTCACACTGGAATTTAATTGCCATGAGTCTATTACAAATTTTGATGTCATCCCTTGGTGTCTTTTGAATCCTCTCCCTCAGAAAATTCCCACATCATTTCTAGTCTGTCCAATCCTTGAGAAGTCGACTCTGGATCCCAAGCCAAGTGGCTTTGGTGCACTGCCTTTCCATCTTTTCTCATGGATAAATATAATGTCCAGCTTCCTCTGTACCATCATGTAATTGACTTCCAAGCTCCATCTTGTCAGTGAACCTATATTGATTGTAGCAATTCTTAGTTCTTGTTTAGCAGGTTTGTTGGTTTCATGTCCAGCATTTGTTCAACAGAATTTTCCCCAGGTAGCCCATTCTTGGCAACTGGACACTGGCTGGCCAGTAGCTTATTGACCCAATGCTCCTGATTTTTATGATGAGTACACACTGGGCAGTAAAGGCACATCCATCCCTCTCATCATTAACATGGGTCCCTGGGGCATGTAGGAATAGGCTGGGTCCTCGGTCTACTTAACACCAGGAAATGTTCATGCTCATTTTTGGCTACATTAATTAACATGACTGAATCACATAGAACCAAAATTTTTACACCACTAAGTGGCTAGCCCTGACACAGCATACAGTCTGTGACTCATGTTCTCCTATCTAGAGGATACTGTGACCATAGATGATGCCCAAAGCAATTGGTATATAAAACTCTTACCCTGATAGGCACCGTATAGAATCCATGCTGCAGCCCATAACTCCATTCTTGGGTTAGTTTGAGGTGGAAGGAACCCCCAAACAGACATAGTAAGATCATACAAACTCTATGCAGGCATTGTCTGAAGGTCAAGATCAAAGTTTGTATCTTGTGCATGGGAGGCAAAGACCTTAACCATTATGCTAACAGTTTTTGAATTTCTACATGTACAGGGAGACTCTTTTCTCTCATCATGAATGCATATTGCCTCCACATTTTGATTATTACTATACAGAATTCAAACCTCCCTTACTTTTAAAACTGAAGTGTATTTTACTCGAGTGGCTATAATTACAGTAAAACAAGGCTGACTCTATATCTTAGATATTAGAAAAACCCTTTTAAAACACTTATTATATTTTTTTTACAGTATCATTTTCTTCGGTATCACAGAACTTAGCAATGTGATCCTTCCTTTACATTTGTAGCAAATATATACATTACTTGTTGCTTTTTGTTTCACAGAAGATACATTTCTTTTAAACAAGAAACATCTTTGTTAACTGGTGCCAGAGCCATGGCCTCAAGCTAAATGCCAAAAAGTGTATAGTCATCCCCTTTGGCAAAAACAAAGTGCCCACAAATTACCACATAGGTGGTAATCCATTAAGTACAGAAGAAGTAATTAGGGACCTGGGGACCCAAGTTGATAGCAATCTTTCATTTGACAACCACTTGGCCAAAGTGGTTAGAAAAACATTTTATATAGCCCACCTAATCATGAAGGGATTCACATCTAGATCAGGGGAGTCATTGTGCCTCTTTACTCATCCCTCATCAGGCCCATAATTGAGTACAATGCCCCTTTTGGGATGTACCTTACCAGACACCTGCAGCAACTGGAAAGACCCCAAAAGTACCTCACCAAGAGGGTCAAAGGGCTCAAACAGATGCCATATGCTGTCCAGTTAAAGAAACTCCAGCTCTACTCAGTGGCATACCACCTGTTCAGAGGCGATCTGTGCCTGACGTATAAAGCCATGTCCAACCTGGAATTAATGGACATGCTGCACCTCAGAAAATCCAAATCCCATTGAGCCACGCACTTGAGAGACTTGAACCTCAGCACTGAAATAAATAGGACATGCTGGAGGGACAGATTCATAACCCAGAGGCTCCCTTCACTCTGGAATAAAATCCCAGTCCAGGTTAGGCAGAGTCCCTCATTGACTCTCTTCAAGAGGAATCTTGATGAGTGGATGGGAGATCGTAGGTTTACCCTGGGTATCACTTCTGTGTCACTGTTAGACAGAGGCACAGTATACTAACCTCGAAAAAGGGCATAGCAAAATAAATTTAAAATGGGTGGCGAAACCCAAACACATTCTGGTTAGGCTTATAAATGCCCTAGGGCAGATAGCCTAGTATGAACCTATGAACCTATGAACTTATGACATAGGCAATCATACATTTATATAAATAAAATAAAACCATATTGACATATTTTTAGTTGCAAACATACATCACTTATGATCTATCCAGTCACTGTTAGTCAAACATTACATAGCTCAGGCAAACTCTACCTTCTTTTAGACCTCATTCCTCTTTCAGAATGCTATTCTGTATGTATTGTTCCCACAGTTCCCATTTTTCCTTATGTAATTTACTCCTACACTTTTCTAAAGATCCCATTTCCAGTTGTTTTATCTCCATTATTAAATTCAGAACTTCTAGTACAGCTGGTTTAGACTTTGATTTCTGTTTTGTATAGGTTCATAGGTAGGTACTAAGCTATCTGCCCGAGGGCATTTATAAGCCTAGCCAGAGTGTGTCGGCTTTCACCCCCCCATTGATTAATAAACTGATCCTCTAACAAGCAGAGCCAATGAAATGATCCCAGGGGTGTATTTTCTGTTACCCATCTACTCGTCAAGGTTTCTCTTGAAGAGTGTTAGTGATTGTTTTTTTGGCAGCCACCAGAATAAGATTCAGCAAGGCCTTACAATGTCTAGACAAATACAATTCTGTATCATAGCTCAAAAAATAATTTCCTTAGTTATAACAATTTGCTCACCCAGTATTTCTGATAGAGTAGTCTGCAGGGAACTTTTAAACTCTGTCATCTCATTACACTCCCAAAAAATATGTTCCCAATTAACTCTTTCTTCTCTATCACATATTAAACATTTGCTATCTATCTGAGGAAAAATTATTTGGAGTCTACTTGGGGTATAAAAATACCTCTGCAAATACTTCCAAGCAAAGATCTTAAATCTTCTACACTTTGTAGCATATTTGGGAGACAAGCCTATATCTCCTTTGTTTCTTTGTGAATTGCTTATCCAGTCTCTCTTCCCAGTCCTTTCTAACCTCATCTGATTGATTTGTATAATTATCATGCAATATTTTATATGCTCTACTAATTATCCCTTTTTTAGCAGCAGCTTCTGTTCTAGATTATAGTAAAAAGTCTACTAGTGCTGGTGTTTCACTAAGGATCCCACCATTTTTTTTTATTTTTGCCTATACTCTTATATTGATCCCTGATAGGGAAGGCGATTTCTAGCCTGCAGTGCAAATACATTCTAGGCTTCTTCCCATTCTATTACCTTTTCCTATCTAATTATTTTCTACCTATACACTGGCTCCTTTGCCAGTTTTCTCCAATAGATTCCAGTCCCCTCTTGCCTGTCATCTGTATCCCTAATTGGAGTCATCCCTATCAGCAGAATCTCTTTTTCTCCATTCCCATGTTGGCTTAGTTCTTAGAACACTGTCTGCTACTTTATGAATATAATATTCTGTATGGTTATTGTTATTCACTTTAAGGATCTCCTTGTTTCTTGAGCTTCCTCCCTGTTTCGTTATTATACCTTTACACTTTGAATTATCACTTTCTGTATTTCTTAATGAAGTTTTATTCTTGCTAGCAGACAATTCATTTGCAAACATTGTACCATTAACTATTAGACACTCTACTAAAGTTACTAGTTTATCAGATTTCTTAATTCTTTCAATTTTCTTATTTCACTATATAAAACTCTTTTAAATCTAATTATTACTAAAATGTCTAACATATTTGCTTTACTGTTGGTATAAAGTTTAAGCCAGAGCTTTGGAATATGCCTTAAGTCATGCCCTTCTGCACTTGCCAGCTTATGTACATTAAAAATCCAGTCATGAAATTTTATTGTGTGTACCTCGGTGGTTATGCCAACTCTAATAGTTCTTTCTTAAATTTATTATAGTCCATGCAATCAGTATCATCCATGTCCATGTACATTTTCAGTGCCTCTCATATCAGCAGAGATGATAAGATTCTTTCTCAGTCTGTTTGGTTTTAGTTTTCTGTGGTGACATAGCATACAAGTGGTACTAAATGAGATTCCAGGACATCGTCCTTGCCTAGTTTCTTTAGAGGCAGCACGATGTCGGGGTTAGCAGCCATGCTGCCTGGCATAAATAGCTGCTATTGCAGCCATAGTAGCCTTTCTTCATTTCCCACCTATGACTCTATGGTCATTACAGTCATTTCTCTGTGGTTGTAGACAGTAGTTAACCACAATGGGAACACAATAGTAACAGCAAAATAGGGAGTTTGCAGGCTACATGTGGTTTGCACTTGGTAGCAGTGGTAGTGTAAGTACACATGGCTTTGCAGTTTCAAAATAAAGCAAAAATACTTTCATAAATGGTTTTCAGTCTATACAGCCCTCCCAGATAGAATCTCTTTTTAACACAATGTAAAGTCCAAGGTTGCAGGCCTTTTCCATGCCAACTTTCAGCTCTAAGATATCAGGCAATTCCACACTCTACAATTCCAGGTATTCCCTCTGATGCAGATCTTCCTTTGGATGATCCTCCATGTGAGGAACTAACTTCATGGGTTTAGCCCTCCAGGCTATTCCCTTTTATATCATAGTAATTTACAATTAAGCTATTATGGCCTTGCGATCTGGTTAATTGCTGTGAAACTATACCCACTTTCAATGCAGCAGTATACATTCTGAGTATACACTTAAAGGCACATATGCAGTCTCCATACCTAAGATGCTATATTATGTATGTATTTGTGTGTGTGTGTGTGTGTGTGTGTGTGTGTGTGTGTGTGTGTGTGTGTGTGTGTGTGTGTGTGTGTGTGTGTGTGTGTGTGTGTGTTGCAATGGACTGGTATTTTATCCAAGACTGCTTCTCTTCTTTTTGCCCCCTGCTTTACAGCATAGGCTATTTTTGTCCCCCTCAGAACAGACCATTAGTTACTCTTAATGCCTCTGCTCAATGGTTGGGTCTACAAAACCCTTCCAGAACCCCACTATGCGTGACCATATCTGGGATTAGCAAAAAAATAATGGCATCTTGATAGGGGTAATACTGCTTCTGAGGGTATGTCTTCACTTTTTCTCCATCGTTTGTGCACCTGTAGTGATATCCTGAGAGTGGGGTGTGAAATGGGTGTTAGTGCTGAACTGCTCCTTAGTTCTTCAAGGGGCTGCAACTGATATGAAGAGGATCCTTGCTTACTCTCAGCTAGTACTTCATGGTCCTTTCCCCAGTCCAGCTTGGAAATCAAACCACATTAGTGTGCTTCAAATGTTCTTGCCTCCTTCTTTCCTTCCAGGATTGGCATGCCCATTCTCACTGTCTTTGTTGTTAAGTGCCAAAACTGCTATTGAAACTCAGGCCACTTGAGACATAGTAAGGACTTTATCCCTTTGTTAGTCAGGACCCAGCAGGATAAAAACACTCTCATCAAATTAAACAAACAACTCAGTGGACAAATAAAGTCTACCAAAGCCAAAATGTAGGTAAATTTGGCCTCCCAGGCCAAGGACAACCACAATACATTCTTTAGCTATGTCGGCTACCTCAAAGGCAATACACAATTGTGTGCAGAGCTCATTGTAGCCACCTATACTGTACCAGAAGATATAGCGAACCTACTGGCCAATAAACTTGAGCTCCAACTTTAGCCCTCTCTCCCCCTCAACCTACCCTCAGGAAATACCATGAAATATAACTCCCCCGCTGTCACTAGGGAACAGGTCCTTAATGTTCTCACTAAGGCCAAGAACACTGCATCAATGGGCCCAGACAAATATCACAGGATGCCTTCAAAATAGCATGAAACATGACCTCTCAGGGCCTCTGGAATTACTATTTAACTGTAGTCTCCAAACAGGCTTTGTTTCTCATGGATAGAGAACAGTAATAATCATCCCTCTGCATAAAGGTGGGCCATCTACAGACCCTGGAAACTACAGACCCATAAGCCTCACTAGTCTTATATGTAAAGCAATGGAAAGAATTTTTATGGAAATGATCAGTAGTTATATAGTAAACCTGCAGACACTGGACCCAACCCAATCTGGTTTCATCAAGGGCAGATCATGCCTACTCAAACTGGTGGACTTCTTTGAGATGGTAACCAAAGCAATGGATGAGAACAAAATGGTTCACACTGCCCACCTTCACCTGGCCAAGGCATTTGATGCAATACCCTACTCAGGCATTGCTGAGAAAATCAAGAGGTTAGGTGCAAACTCATATGTCACTTGTTGGATAGCCAATTGACTCACAGACTAGACTCATGAAGTTAGAATTGGGAAGTCTACCTCTACAAAGAGGCAAATCAGTCCTTGGACCGCTCATTTTTGTATTTATTTCTCAGAAGCCAAGGCCACTGTCAATTGTCTCTGGCTGACTAAATTTGCAGATCATTGAAAATTAGGAGCTGTCATTGAATCCCACACTGACACAAATTTTCTCCAGGAGGGGCTGACACAGACAAACAGCTGGTGTCAGTGCCATGAACTAAGACGAAATGCTAAGAAATGCATAACAGTATCCTTTGGGAAGTCATCCACTGCTGGTAACTATCATATTGACATCACACCCCTTAGAGCTGACCCAGTAGTCAGGGACTTAGGGACACACATAGATAGTAATCTAGACTTTGACCATCACATGTCTGCAGTAGTGAGGAAATCATTCTATGTTGCTCAACTTATAAACAAAGGCATGGCATCTAAATCCAAGGAAGTCATTGTTCCACTATATTTGGCATTCATCAGACCTATCATTGAGTAAATTTGTCATGTACCTAACCAGGCATATCCAACAATTGGAACATCCACAGTGATTCCTCACTAAAAGAATACAGGGTATAAGTAAAATGTCCTGTGCAGACTGTCTCAAGGCCCTATTCCTGTATTCTGTCTCCTACAGGCTTTTGAGGGGAGACCTATGCCTGGCATGCAGGGCAATGTCAGACCCCACTCTGATGCATATTTACAAAACAAACAGCACCAGAATTACCCGTTCTAAAGACTTAAACTTTGCCTGTGATATAAATAGGACCTGCCGGAGAGACAGGTATGTATCCTAGAGACTACCCTGTCCATGGAACATGCTCCTTATCAATGTCAAGCAGAGTTCCACCCTAACCCAATACAAGTGCAACTTGGGTAATTGGATGGGGAACAGGAAATTCATCTCTGGTGTGGCACCTATGTCTCTAATGGACAGAGACAACCTGTAAATGTTTCATCTCCCAAGCCCCTGCTCGTACTTATCAAGGGTACAAGAACTTGTCAAAGATTTGGGATGCATGGCTAGGCTTAAAATGGTCCTTGTGGTCATTAGCCTAGTAAACACCTAAGTACCTATGAACTTTATCCCTCAGTGCTGGCTCCCCTGTGATGCTGAGTACAGAATTAAAAAATATGAATAGGCCTAACCATAAACCCAAAATATTAGTCATAGGAGACTGCATTGTGAAACACACAGATGTGCCCCACCAGGATGGATAAGGAGATAGTCACGATTAGTTGTTTGTGAGGTGCCAGAATCCACCATATCACACATGCACTCAAGTCTCTCAACAACAGGTACTGTTATGACTCTGTCATAGTCCATGTTGGCGTGAATTAATTGAGACATGCCTCCCTGGACTAAATGAAGACAGACATGATCAAGCTCAATGAATATGTGTCCCAAGCAGGTATGTCCCTAGCCTTAAGCAGCATTCTACCATCATTTGGAATGATACATCAATACAAACAGAAAATGACTGACTTTAACAACTGGCTTAGTTTCTAGTGTAATTCCAAGGGGATACAGTACCTGACAAACTGGGAAGACATGATTGACAAACCACAATGCTTTGCCAGAGATGGCCTGCATCTGTCTCCCTTGGGCTTCAGCCTTCTGGCAAAGGCTCTTGCCACCCCCATAGTGCCTTTTTAAGGCAATGCCTTAAAGTCAAAACTGCCAACATGAAAAGTTCATTAAAATGCAAATTAAAGGTCATGCTGCTAAACACTAGGTGTCTAAACATGAAACTGCACTTATTGCAAGCATTCTTAACCTTGGAAGATGTTGACATTTGTGCAGCCACAGAAACCTGCTTCAAAGCTGTGGAGAGCACCCCAGCCATACCAGGTTACTCATCCTATCATACATTCAGACCCAAACTGTGGGCAGCAAAGCAAAAGGAGGTGCAGTTTCAATATATATTAAAGACACACACACCTCCAGGCTGATCAAACAGTATGACGTATAGGAGACACTCCAGGTGCAGTTAACCATTGACAAGACCCATATTCAAATCATAGCTAGCTACAGGCCCCCAACTTTGACTCCAGATGCCCACTCCACCTATTCTCTTGGAATCTTTCAAGATTTAATCATTTACCCTGATCCTGGATGACTTTAACTATCCAACCATAGACTGTAAGAACTACTCACCAAAACACAAATGCCCAGAGATTAGTTGATTTCATCGATGCAAATGCCTTGGACCAGCTGGTCGACACCCCCACAAGAGGTGATAATATCTTAGACTTGGTATTAATCAACATGAGTAACCACTGCAGCATCCCTAGATTGCCATCTTCCCTGGTAATATCCAACCACAAAGTGGTCACTTTTAAAGTCACCATCTCCCACGACTCCCCCCCCCCCTTGTTACGGTCAAACATAAAACCTTCTCCAAAGCTGATTACAACATCCTGAGGGAAGGTATAAATAGCTTCACAGCCCCCTCCCCCTCTGTAGGAGCTGGCATAAATGTCCAAACCTACACCAAACTACTATACAAGCATTTATATAGCTGCATGGAATCAGGAATACCCGACAGGACAAAACCATCCTCGTCAAGGAAGAGTAAACCTGTCTGGTGGACATCTGCAATAAATAAACTATAATAAAGAAAAGAAATTACTGTCCAGGACCAAGAAAGAGCAAGTGCCTAATTGGAAGCAATTTCTCCGTAGCATAAACAAGCAAATAAGAGCACTAGTGAAATCCTCCAAAGCTAACTTTGAGTCCAAACTGGCCAAATCTGCTAAAGACAATCATAAGGCCTTCTTCACATATGTACACAATCTCAAAGGAAGCACTCAGATCTGCTCAGAACTGGTGGTCAAGGACACCACATACACAAATGCAGTAGATATAGCCAACCTACTGGCAGACAAGTTCAATGAAAACTTCACCCCCTCTGTCCCCACATCAGTAAATCAGAATATCCCCAGCATCTGCCCCCTCCCCTTATCTCAAGGGAACAAATTATCACTGCCCTCTCAAAGCCAAGAAATACATCCGCCATGGGACACGATAATATCGAAGGCTGCATCCAACATGAACTCAGACAGGAACTTGTGGCACTATGAGGCACCTTATTTAACAAAAGCCTGAATACCGGCTTCATCTCAGCCAAATGGAGGACAGCCACTGTCATTCCTTTGCACAAAGGTGGTGCGTCCACCAATCCAGTAAATTATAGACCCAGCAGCCTAACTAGCCTGACCTACAAGGCCATGGAACAGATTATCATGGACCTAATTAACAAGGACATTGTCAACCTTCAAACACCCGATCCCACACAGTTTGGTTTTGTCAAGGGGAGGTCATACCTGTTAAATTTGGTTGACTTCTTTGAGACAATCACCAAAGCCATGGATGAGGGGAAGATGGTGCACACCACCTATCTTGACCTGGGCAACACCTTCGATACTATTCCCCACTCAGGTATAATAGATGAACTCTCTCAACTAGGCATCAATCCATATGTTACCAGACGGGTAGTAAACTGGTTCACTGATAGAACCCACTTAGTCAAAACTGGGAAAGCCATCTCAAGTCAGTAGACCCGTAACGAGAAGTGTACCCCAGGGATTGGTCTTGGGGCCTCTGTTGTTTGGGATATACTTTTCTAAGGTGTAGGCTAAAACCAGTGGGCTATGGCTGATCAGGTTTGCAGATGACTGTAAGATGGGCACTGTCATCAATTCCCCTAGTGATATGAACATCTTCCAGGAGGGTCTCACCCAAACAAATTACTGGTGCCATAAACATGGTCTCAAACCGAATGCCAAAACATCCATCATCATCCCCTTTGTGGAGAGTAAGATCCCCACAGATTATCACATTAATAACAAGGTCCTAAGCATGCAATCAGTCATGAGTGACTTGGGCACCCAGGTTGATAGCAAACTGACTTTTGACTACCATATTGCCTCCATTGTATGGAACATTTTCTACATGGCTCACCTTATTAAGAAGGGTATTGCATCCAGGGACAAGAAGGTCATAACATAGCATTTGATACTATCTCTCATCCTATCCTTCTCTCTCAGCTCTCCAGTATCTCCCCAGTCATTTAATTGGTTCAAAAGCTACCTCTGTAATAGAAAGCATGCAGTTAAATGGCAGAGCTCCATTTCTCCTTACATCCACAATCCTACAGGTGTACCCCAAGGCTCAATTTTAGGCCCTATTCTGTTTAACATTTTTATTAACAATCTCCACATAGCTATCCAAAAGGGCACCTTAGTTCAGTATGCTGATGACTCCACTATAGTCTGCTCTGCTCACAAGCCAAACTTACTAAAGCAAACCACCCAAGCTGCATTTTCCACTGTAGAAACCTGGCTTCACAAAAAATCATTTATCTCTAAACCAAAAAAAAAAAACTTATGATTTTTACTCCCAAAAGAAATTCATCAATCAGTAAAGCTGACATCGAAATTTTCTCACTTAACTTCACCAAAATTGAATTAGTAACCCACACTAAACTATTAGAAGTAATTATTGATGAAAACCTTAGATCTGATCTTCATATTCAAAACAATATAAGTAAGACCCACAAAAAACTGGTGCTACTCTGCAGACATAAGAACTTCCTCTCCCTGCCCTCTAAACAAGCATTAACATGGTCCTACCTTTTGCCTTCGCTAACTTATGGTGCTCATTTACTAACTAACCTGCAGTATTCTCTGAAGGCTAAATTAGAAACATGCTATAATAAGATTGCTAAATTTGCCACAAATTGTTGCCATTCTACTCATCACTGTATTGCCCTAAAACAACTACAATAGCTTAAATTTGCCCCACTATCTACTCCTCCTCCAGTTTAGAACTACTCATAAACTGATATATAAGCCCCATGTCTGTCCTGCACTCATGTCCCTATTCTCTTTACATTCCAGCTCGGCCTCTATGCTCTGAACAGCAATATTTTCTCCAAATATATAAATCTAAACTTCCAGCAGGCCAACTTTTATACTCCTGGTCAATTTGCAAAGTATGGAATGGCCTTCCCACATCCATCCACTTACAATCAAGCCTTTCTAACTTCAAAAGTGCATTGCATAATCATTTCCTCTCCAAATGGATATGCAACTGTTCTATTCCCACCTCAGCCATTAATTAAAGATAACATACTAATTAATCACTATATCTTTCTATATCTATCTTTTCCTAATAATTCCTTTTGTCTTTATACTCCTAACACACTCTTACTTAACTGCCCACTTAGATCTTTACTTACCTCTTTCTCCTTTTCCCCTCCTCTCTCTCCCCTTCTGCACATTCCACTTTCCTTCTGTCTTCTTTCGCTCCTATCTTCTCTTGTCCTTTAACCTTTACTCTTCCCCTCATATCCCTTCTTCTGTTTCTCCTTTATGTCTTTCCTTAATTCTATGAGATTATAATCCTAAACCTAACTGCTTCTCCTATCAACCTATCCTCACATTCATCTAATTCCTGGTCTAATTTACTGCCTCAAAACATATACTTTTTCTTATGTCTGCTTATCACTGCTTATCTCAGAATCCATTGAAATATGCTCTGCACTATTTTCATATTATTATCATGCCTTTGTTTTGTCATTATATTTAACTTTGCTGTTTATACATAGTTTTACTTATGTCTTTCTCTTTCTATGTAATTTTTAGAATCTTTTGTAACTTTCTATGTAATTTTTATAGACTTTTGTAAATGAATGTATTATTTTACTTTTTCACATTGGAGTTTTTCTCCCTGGGCCTCCACTGAAAATGGGCTTACTTAAGCCAGTGGGCTTTCCCGGTAAACAAATGTCAATACATAAATAAAATAAATAAATAACATCCCTGTATTCTTCCTTTATAAGACCCATTATTGAGTACAGTGCCCCTTTCGGCATGTATCTCACAAAGCACATGCAGCAGCTGGAGAGACCACAGAGGTTTTTCACCAGGAGAATCCAGGGACTCAAACATCTACCCTACATAGATAGGCTAAAAGCCCTGTCCCTGTACTCAGACCCCTACAAGACTCCTCAGAGGTGACCTCTGTCTGGCATATAAAGCAATCTCAGACCCCGCCTTGATGGGAATGCTGCATATCCGCAAGTCAAGCTCCACTCGAGTAACCACATGCATGACCTTAACCTGGTCTGTGACATCGATAGGACACTTTGGTGGGACAGATATGAGTCCCAGAAACTCTCCCTTCTGTGGAATACTCCCTCTCCATGTCAAGCTAATTCTTCACCCCTTTTTAAGTGCAACCTGGATAACTGGATGGGGAACAGAAAATATACCCCTGGGATTCCACCTGTGTCCCTGTTGGACAGAGTCATTGGGTGCTGACTTGTTGGAACATGGGCTAAATTCTTGGCTAGGCTTGTAAGGGCCTCAGGACCAATAGCCTAGTAACTTCCTATGATCTTATGATGCTATGAACTCATAAATGACTCTAAGTTAGTAAAAAATAGGAAAGAGAAGCAATCTCTGAAAAAACGATAGCACTATGCCCAAATGAAAGTGGCTAAGAACAGTGATGCAGAAAACCTGAAGAGGATGCAGTGGCTATCAAAGATATCCCCATTACCTACGTAATCCACTTTCACGTGTATATCATGTTCTTCATTGATGCTGGGCAATTGTGCTCTAATAATGCAAGATACCCAAGTAGATAGTAACCTCTCCTTTGATAATCACATTGCCAAAGTGGTTAGAAAATCCTTCTATGTGGCCCACCTAATCACAAAAGGGTTTGCATCCAGATCGAAAGAGGTCATTGGGCCCTTCTACGCATCACTCATCAGACCCATCATAGAGTACAATGCCCCATTTGGGATGTACATTACAAGACACCTGCAACAACTGGAAAGACCACAGAAGTACCTCACCAAGAGGATCACTGGCCTCAAGCAGTTGCCCTATGCAGCGCGACTGAAGAAACTCCACCTGTACTCGGTTGCATACCGCCTACTCAGAGGTGATCTCTGCCTGACATACAAGGCCATTTCCAACCCAGAATTGATGGACATGCTCCACATAAAGAAAACCATATCCCCTCGAGCCACATGCTCCAGGGATTTAAACCTCACCACAACAATAAATAGGACGTGCTGGAGGGATAGATTCTTGTCCCAGAGACTTCCCATGCTCTGGAACAAGATTCCAATCTACATTAGGCAGAGCTCCTCGCTAACCCTCTTCAAGAGAAACCTTGACGAGTGGATGGGAAACAGAAAGTTTACCCCAGGGATCACTTCAATGGCTCTGCTGGACAGAGGCACAGGGAACTAATCTAAGGGGGTGGCGAAAGCTAACACATTCTGGCTAGGCTTATAAATGCCTTCAGGCAGATAGCCTAGTACCTACCTATGAATCTATGAACGTATACCAAAATTTAAATTAGTAATTCCTCATATTACTTGTTTACCTTATCAAGTAATGTAGGAATTATGTTTTATGAGCATAATATTGTTTCATTTAAATAGGTAGGTCTCAACTTTCTGAGGATATCTATGAAAGTAGTTAACAAAGCTCTGCATGATCACATTCATATCATGGGAGGAAGCAGCATGCTCTGGGAAAATGTGTTCTCATACGGTAATCACATAGCCCATAATGTATGATGCAAGCACATGATGATACCACCACAGTATGGAACAGATGTTAGTTCTCTATAGCCATATAAAGTATCATGTAAGGGTTTTCTATAAATGGTTAAAATACAGTTTGCTGAAATATAATTTACCAAATTTGATTTACTCAAAATGTTCATAGGGATGAGAATATACACACTCATCTGTGGTAGAACCCCCCCCCCATATTCCCTAATAATTAAACCTATTCCAAAGCCATAGCATAATAGGGTATGCTATATTTCCAGCGAGAGATGGTGTTTCTTGATAAAAAAATGATTTGATAGAATGGAGTCAGTGAATTGCAATTTACTGATTTGACCTACGTCAATTAGTCAGTCATGGTTTCATGATCAGCCATTCAGCTGTATGCCATTATAAGAGTGTCATACTATCACACTTAGAATATTGGATACCCATAATGATACACAAATATGGCATTCCTGAAGACATCAAAACAGAGACCTGTAGAGATGTTTTGTCTCAAAACACAGTGAAAGATTTCCCATGCTGTCTTGTACAGAACAGATTATAATCTATACGTACATATCCCAACAAACTCCCTCAGTCATGTTTCTCCAGTTGTGGTGCTGGTGTTACCAGCTATATCAGTGTCGAACATGAAAGGCTGCATGATGCTGTGTTACTCCTGAGGTTTTGTGTACAAACAACATACATTTATTTGATGAGTTTAAGACATGTATAATTTCAAATTGGGCTGCACCAGTGTCTTGCTGTATACCTGTATATTCTCACGCAGCACCACTGCTGCCATTATGCATTGTATAAGGGACATGAACAACTGTACTAGAGCTCAGTTCCTGTCATTTTACTACCAGCATGACTACCCACACAGCACAAAGATGACTCCATGTTACTACATGATAAGTAATGCTGACAACAGGAGACACTCCTGATGTTGTGTAGAATTTACAAATGTAATGGACTCCTGTGTGTACCTCACCAAACTGTGCATCTGTGGGCTGAAAGCACACTAGTTAACATCATATGTAACACTAGTATAATCTAAGTAGGTTAAAGGAATAAGCAGGTAATAGTGGCACTGCATATAGCATCCTCTTTGTCTGAATTAGTTACCTAGTCACAAAAGATGGTAATTCTAGGCAGTTAAGAATGCAAGTGTTGCTATCATTTACATCAGGTGTTTGAGCATTTATATTACTTTCACTGTCTCCTACAGCAAACATTTCCACTAGAAGTACAAGTGATCCTTCAGGTCCTGAACTACATCAAACCTGTTATAAAGTGCAAGAGTAACTTACGTCTGCACAGCAGTGCTGCTGTGAATAGCAGCTTTGATAGCCAATATGGTGGATGGTCTGTGTATTACTCTCATCTAAAAGTCTCTCTCTCTCAGCTGTGGCCAGAGTTGTGAAGGTGATTTACAGTCCAAGAAGACACTATAGGGAGAATAGATGTAACCTGTCCAGT
Organism: Protopterus annectens; assembly: GCF_019279795.1. Classification (NCBI taxonomy): domain Eukaryota; kingdom Metazoa; phylum Chordata; order Ceratodontiformes; family Protopteridae; genus Protopterus; species Protopterus annectens. Next base: position 96,894,715 of record NC_056748.1, read on the forward strand.
AAACCGTACTGCAGTTGTGCAGTGGATGGAAGAATTACAACTGGGTACATGTCAAAAATGCAATGGCAAGACAAGTAGTGTTTTGCATGAAGTTTAGTCCTGATTATAATCAGTGGAGACAGAAGCAAGGAGTTGTGTTTTTCATAAATGCATAAAACGTATTAAATGAGCTGACTTGTTAACATAGGGCAGATCACCCAGCTGACACCATTTAGACTATCCAACTGAGTAGATGTAATGAATTAGTAGCTGAAGGCCAGCCTTCATTTTGTGGTTGGTGAGTGCTTCTTACTGTGCCATAGAACTGCTTGCTCATTAACTAGCAGACACCACAGACTATTTCTGGTTGTTTGGCTACAGTGCTGGAGAGACAGTCATTAAAGCAATCTCTTAACATGGGTGCTATATTCATGTGTACATCAGCTGAATCATATCTCAGCATCCTGGTATTCTGGGGGATGTATGATTTTATTGAAAAAGCTCATATGAGATAGTCATAGATTTGCCAGACTTTTAGCTCTCAGCCCCCAGTTCCCAATTCAGAGAAGTAATGTGTCTTTTCTACTGCACTGCGTGATGGCAGTTAATCCAGTGAACTACATGGCAGATACAATATGGTTGAAAGGATAATTAGCAGGCTGATATTATCATCAAACTGTCAGTGTCTGTGCTCAGACTATAGAATCATAATAAAAAAATAATTATTGACAAAATGAGATCCAGTCTAAGAGGTAATTAGATGTTATTTCATTTTGATACATGTGTGTTTTCCCATTTTCTAGAAACCTAAAATGGAACAACAGGTATTTTTAGAAAGCTGACCAGGGATGTGTCAGTTAAGAAGTAAGACATGCTGACACATGCCTGAAACATTTAGCATGATATTACAGACAAAGCCTGTGTAGTAGAATGGTGTCCAAAGAATTGTAAGAAATTAATTTTGTTTGGGAAGCTAAATATAAATCACACAACAGAAAATATAAATGATACAAATAAATGCATGTTATGAACCATGAAGATATCTAAGCTGTACTGTGAATTCAGGAAGGTGGTAAATGCAGAGTCTGGTGTGATTCTGTATAAGGACTAATAAACTCCTAAAATTCGTGTTAGTAACAGTCATACACACAAACACCACTCAATGATTAACACTTTCATTCAACAGCAGGATAATGCTTGATGCAAAATTGATGAAAGATGTACATGATATCCTGTTTAGACAAGAATGACAACACCAAAATGGCTGTCTGAAATCACATGGCAGGTTACTGCTATCCATTAACATAAACATTGCTAGTTTAATTTCTCCAAGTCTTTTGGGTTTGGGTTTCTAATACCATGACACGGATGGATCCAATTCCTAACTCAGGGGATGATTAAAGTTTATGAAATTAGTATTGTTTCAGTCTTTGATGTTAGCCAAAAGTGCTTTTTGCAGCACCCACAACATGCCCAGAACTGGCTCCTTATTTAATTAATTTCGAGTTAGTTCTATTAGTAACATATCATTGCCCCAACTATTGTAACTGTCTGGGTATCTTTCTTCCACATTGCTCTCATTTCTGCCTGCAAATCTTGATATATTATGACTTTGTGTCTCTCTGTATATGAAGCAGTGTAATTGCTAGGTGTAGCAATTTCAATGATAAATTGTATTTTTGCCTTTTTTTCATGGACTACTATTTCCATTTTTCTCACATCTCTTTTTTGAATTGATGATTGTTGATCCATGTGATGTACACTTCATTCTTCCCTATAATGCTTTGTGATTCATGTTTCCAATGCTTTTCATCTACTTCTATATTATAGTGTTTGCAGAATTCCCAGTGCAACAGTCCTGCTAAATTATTGCACCTTTCAGTGCAGAGGCCCTCTGTTATGAGAATATCATGCCCAGAAGCAAGGTGTGCAACTGTTTTCAATTCTTTTTTATAAAACCTACATTTATCTGTTTCTCCCACTTGTTCAATGGACTTTGTGAAACAATGCATATGTAGTCCACTATCCTGTGTTGCCATTATTAACCTTTCATCCTTTGGTTTTAAACTCACCTTTCCTTAACCATCCCTGTGTCAAATCTTGATCAATATGAGGTTGTCCCAGGAGATCTGTATCCTTACCACTATATTTATGGCTTTTCCACATTTCTTTCCTTCCCATTTGATTCTTCTCCTTATAGTTTTTCTTTTTTATTTTTGGCACATTCAGTGTTGTCTGATTTTTATCTGTTTCTGGTCTGATTCCACTCCCACTTTCCACCTGAATTCTTCTGCTAAACTAAGCAGATAGGTCATCTTAGACTTCCTCTTCTTATGTTGTAAAGTTTTCGTTTGGATCTGATGACATTAGCAGATATGTATACAGTGCCATGATCACATACCTATACATGTAATCAATTTCAAGAAGGCCCATACCTCCTTCAGGGTATGGAATATATAATTTTGGTATACACTGATTTTTATATATCATTTGATAAGAGTGAAGCATTTTTATTGTTTTTTTTTTTTTTTGTCCAATTGATCCAATTACTCTTGGAGCCAGTCAATCAGACCAAAACTGTAAGTTAAAACTGTAAGAGGAAATTGATTTACAACTTGGACTTTATTCTTAGATGTTAAGACTGTTTTTAATGTTAGTTTTAATCTTCTGAAATATTCCTTATTGAGTTTTATTTACATTTGTTCATGTTTTATTGCCGATCCGTTATCAGTTCACAAATATTTATACACTCCTTCCTGCTCAAGTTCCTTTATATCACATTCTTCTTCTGGACTGATATTTTCTTGGTATTGCAGCTTTCCTGCTTTAAAATTTGCATTTGCATAATCAAGACCAAATGGCATTTTTATATCATCTGAGAAAAGTTTAGCCGCTTGCAGTTGTGCTTTTAACTCCCCACCTGATGAACTGCACGGTTTTAAGTCATCCTCAGAAAGTAGATGAGATATCTTTATACAAGGTTGTTCTGGGAGCCAAATTGTAACTAAGACCTAATCTGTTAAGTAAACAGCTCAATGGAAGAACGAGGTGAAACAGCAGTGGTGACAAAGAATCGCCCTGGAATACCCCCCTTTTAATTTTTATCTCTTGGATAATAATTTGCCATTTGTCATGGCTTAATTGCAAAATACTTTGCCTCTGTTGCATGGTCACTGTAATAAAATGAATCAGTGTAGGGTGTACCTTATACATCTGTAAGCATTCTTTTATGCATGAATGTGGGATGCTATCAAATGCTTTTTTGTAATCTAGCCATGCCATACTTAGATTCTACCCCTTTTTACAATTCTCTTTATTTAGCAGCAAATGATCCATAGGATGCTCTTGTGTTACCCTTTTCTTCTATTGCCATGGTGGAGTTTACATTTAAATGACTATAAACTCTGTCTGCATCAGTTCCATTATATAGTTTGTACATCATCAGAAGGTAAGTTATCGGTCTATATTTTTTAGGATGGCTTACTGGTTCACTCTTAAGGAGGAGTATCTTTTTGCCCATTGTTACCCAGATTGATGTCTGTTCTGGGTGCATATGTAAGTAGTTATTACTCAGGACTAAATCTTTGTGTAAATATGTTAATACTTTTAGCAAGAAGTTACGTACTGCATCTGGGCATGGGGTTTTCCATTTAGGAGCTTTTCTTAGTTTTGTTTCATTTTCTCTGAGCATTACTTCATTCCATTTCCTGTCCTGTACATTTGAACTCTTTACAGATTATTTTATTTTTTCTAGCCATTCAGCATCTTAGTTATGGTCCATGGGATCTTCATAAATATTTCTCTAAATGTGTCTATTTCTTCTTTTTTTGGTGGTATTCTATTCTTTTTGCTTTGTTTCCCAGTTCTCTATAAAACTTTTTGGGTCATCGATGAATTTCTTATTTTGTATCTATGCAGTATATTTATCTGCATATCATTTATTTGTTTCTGTCTGTGCTGATTCTTTAGTTTATTATTTGCTATAGTGTATGATAGATCCTGGACTGTTCTGATACTATGCCTTGCTTTTACTACATCTGTCCTTTTAAGTATTTTTATTGATCTGTTCCCTCTTCTATATTCTACTAGCAATGACACTTTTTGTCTTAATTGCTTTAGAATTGTCTCTGTTCAATGCTTCCACGATGGCATTTTATTTCATCCCTTCCTTTCCCATATTACTGCATATTTTTGTTGTAAGACATCTGTCATTAGTTTAACTGCATAGTAATATACCATATTTACTTATGTTATCTTACATGAATTTCTGTTAATAGTCTTGATTTACTGTGTTCATCTGTTTTATCAGACTTCTAACACTTTGGGTTGTACATACTTTCTGTAATCCATTTCTTTCATTGACCTTAATATGTCTATTTATCTCTTTAAATCAAACAACTCTTCTCTTAGATTATTTTCTTATTAACTGAGAGCACATTCTTTGCTATCTGTTCCCTGTGGGCACTCTATGGAAAGTTCCAGAAGATCTTCCTGCGACATTGCCTGCATCAGAATTGCCACTTTCCTTCTCCTCCTCTTGCTGCTCTTCTCTAACTGAAATTTTGCACTGGTTTCCTACTGAATGTTCTAGAGCATCATCATGTGGCAAGTGAGCAGATGCTTTCTGTTCCACCTATTTCTCCTTAATTTGAGGACTCACTGTTCCATCATACTGTGACGTTACCTGAGTTGGATTTTCTACACTAAGGCCTTCATTTTGTAGGTAATCCATAACTTCAGTTTTTATTTCTTTAACTTGTGCATTACATATCCTCTTTACTTCTTTCCCTTGTGTTTTCTTATTTTTTGTATATGCAAAATGTTCCTTATTTGGATGCCTTTGCCTGTATTTCTCTTTGAATATCTTTGTACTGATTAGTTTTGTATTATATTGCACCATATCAACTCTCTTTTTTTTTCCCATGTCGTTTTTCTTCCTGAGATTTTTCCCATTCTACCTGCTTCTCCTTAATTTGGGAATCATTGTTCCATCATACTGTGATGTTACCTGTGTTGGACATTCTACACTAAATCCTTAACTTTGCAAGGTATTCCATAACTTCAATTTCTATTTGTTTAATTTCTTTCATATTAATTTTATGTTTTACATTCCTCTTTTATGTCCTTATTTTTATATTTTGAATATTTCCATCTCAGGGTGCCTTTGCCTGTATATTTCTTCAAATATATTTGCAGCTGCTTTTTTTGATTGATTAGTTTGGCTTTCTCCTTTGCACTAACATTGCACCATGTCAGATCTCTTTTTCTTTCCCATGTCCATATTTCTTTTTTATACTTTTCCAAAATCTCTGTGTTTTGTTCATTATATTTTCTCACTTCCACTGTTGCTTCTTTTTCCAGGCAGCCCAGTGTTTCTTTGCCTACATAGTGATTTTCATGGATTTTTTTTTTATTTGAAGCTTTTAAGTTTTACTTGTGCAAGTATTTTTCTTTCCTCTGTCTCTTTTAATCTTTTTGAATACCTTCTATCTGGAAATTCTGGGCTTCTTGCATTATAGTAAAAAAGCATAATTTCTTTCTTATCCTCAATAGTTCACTCTGTCATCTTTATGGCTCGTTTTTGGCCTGTCATTTTTTGTGATTTTTCTGGACTACTACTTCCTTCTACAATAGGGGTGCATCCTCCCCCTGAACCTGGCCTAACCCTATCATAAAAATGTTTCCATGTCTTTAGCATTCATTTTTCCAGTCCTGGTACCAGTGCATATACCAGGATTGGACACTTTTTTATCCATGGACTTGTGTACCCAGCGGTCTCTTTTTATTTTTAACCTCTATCAGTTTAACCTATCAGTGTCATCTTTGGTGGGATTTTGTAAAAACTGGGTGCGCCATGTGAAGGTACTGACAAAGAATTGAGGATGGTTTCAGTTCCAGCAATACTGCTGTCTTTTTCTTGCTGATTTCATCATCTCTACATTTGGATCCCAAATGGTCTGTATGACTGTACCACTGACCATGATCTCGGGTGCTTATACCAATGACCTAGTCTGTACAGCACTATATTGAATTACTACACAGTATAACACTGCTTTTATTTGCACCAGTAACCTAGTCTATACAGTACTACATTTAATTACTAATCTGTATAACACTGCTTTTATGTGCACCACTGACCTAGTCTGTACAGCACTACATTTAATTACTACACTGTATAACACTGCTTTTATGTGCACCAGTGACCTAGTCTATACAGCACTATATTTAATTATTACACTGTATAACACTGCTATTATGTGCACTAGCAACCAAGTCTGTACAGCACTACATTTAATTGCTACACTGTATAACACTGCTTTTATGTGCAAAAGTGACCTAGTCTGTACAGCACTACATTTAATTACTACACTGTACAACACTGCTTTTATGTGCACCAGTGACCTAGTCTGTACAGCACTACATTTAATTACTACACTGTATAACACTGCTTTTATGTGCACCAGCGACCTAATTTATACAGCATTACATACATTTAATTACTACACTGTATAACACTGCTTTTATGTGCAAAAGTGAACTAGTCCCTATAGCACTACATTAAATTACTACACTGTATAACACTGCTTTTATGTGCACCAGCGATCTAGTCTGTACAGCACTACATTTAATTACTACACTGTATAACACTGCTTCTATGTGCACCAGCAACCTAGTCTATACAGCACTACATTTAATTATGACACTGTATAACACTGCTTTTATGTGCACCAGCGACCTAGTCTGTACAGCACTACATTTAATTACTACATTGTATAACACTGCTTTTATGTGCACCAGTGACCTAGTCTGTACAGCACTACATTTAATTACTACACTGTATAACACTGCTTTTATGTGCACCAGTGACCTAGTCTATGCAGCACTATATTTAATTACTACACTGTATAACACTGCTTTTATGTGCACCAGCAACCAAGTCTGTACAGCACTACATTTAATTGCTACACTGTATAACACTGCTTTTATGTGCAAAAGTGACCTAGTCTGTACAGCACAACATTTAATTACTACACTGTACAACACTGCTTTTATGTGCACCAGCGACCTAGTCTGTACAGCACTACATTTAATTACTACACTGTATAACACTGCTTTTATGTGCACCAGCGACATAATCTATACAGGATTACATACATTTAATTACTACACTGTATAACACTGCTTTTATGTGCAAAAGCGAATTAGTCCATATAGCACTACATTAAATTACTACACTGTATAACACTGCTTTTATGTGCACCAGCGATCTAGTCTGTATAGCACTACATTTAATTACTACACTGTATAACACTGCTTTTATGTGCACCAGCAACCTAGTCCATACAGCACTACATTTAATTATGACACTCTATAATACTGCTTTCATGTGCACCAGCGACTTAGTCTGTACAGCACTACATTTAATTACTACATTGTATACCACTGCTATTATGTGCACCAGCGACCTAGTCTGTACAGCACTACATTTAATTACTACACTGTATAACACTGCTTTTATGTGCACCAGTGACCTAGTCTATACAGCACTATATTTAATTACTACACTGTATAACACTGCTTTTATGTGCACCAGCAACCAAGTCTGTACAGCACTACATTTAATTGCTACACTGTATAACACTGTTTTTATGTGCAAAAGTGACCTAGTCTGTACAGCACAACATTTAATTACTACACTGTACAACACTGCTTTTATGTGCACCAGCGACCTAGTCTGTACAGCACTACATTTAATTACTACACTGTATAACACTGCTTTTATGTGCACCAGCGACCTAATCTATACAGGATTACATACATTTAATTACTACACTGTATAACACTGCTTTTATGTGCAAAAGCGAATTAGTCCATATAGCACTACATTAAATTACTACACTGTATAACACTGCTTTTATGTGCACCAGCGATCTAGTCTGTATAGCACTACATTTAATTACTACACTGTATAACACTGCTTTTATGTGCACCAGCAACCTAGTCCATACAGCACTACATTTAATTACTACACTGTATAACACTGCTTTTATGTGCACCAGCGACTTAGTCTGTACAGCACTACATTTAATTACTACATTGTATACCACTGCTATTATGTGCACCAGCGACCTAGTCTGTACAGCACTACATTTAATTACTACACTGTATAACACTGCTTTTATGTGCACCAGTGACCTAGTCTATACAGCACTATATTTAATTACTACACTGTATAACACTGCTTTTATGTGCACCAGCAACCAAGTCTGTACAGCACTACATTTAATTGCTACACTGTATAACACTGCTTTTATGTGCAAAAGTGACCTAGTCTGTACAGCACTACATTTAATTACTACACTGTACAACACTGCTGTTATGTGCACCAGTAACCTAGTCTGTACAGCACTACATTTAATTACTACACTGTATAACACTGCTTTTATGTGCAAAAGTGAACTAGTCCCTATAGCAATACATTAAATTGCTACACTGTATAACACTGCTTTTATGTGCAACAGTGATCTAGTCTGTACAGCACTACATTGAATTACTACACTGTATAACACTGCTTCTATGTGCACCAGCAACATAGTCTATACAGCACTACATTTAATTATGACACTGTATAGCACTGCTTTTATGTGCACCAGTGACCTAGTCTGTACAGCACCACATTTAATTACTACACTGTATAACACTGCTTTTATGTGCACCAGCGACCTAGTCTGTACAGCACATTTAATTACAACACTGTATAACACTGCTTTTATGTGCACCAGTGACCTAGTCTGTAAGCACTACATTTAATTACTACACTGTATAACACTGCTTTTATGTGCACTGGCGACCTAGTCTATATAGCAATACATTTAATGACTACATTGTATAACACTGCTTTTATGTACACCAGTGACCTAGTCTGTATAGCACTACATTTAATGACTACATTGTATAACACTGCTTTTATGTGCACCAGCGACCTAGTCTGTACAGCACTACATTAAATTACTACACTGTATAACACTGCTTTTATGTGCATCAGCGACGTAGACTGTACAGCATTACATTTAATTACTACACTGTATAACACTGCTTTTATGTGCACCAGCGACCTAGTCTAAACAGCACTACATTTAATTATTATACTGTATAACACTGGTTATATGCGCACCAGCAACCTGGTCTGTACAGCACAACATTTAATTACTACACTCTATAACACTGCTTTTATTTGCACCAGTGACCTAGTCTGTACATCACTACATTTAATTAGTAAACTGTATAACACTGCTTTTATGTGCGCCAGCAACCTAGTCTGTAAAGCACTACATTTAATTACTACACTGTATAACACTGCTTTTATGTGCATCAGCGACCTAGTCTGTACAGCACTACATTAAATTACTACACTGTATAACACTGCTTTTATGTGCACCAGCGACCTGGTCTATACAGCACTACATTTAATGACTACATTGTATAACACTGTTTTTACGTGCACCAGCGACCTAGTCTGTATAGCACTACATTTAATGACTACATTGTATAACACTGCTTTTATGTGCACCAGCGAACTAGTCAGTACATCTCTACATTTAACTACTACACTGTATAACACTGCTTTTATGTGCACCAGTGTCCAAGTCTATACAGCACTACATTAAATTGCTACACTGTATAAAACTGCTTTTATGTGCACCAGTGACCTAGTCTGTACAGCACTACACTTAATTACTACACTGTATAACACTGTTTTTATGTGCACCAGCGACATAGTTTATACAGGACTACATTTAATTATTATACTGTATAACAGTGGTTATATGTGCACCAGCAACCTAGTCTGTACAGCACTACATTTAATTACTACACTGTATAACACTGCTTTATATGCACCAATGACCTAGTCTGTACAGCACATTTAATAACTAAACTGTATAACACTGCTTTTATATGCACCAGCAACCTAGTCTCTACAGCACTACATTTAATTATTATACTGTATAACACTGCTTTTATGTGCACCAGCGACCTAGTCTGTGCAGCACTACATTTAATTACTACACTTTATAGCACTGCTTCTATGTGCACCAGTGACCTAGTCTGTACAGCACTACATTTAATTACTACACTGTATAACACTGCTTTTATGTGCACCAGCGACCTAGTCTGTACATCACTACATTTAATTATGACACTGTATAACACTGCTTTTATTTGCACCAGCAACCTACTCTGTACAGCACTACATTTAATTACTACACTGTATAACACTGCTTTTATGTGCACCAGCGACCTAGTCTGTACATTACATTTAATCACTACAATGTATAACACTCTTTTTATGTACATCAGCAATCTAGTCTGTACAGCACTACATTTAATTACTACACCCTATAGCACTGCTTTTATGTGCACCAGCAACCTCATCTGTACAGCACTACATTTAATTACTATGCTGTATAACACTGTTTTTATGTGCACCAGCGACCTAGTCTGTACAGCAATACATTTAATTACTACACTGTATAACACTGCTTTTATGTGCACCAGCGACCTAGTCTGTACAGCACTACTTTTAATTACTACACTGTATAACACTGCTTTTATGTGCACCAACGACCTAGTCTGTACAGCACTGCACTTAATTCCTACACTGTATAACACTGCTTTTATGTGCACCAGTGACCAAGTCCGTACAGCATTACATTTAATTACTACACCATATAACACTGCTTTTATGTGCAGCAGCAACCTACTCTGTACTGCACTACATTTATTTACTACATTGTATAACACTGCTTTTACGTGCACCAGCGACGTAGTTTGTACAACATTGTATTTAATTACTATACTGTATAACACTGCTTTTATCTGCACCAGCAACCTAGTCTGTACAGCACTACATTTAATTACTACATTGTATAACTCTGCTTTTATGTCCACCAGTGACCTAGACTATACAGCACTACATTTAATTACTACAATGTATAACACTGCATTTATGTGCACTAGCGACCGAGTCTTACAGCACTACATTTAATTACTATACTGTATAACAATGCATTTATGTGCACCAGCGATCTAGTCTTACAACACTACATTTAATTACTACACTGTGGAACACTGCTTTTATGTGCACCAATGACCTTGTCTGTACAGCACTACATTTAATTACTACACTGTAGAACACTGGTTTTATGTGCACCAGTGAACTAGTCTGTACAGCACTACATTTAATTACTACACTGTATAACACTGCTTTTATGTGCACCAATGATCTAGTCTGTACAGCACATTTAATAACTACACTGTATAACACTGCTTTTATATGCACCAGTGACCTAGTCTCTACAGCACTACATTTAATTACTACACTGTATAACACTGCTTTTATGTGCACCAGCGACCTAGTCTGTACATCACTACATTTAATTATGACACTGTATAACACTGCTTTTATGTGCACCAGCAACTTACTCTGTACAGCACTACATTTAATTACTACACTGTATAACACTGCTTTTATGTGCACCAGCGACCTAGTCTGTACATTACATTTAATCACTACAATGTATAATACTCTTTTTATGTACATCAGCAATCTAGTCTGTACAGCACTACATTTAATTACTACACCCTATAGCACTGCTTTTATGTGCACCAGCAACCTCATCTGTACAGCACTACATTTAATTACTATGCTGTATAACACTGTTTTTATGTGCACCAGCGACCTAGTCTGTACAACACTACATTTAATTACTACACTGTATAACACTGCTTTTATGTGCACCAGTGACCTAGTCTGTACAGCACTACATTTAATTACTACACTGTATAACACTGCTTTTATGTGCACCAACGACCTAGTCTGTACAGCACTGCATTTAATTCCTACACTGTATAACACTGCTTTTATGTGCACCAGTGACCAAGTCTGTACAGCATTACATTTAATTACTACACCATATAACACTGCTTTTATGTGCAGCAGCAACCTCGTCTGTACTGCACTACATTTATTTACTACACTGTATAACACTGCTTTTACGTGCACCAGCGACTTAGTTTGTACAACATTGTATTTAATTACTACACTGTATAACACTGCTTTTATCTGCACCAGCAACCTAGTCTGTACAGCACTACATTTAATTACTACATTGTATAACTCTGATTTTATGTCCACCAGTGACCTAGACTATACAGCACTACATTTAATTACTACACTGTATAACACTGCATTTATGTGCACTAGCGACCGAGTCTTACAGCACTACATTTAATTACTACACTGTATAACACTGCATTTATGTGCACCAGCGATCTAGTCTTACAACACTACATTTAATTACTACACTGTGGAACACTGCTTTTATGTGCACCAATGACCTTGTCTGTACAGCACTACATTTAATTACTACACTGTAGAACACTGGTTTTATGTGCACCAGTGAACTAGTCTGTGCAGCACTACATTTAATAACTACACTGTATAACACTGCTTTTATGTGCACCAATGATCTAGTCTGTACAGCACATTTAATAACTACACTGTATAACACTGCTTTTATATGCACCAGTGACCTAGTCTCTACAGCACTACATTTAATTACTACACTGTATAACACTGCTTTTATGTGCACCAGCGACCTAGTCTGTACATTACATTTAATTACTACACTGTATAACACTCTTTTTATGTACATCAGCAATCTAGTCTGTGCAGCACTATATTTAATTACTACACTGTATAGCACTGCTTTTATGTGCACCAGCAACCTCGTCTGTACAGCACTACATTTAATTACTATGCTGTATAACACTGTTTTTATGTGCACCAGCGACCTAGTCTGTACAGCACTACATTTAATTACTACACTGTACAACACTGCTTTTATGTGCACCAATGACCTTGTCTGTACAGCACTACGTTTAATTACTACACTGTATAACACTGCTTTTATGGGCACCAGCGACCTAATCTATACAGGATTACATACATTTAATTACTACACTGTACAACACTGCTTTTATGTGCAAAAGCAAATTAGTCCATATAGCACTACATTAAATTACTACACTGTATAACACTGCTTTTATGTGCATCAGCGATCTAGTCTGTATAGCACTACATTTAATTACTACACTGTATAACACTGCTTTTATGTGCACCAGCAACCAAGTCCATACAGCACTACATTTAATTATGACACTCTATAATACTGCTATTATGTGCACCAGCGACCTAGTCTGTACAGCACTACATTTAATTACTACACTGTATAACACTGCTTTTATGTGCACCAGCGACCTAGTCTATACAGCACTACTTTTAATTACTACACTGTATAACACTGCTTTTATGTGCACCAGCAACCAAGTCTGTACAGCACTACATTTAATTGCTACACTGTATAACACTGCTTTTATGTGCAAAAGTGACCTAGTCTGTACAGCACTACATTTAATTACTACACTGTACAACACTGCTTTTATGTGCACCAGCAACCTAGTCTGTACAGCACTACATTTAATTACTACACTGTATAACACTGCTTTTATGTGCAAAAGTGAACTAGTCCCTATAGCAATACATTAAATTACTACACTGTATAACACTGCTTTTATGTGCTACAGCGATCTAGTCTGTACAGCACTACATTGAATTACTACACTGTATAACACTGCTTCTATGTGCACCAGCAACATAGTCTATACAGCACTACATTTAATTATGACACTGTATAGCACTGCTTTTATGTGTACCAGCGACCTAGTCTGTACAGCACTACATTTAATTACTACACTGTATAACACTGCTTTTATGTGCACCAGCGACCTAGTCTGTACAGCACATTTAATTGCAACACTGTATAACACTGCTTTTATGTGCACCAGTGACCTAGTCTGTAAGCACTACATTTAATTACTACACTGTATAACACTGCTTTTATGTGCACTAGCGACCTAGTCTATATAGCACTACATTTAATGACTACATTGTATTACACTGCTTTTATGTACACCAGTGACCTAGTCTGTATAGCACTACATTTAATGACTACATTGTATAACACTGCTTTTATGTGCACCAGCGACCTAGTCTGTACAGCACTACATTAAATTACTACACTGTATAACACTGCTTTTATGTGCATCAGCGACGTAGACTGTACAGCACTACATTTAATTACTACACTGTATAACACTGCTTTTATGTGCACCCGCAACCTAGTCTAAACAGCACTGCATTTAATTATTATACTGTATAACACTGGTTATATGCGCACCAGCAACCTGGTCTGTACAGCACTACATTTAATTACTACACTCTATAACACTGCTTTTATTTGCACCAGTGACCTAGTCTGTACAGCACTACATTTAATGACTACATTGTATAACACTGCTTTTATGTGCACCAGCGACCTAGTCAGTACATCTCTACATTTAACTACTACACTGTATAACACTGCTTTTATGTGCACCAGTGACCAAATCTGTACAGCACTACATTAAATTGCTACACTGTATAAAACTGCTTTTATGTGCACCAGTGACCTAGTCTGTACAGCACTACACTTAATTACTACACTGTATAACACTGTTTTTATGTGCACCAGCGACATAGTTTATACAGCACTACATTTAATTATTATACTGTATAACAGTGGTTATATGTGCACCAGCAACCTAGTCTGTACAGCACTACATTTAATTACTACACTGTATAACACTGCTTTATATGCACCAATGACCTAGTCTGTACAGCACATTTAATAACTAAACTGTATAACACTGCTTTTTATGCACCAGCAACCTAGTCTCTACAGCACTACATTTAATTATTATACTGTATAACACTGCTTTTATGTGCACCAGCGACCTAGTCTGTGCAGCACTACATTTAATTACTACACTTTATAACACTGCTTCTATGTGCACCAGTGACCTAGTCTGTACAGCACTACATTTAATTACTACACTGTATAACACTGCTTTTATGTGCACCAGCGACCTAGTCTGTACATTACATTTAATCACTACACTGTATAACACTCTTTTTATGTACATCAGCAATCTAGTCTGTACAGCACTACATTTAATTACTACACCGTATAGCACTGCTTTTATGTGCACCAGCAACCTCATCTGTACAGCACTACATTTAATTACTACACTGTATAACACTGCTTTTATGTGCACCTACAACCTAGTCTGTACAGCACTGCATTTAATTCCGACACTGTATAACACTGCTTTTATGTGCACCAGTGACCAAGTCTGTACAGCATTACATTTAATTACTACACCATATAACACTGCTTTTATGTGCAGCAGTAACATACTCTGTACTGCACTACATTTATTTACTACACTGTATAACACTGCTTTTACGTGCACCAGTGACTTAGTTTGTACAACATTGTATTTAATTACTACACTGTATAACACTGCTTTTATCTGCACCAGCAACCTAGTCTGTACAGCACTACATTTAATTACTACATTGTATAACTCTGCTTTTATGTCCACCAGTGACCTAGATTATACAGCACTACATTTAATTACTACACTGTATAACACTGCATTTATGTGCACTAGCGACCGAGTCTTACAGCACTACATTTAATTACTACACTGTATAACAATGCATTTATGTGCACCAGCGACCTAGTCTTACAACACTACATTTAATTACTACACTGTGGAACACTGCTTTTATGTGCACCAATGACCTTGTCTGTACAGCACTACATTTAATTACTACACTGTAGAACACTGGTTTTATGTGCACCAGTGAACTAGTCTGTACAGCACTACATTTAATTACTACACTGTATAACACTGCTTTTATGTGCACCAATGATCTAGTCTGTACAGCACATTTAATAACTACACTGTATAACACTGCTTTTATATGCACCAGTGACGTAGTCTCTACAGCACTACATTTAATTATTATACTGTATAACACTGCTTTTATGTGCACCAGCGACCTAGTCTGTACAGCACTACATTTAATTACTACACTTTATAACACTGCTTCTATGTGCACCAGTGACCTAGTCTGTACAGCACTACATTTAATTACTACACTGTATAACACTGCTTTTATGTGCATCAGTGACCTAGTCTGTACATTACATTTAATTACTACACTGTATAACACTCTTTTTATGTACATCAGCAATCTAGTCTGTACAGCACTATATTTAATTACTACACCGTATAGCACTGCTTTTATGTGCACCAGCAACCTCGTCTGTACAGCACTACATTTAATTACTACACTGTATAACATTGCTTTTATGTACACCAGCGACCTAGTCTGCACAGCACTACATTTAATTACTACACTGTATAATACTGCTTTTATGTGCACCAGCGACCTAGTCTGTACAGCACTACATTTAATTACTACACTGTATAACACAGCTTTTATTTGTATCCGCGACCTAGTCTATACAGCACTACATTTAATTATTGCACTGTATAACACTGCTTCTATGTGCACCAGCGACCTAGTCTGTACAGCACTACATTTAATTACTACACTGTATAACATTGCTTTTTTGTGCACCAGTGACCTAGTCTGTACAGCACATTTAATTACTACACTGTATAACACTCTTTTTATGTGCACCAGCAACCTAGTCTGTACAGCACTACATTTAATTACTACACTGTATAACACTGTTTTTATGTGCACCAGTGACCTAGTTGATACAGCACTACATTTAATTACTACACTGTATAAAACTGTTTTTATGTGCACCAACAACCTAGTTTTTACAGCACTACATTTAATTACTACCCTGTATAACACTGATTTTATGTGCACCAGTGACCTAGTCTGTACAGCACTATATTTAATTACTAACACTGCTTTTATGTGCACCAGCGACCTAGTCTGTACAGCCCTATATTTAATTACTACACTGTATAACATTGCTTTTATGTGCACCAGCGACCTAGTCTGTACAGCACTACATTTAATTACTACACTGTATAACACTGCTTTTATGTGCACCAGCGACCTAGTCTGTACAGCACTACATTTAATTACTACACTGTATAACACTGCTTTTATGTGCACCTGCGGCCTAGTCTGTACAGCTCTACATTTAATTACTACCTTGTATAACACTGCTTTTATGTGCACCAGCGACCTAGTCTGTACAGCACTACATTTAATTACTACACTGTATAACACTGCTTTTATGTGCACCTGCGACCTAGTCTGTACAGCTCTACATTTAATTACTACATTATATAACGCTGCTTTTATGTGCACCAGTGACCTATACTATACAGCACTACATTTAATTACTGCACTGAATAACACTGCTTTTATGTGCACCAGCAACCTAGTCTGTACAGCACTACATTTAATTGCTACACTGTATAACACTGCTTTTGTTTGTATCAGCGACTAGTCTGTACAGCACTGCATTTAATTACTACACTGTATAACACTGTTTTATGTGCACCAATGACCTAGTCTGAAAGGAAAGATCTACAAGAGGGTAGTGAGACCAGCTGTATTATATGGGTTGGAGACTGTGGCATTGACAAAAAGGCATGAGTCAGAGCTTCACGTGGCAGAGTTGAAGATATTAATATTTGAACTGGGTGTGACGAGGATGGACAGGATTAGGAATAAGTAGATTAGAAGGTCAGCCTAGGTTGGAAAGTTTGGAGACAAAGCCAGAGAGGCAAGATTACGTTGGTTTGGACATGTGCTGAGGAGGGATGCAGAGTATATTGGGAAAAAGTTGCTAAGAATGAAGCTGGCAGGTAACAGGAAAAGAGGAAGGCCAAAGATAAGGTTTATGGATGTTGTGAGAGAGGACATGCAGGTGGTTGGTGTGACAGAGCAAGATGCAGAGGACAGGAAGAAATGGAAACATTTGATCTGCTGTGGTGACCCCTAATGGGAGCAGCCGAAAGAAGAAGAAGACAAAGAAGCGACCTATTCTATACAACACTGCATTTAATTAGTACACTGTATAACAGTGCTTTTATGTGCACCAGCAGCCTAGTCTGTACAGCACTACATTGAATTACTACACTGTATAACACTGCTTTTATGTGCACCAGCAACCTAGTCAATACAGCATTACATTTAATTACTACTCTGTATAACACTGCTTTTATGTACACCAGCGACCTAATCTATACAGCATTACATTTAATTACTACAGTGTATAACACTGCTTTTATGTACACCAGCAAACTAGTCTGTAGAGTACTACATTTAATTACTTCACTGTATAACTCTGCTTTTGTGTGCACCAGCGACCTAGTCTGTACAGCATTACATTTAATTACTACACTATATAACACTGCTTTTGTGTGCACCTGATTCAAAGTAACCTGTAAACCATTAACACAATTCATTATAAAAAATTGTATGTATAAAAGGCGTGACTACACACATTGTTATCTCTCAAATGACAATTGATCCTAAAAACAAGTTTAGTTAGGGAATTATGATTTGTTGTTAGCATTATTGATGTAAACCATGTTTAATCTACATGAAGAGGCAAACTAAATGTGGAAGTTTGGTTTATTTTGCAAAGCATTTCCATCACAGCTCCTGTTTACTGCCAAATACTAATTAACAGTTCACAAGATCAAATCATGTTAATCGATAACTTGGACTATGCAATAGTCAAGAAGACATGTATGGTAAACTTTCAAGGTGTTAGCAGTAATTTTACCAATATTCAAAAACTACAACAGTAAGAACTAACAATGGTGATGGCACAGGTTATAAGAAAGAAATATTGGAATATAATTTGATCAAAATCAAACCAGAGAGGCAGAACTTTTAGATGTTTACTTGACTAGTTGTAGCAAGGGTAGGGGAAACCCAGATCATGTTATTAAGTTCAGCTTTTATTATACAAATCCCACATAGCCATATCTGAATGGTTGGATTCCCATTTAGTTTGATATGTATCTGAATATTAATCATTTATTCTTAGTGTTATTTTATATTTTATTTCTGCATATGTCAGTTTTAAACTTTTTTTGTGGTTGCAGAATGGTGTTTGCCATTTGTTGTTGATGTTGTGGAATGTTTGACGCTAGTAGTGTATCTGTTTATATTTTTTCATGTGCTATGTTTGTGATGGTGCCGTGCTATACAGATTATGGTCAATAGTTTGCCATTATTTTTGCAGGTTTATTTTCTTTTCTTATGTACCCCCTACTGCCATCTTCTGTGCTGTTTTCTGTATGCTTGCAGTTCTTTAGAGAGGATAGTTCTGTATATTTGTATACATTGTCTATTCATCTTTATTATTATGTTCCAGATATCTACATGACTCAGAAGAGGTAAAACATTAAAAATAATGGGTGAGTTAGATGTTGATTATTTGACAGTAGAAATACTCTTCAGATGGACATTAAGCATAGAGTTTCACTTGTGACAACATTATTTTGATGTTCACAGGTGATGATATTGGTATGGCAGTATTCTATATACTTTAGATTAGTGAAAAATTCACCTGGTTTACATTGGTTCTTCTGTTTTCTCCTCTTATATTTACTAAGCAGTGCTGTTCTGAGTGCAGCAGTGTGGCAGTAGGATTTCCATAGTAGGTACTAAATACAAGTACAATTTTCTCTTTCTTCTTATACTGGAGAAAGGGTACCTTCTGTAACACTGGTGATTTAATTATCCATTTCTGATTTGTCTAAACTCCTTGTGTTGAGTTGTGTGAGTTTCTGTTTAGATTTATTAATCTGCACAGCCTGAGTACCAGTTGTATAGAGTGATGCAGGTTTATGTTTAATGTGTTATCAGTCCAACAAACTTCCACCGCTATCATATTAGCTCATATTCTCTTCAGATCCTCATTTACTTTAAATCTAGCAGTACTGGTCATTCATGGGGCATCACCACACAACCCCCATCCCCACTGGAATTCTGAGGTAGTACATTAACTTCCTCGGGCTCACTGATAACAAATTCCTACTAAATCCAGAAGACACTGTCTGTGAGAGGTGCACATGCTTAATTATGCTAGAGGTATCCCTCTTTTAGTCAGCTACATGCAATGAGCTGAACACTGTATTACCCCCACCCACATCTATGAAACATCCACAGACTACAAACTGTAAGCCATCTTATGCTGATGACATTAAAAATCTTTACCTAAGTCTCCTAGGATTCCACAATGAATAAGCGTCGGCCTAAACCTGCAGATTTACCTCTTGCATGCAACTCAGCATCAACAGCTCATATTAAGCATACAGCTCACTATGACATTATAGGAAATATGGACACTAAAAGAGGTCACATAAGTAGCATATAGATGCCCTTACGGCAGCAGGACCGAACAAACCCATCTGTTAATACCCTGGTTCTAGGCGATTCCATAGTTAGAAACACAGATGCCCCACTTATCAGGCTGATGAAAGACAGGGCAATGGTTAGTTACCACTCAACTGCTAAGATACATAACTTTACCAAAGCCTTCAAGTCTCTCCATCCCATGCACACATACGACTTGATGATCCCATGTACATATATGACTTGATAATCCCATGTACACATATGACTTGATTATCCCATGTACGCATATGACTCGATCATCCCATGTCCACATATGACTGGATGATCCCATGTACACATATGACTTGTGTCAAAGGAAAAATCAAAGATCAATGCAACCAAGGTTCAGTTAAGGTTCCTTTATTCTTGTACAAGGAGACAAAAATGCAGTTCAGTAATTTGTCTGACATTATTCAGGAAATCCTTCATTATTATACCGTTCTATAAGCCATTGCCCTCTAAGCTGACGTAATTAAATACAACTTTAAGCATTGTTCTAAAACAGGTGTTTACTAAGTTTTTCTGCTGATATAACAATTATAAATGTACCCATGAGAAAGTTTTCTCAAAAACAACGTGGCCTTGCTGACCACCGGTCTGTAACAATTTGGTGTTACAATTCGTGATTCTTTCTTACTTCGAGCACAAAGCATATACTGATTACAGCCTATAGTCTTATCTAGTTCCTCTACAGATGCAGTGTTCACTCAACATGAACAAGGTTATTTGCTTAAGTCTAATAACATTTCAGAATACTGTATTGTTCTATTTTCCTAACGCTAGCAAAATCATCTGTTTCTCAGTGTATGAACAAGGTCATTCACTGAGCTGACCAGAAGCAAATTCAGAAAGTACATGCAATTATTTTCAAGCTTGTAACAGAATAAATGTGTTAACCCTTTTAGGCTTCTAATGCAGCAAGCATAATGCTAATACATATATGAATACATATTTTTCTTACATTTCCCCCCTAGTAACACTTTTATTCTCTTCAAAAGCATAAACAGTTAATTTCTTCTCCCAACCTCTTCCACGTGGGATTTGCGGTTAGGTGAGTCATTTAGTTTAAACTTCTGAAATTTATCAACTTCAGTGTTTTGATACAAGGTTTCAGATACTGACATGTCTATCAATTCTTTAATCAGTTTTTTTATGCAGGGCATGCCACAACATGCACACACTCCCAGCAGGAGTATCCCCACACAGACAGCTATTAATATGTTCATTATGAAGGTACCCCACCCCCCAAACAGATTCTGGAAAAAGTCCTTCTGGTTTGGGGCCTGGTTTGGTCATGGCCGACACTTGCTGTATCACCTCAAGGTGGTCGTTTATCTCATGTCGATAATCAGGTATATACGCACAACACTCTTCTTTGATTAAAGTGCACGTACCACCTCTTGCCGCTAGGGTGAAGTCGAGAGCCATACGGTTCTGGAGCACTACAGTTCTCATAGCATTCAGTTCATCAGCTATCAATTCAAGAGCAGAAAAAGTTGCATTACTCATTACTTCGAGAAGTTTAGACAGTTTTCGCAGTTCCCAAATCGATTCTGCCGCTCCATATGCTGGTAATATGCCTGCCCACGATATGACAGCATCACTCAAGTCCATGTGCATCAGCTTGGTACCCATGGTATGATGGTCTTTTCAGCCTGCCTCAATTTGTCCCACTGGATTCTCAGGCTTTCTGACAGGTTTCTTGGCTACATCTCGGGTATTTCGACTATTTCCCTGAGGCAAAACTGCAGTGTGTCATATGGCCGGAACCAGGTACCCCAAAAAACAACTGCTGGGCCAATTCTCAGGTAATCATTTATATGCTTTCTTACCACACACAAAATAACAATCCTCCACCTTAGTAGTTACTTTACTATGAAATGGCTGCCCTGCATGAAATATTTTCCTATCTATTACAGACAGTTCCTTAAAAAGAACAGGATTGCGTTGCACTTCATCAATAGTCTTGTGCATGGACTCGAGAAATGAGCCATAATTCAAATTACAAACTGTATCCATTCTGTTTGTTTTGGTATAACATTTGTAATGTACAGTCGCATTGCACCTGCTCCAACCCACTTGAATTGTGTCATTTTTATAAAAACATACAATTCCCTTTTGTGTCACAGGCAAATACAGTGCTACCTTATCATGTGCTTTGATAGCTACAGTCTCATAAACCAAATTTTCTCAGGTCTCATTGACCCCTAGGAGGACTGCAGTCATTAATAACCCCCCGTATGCTGTTGGTATGGCTGTGCAAATCCAGCAATTCGAAACATTAAAAGTCTCAGCATACACTTGTAATTGCCTGATAAGTGTTAAAGTTCGGGTGCCAGTCTATGGTCAGCTCATCACGTTTATTCAGTTCAGCTGGTGTGGCCGAAAAAAAGATGGGCCACAGCAAAAAGATTATTGTTGTCAGTACAATTAACAGGATAATCATGCAATACTTTTGGGGTTGTTCTGCATTCCTGTTTGCTCTAGATTTTGTCATGTTTAGTCTTTCTGTGGAACAACAAGATTTTTATCTAGCTCAAAGTTTTTGCAAAGTTTACAGTGTGTCAAATGGATCCAAGAGGATTTCTCACCGATCTTGACTGCTGTGGGTGTCGACAAGAGGACCTGGTAAGGTCCCTCCCACTTTGGCGAGTTCCAATTCTTCCGCTTGACAATCTTCACCCAGACCCAGTTGCCTGGGGTTACTGTCGCTTCCAACGGTTGATTTGGCTCTTTACCTGAAACAGAAGACTGCAAAAGATGTTTAGAGTTCAGCATACATCCCATATACCTTGCTAGTGTACAGTCTGCTTCTTGGTCTGCGGGCATGAGAGAATTCCACTGAGGGGTATAGTATGCCCTCCCAAATATTATCTCAAAAGGAGTCAATCCTTTCGCATTTGGAACAGTTCTCATGCTCAACAGTGCCAGGGGCAGGCAGTACACCCAATTCTTCTGTGTATCTGACATCAATTTCCTAAGCTTGTTCTTTAAAATCCCGTTGGCCTTTCCATCAACCCTGCAGATTGAGGATGATATGCACAATGGTTTTTTAAAGAAATTCCAAAATATCTACTGAGTTGTTGTATAGTTTGATTTACGAAATGTGTGCCATTGTCACTGTAGATCCTTTCCGGTATACCAAATCTAGGAATAATTTCTTTAACCAGGGCCTTTGCAACTGTAGCTGCATGTAGGGAAACTCCCTTGCTTGGGCTTTAACGCCCCCTGTGCATGATGTTTGTTACAAGTGTGGCATGATAAACAAATTTTTTTCATATAGTTTGTAAATCCGTATGTAGTGAATACCCGGTTGACTAACTGTACCATCCCCCCTGTTGAGACATGGCATTGCCCATGGCTCAACAAAGCTGAATATGTAAACAAATTAGATGCCAATATTGGTTTTCCTTCTTTGGAGATGTGCAGTCCTTCCTTGAGGAGTGCTCCTCGCCTAACCCACTTTTGTTTTTCTGCCTGTGTAGTAAGTGTTTGCATTGTTTTCAACATTTCTAAGTCTAAAATATATGTATACCATTTCCCCTGAAATGTAAATGCAAACCAATACTGGCTGTCAGGGTGTATCGGTATTGAAAAGAACGCATTGCTAATATCTACCACAGAAAAATATTTTTGTTGAGGCTTTAGATCATTCAATAGGGTGTGTGGATCTGGCACCATAGGTGCCCTTAATATTACTGCGTCATTTACAGCTTGCAAATCTTGGACCATACGCCATTCGCCATTTGCTTTTTTAACCGGGAATAAGGGTGTGTTACATGGTGAATCAGGAGATTCCACCAGTATTCCTTCCTTAAGTAAAGCTGCTATGATAGGTTTAATACCTGCTTCTGCATCTTTTCTTAAGGGGTACTGCCTTTTTTGTGGTCTAAACGCTGACTTTGGCGTGATGGTAACTGGTCCTGCTGTACGAATAAGTCCTACATCTGATTTTCCTGTTGACCAGAGAGACTCTGGTATGTCTAATAAAGCTTTTTCTTCTTCTTCTAATAAAAGTGCTTCTCAGCTGTCCCCGCTTGACTGCAAGTGTACAGCTGGGTGTGTCTGTGTTATCCAATTCAATTTCTGTCTTTGTACTCCTTGTTCTGACAGTTCTGACTCTGTCTGCTTTTCCCATTTTGTGACTTTTTCTCCTAGATCTGCCCATTTCATACTCTTGTCCTTAGTTAAACTAACATGTTTAATTGATTTGATTTATACAGTGCAAAGAACTCCTGGGGCAATGAACAGCTAACTACACTGTTCCTTTTCATGTCCCAGTACAGATTACGCAACACTAATCTGTTTGCATGGTTTTTAAACAATTCTTGCTCATATTCTTTGTCAGGTCCCGGTATATTACAATAATACAGAGTATAGTGCAACAGGTGTTGTATGTCAATGCAAAGGGAGAGGAACTTACTGATAGCTACATTCATTAACTCTCCAGTTATTGCCCCAGGACCGGTTGTAACCAAGTCCTGGCTGTACCAATAAAATGTTTCACCCTCTGATTGCACTGCAAAAGTATTAATTTGTTGCTGTGCTTCCATACCCTGCATGGTCGGGACTACTGCTATGCCAAATAGTTGCATAAGGTCTCTGCCCAAAAGGTTCAGTGGGCATTTCGCAGAAACAACAATTTTACTTTTCTGGGTTAATCCTGAAACAGGATCTGTTATCGCAATATTATGGGAGAGAGGCTCCCGGTACAGCTGTCCATTAGCTGCTTTCACTAATATGTAATCATGTGACTCTGAATTCTCTGGTAGTTTGGAGGGGTGTACCAGGGTTCGTGATGCCCCTGAGTCACACAGAAATTTGACTTCCCTCCCCTCTACCAGGAGTGTAACTTCTGGTTTCGTGTCAGCCAAATAGAGCTCCAAGCTCAATAAGGCTAGGTCTAATATTTCATTGTCTTCACTATCGGTAGCTTACTGCACTTCCTCTATTTCTCCTAACACAGTCTCTGCTCTGTCTATCACATTCTCATTTGTCCATTCTTTGTTATTCCTATCTAGTGATTTTTGACTATCATATAGTCAGTCCTCAAGCTCTTCATTTTTATCCTCCATAGCTGCCTTCTTATTTTTCTTGCAATCCCTTGCCATATGTCCCTTTTTACCGCATTTGAAACATTCACCCCTCTTCTTTCGCCCTTCAAAGTTCTCTGATCACTGATCAGATTGTTTGTTTCCCTGGGCATTCTTCATGCCCTTCTTCCCAGACTGTACTAAATACATTTCTCCGTCATCTACAGCAAATACTTGGGCTTTCTTTTTCTTTTTGTTATTAAAATGCCTTTCGGCATGCCTAGCATATTTAAGCAGTGACTGTAATCTGCTTGTACGATGGTCTACCATGTGCTTTGTAATAAAACTACTTGTGGGTGCAATACTGCCTTTTAAAAATGCATTCTTTAGCTGCTGCTCATATGAGGAATCATGTGTTTGGTCTTCAGGTATCTGCATTCCACAATGGTTATTAAAACATTCTAATAATCTGGCATAATACCTATCAACAGTTTCACCTTCTTGTTGGATGCACTGATTAATGCAAGTCCAGTCTGCCCTAGGCTTCCATTTCTCAGAGATTCGGTCTGTTAGACCTTTCACTCTGTTGTCTAACTCTGTG
This sequence comes from Protopterus annectens, assembly GCF_019279795.1. NCBI lineage: Eukaryota > Metazoa > Chordata > Ceratodontiformes > Protopteridae > Protopterus > Protopterus annectens. The sequence continues at coordinate 96,920,687 of NC_056748.1, forward strand.
CTGCTATGTGGGAGGGGCTTAAGCGCAGTGTCACGGGGATTCCAGTTGCCGCTGATCGTGTGCCAATCTGGTTCTACTATTTTTCTGACTACTTTTTCTACTTCCTCTCCGTTTAAGTGATAACTTAACCTCATGCCTTCCAAGTCTTCTAAAAACTTTCTAAAATTAACTTTTGGATGGGGAATTCCCCCTGTGGCTTTCCGGATATCTTCCGGTGTCCACAGTCTGTATACTAGGAGAGTTGGGTCCTGCCCTTCTTGTCCTGCCTGAGGATTTGGTACTTTTATGAGTGGGCATATCTCCTCTTCACTCATAGATCGCAAATTTTTATTTATTTGATATAACTCAATATCCCCACTCAAATTGCGTGTTCGAGACCTAGTTTCGACAGGATCTCTGACAAACGGCTCTGCTTTTGTAACACCTCTACCTGACAGAATAGCAGGGTATTGTGGGGGTAGACCTGCCTGTTCACTCACTTCATATTCTGGCAAGGGAAGCAGAGGGGGCGGAGGGGCTGATGCTATAACCAAGTTATTATCTTCTTTATCCAAAAATAATGCCTTTGAATTTTTATTTATTTGTTCGCTTTGGTTCGCTTCCTCAATCCACCTGTGTGCCTGAGGAATTCCTAATTTGTGTTGTCTTTTTACCTGCCCTTTGGAATCAGTTTTGAGTTGATTTAAAAGTTTGACAAGTGAGGATTTTTCTAGTTTACCATCAAATTCATATTTATTAACCCACTTTGTGTAGTACTTAATGCTATTGGCATGTCGTGACCCCATGTATTCTGCATCTTCGGTTAACTGCAGATTTTGGGGTTGTTCTCTACACTTATTACCCATTTTGTCCTAACCTTATAAATGTTATGTAACCCTTCTTATTTTTAACATGGTACCATGAAGATTTTATAGTCCCTTCAAACTACCTGCCTGCTTATTCTGTTTCCCTGATCTATGACAAGATAGCAATTTTTCTGTCCCTGGATTTACACAAAAATCCTGACTGAACAAATACAATCAAGTCCCTGATCTAAAACAGAAAAAGTAGAATCACCTTACCTGAGCCTCAGCAATTGATCACCCCGGTCTGATTGAAACCTGCCCGTCAGCCGCAGATCAGAAAGTGGCCGGCCTCTGTTTATACGACAATTCAGTCAGAGGTCTTTTCGAACAAGAAGAACCGTTTCGGTAACATCTTCCGTACGGATTCAAGCCATCAGGCCTGTCTGATCTGGGATAACCGAGAGGTATCCGGTCAACGAAGGACCAACTTGTCAAAGGAAAAATCAAAGATCAATGCAGCCAAGGTTCAGTTAAGGTTCCTTTATTCTTGTACAAGGAGACAAAAATGCAGTTCAGAAATTTGTATGACATTATACAGGAAATCCTTCATTATTATATCGTTCTATAAGCCATTGCCCTCTAAGCTGACGTAATTAAATACAACTCTAAGCATTGTTCTAAAACAGGTGTTTACTAAGTTTTTCTGCTGATATAACAATTATAAATGTTCCCATGAGAAAGTTTTCTCAAAAACAACGTGGTCTTGTTGACCACCGGTCTGTAACAATTTGGTGTTACAATTCGTGATTCTTTCTTACTTCGAGCAAAAAGCATATACTGATTACAGCCTATAGTCTTATCTAGTTCCTCTACAGCTGCAGTGTTCACTCAACATGAACAAGGTTATTTGCTTAAGTCTAATAACATTTCAGAATACTGTATTGTTCTATTTTCCTAACGCTAGCAAAATCATCTGTTTCTCAGTGTATGAACAAGGTCATTCACTGAGCTGACCAGAAGCAAAGTCAGAAAGTACATGCAATTATTTTCAAGCCTGTAACAGAATAAATGTGTTAACCCTTTTAGGCTTCTAATGCAGCAAGCATAATGCTAATACATATATGAATGCATATTTTTCTTACAACTTGATAATCCCAGGTACATATATGACTTGATCATCCCATGAACACATATGACTTGATCATTCCATGTACACATACAACTCGATGATCCCATGTACACATATGACTTGATCATCCCATGTAAACATATGACTTGATCATCCCATGTACACATATGACTTGATGATCCCATGTACACATATGACGTGATCATCCCATGTACACATATGACTCGATCCCATGTACACATATGACTTGATCATCACATGTACACATATGACTCGATCATCCCATGCACACATATGACTTGATTATCCCATGTACACATATGACTTGATGATCCCATGTACACATACGACTTGATGATTCCATGTACACATACGACTTGATGATCCTTTATACACATATGACTTGATCCCATGTACACATATGACTTGATCATCCCATGTACACATTTGACTTGATCAGTCTGCACATGATAGTGAATGACTTAAGATGCACCTTCTTGGATCATATATAGATGGACATGATGAATATCTCTGAATATGCATCTGGAATGAGTGTGAAACTAATTTGGAGCAACATCCTACCATCACCAAGTTTGATGCTATAATACCAACAAATGATCCAGCCATCCAAAACCCCTTTTCCCATTTTTGCACATGGGGTCAGGGTGTTGCTTCTACAGTGACAATCATGTGCAGCCAAGGTTCACACTGCTGAGTGGCTAGTCCTGCTGTGGACAAACAAAAAATAATTGACTTTAATTATTGGCTTAACTACTGGTGCCGTTTTAGGGGAATCTGATATAAAGTAGCCAAGGATGAGAAGGTTGACAACCCCAGCTGCTGTGCTAGAGATGGTCTACATATTTATTTATTTTACATTTGTTAACCGGGGGTGTCTGACTGAGCCGAAAAGGCCCTTTTTCAACAGAGGCCCAGGGAGAAAAGCTCCACATAGAAAAATTACAGATACATTTAGACATGATTAGTTGCTGTTGTATTGTTGTCATATCTTTCGGCTTTTTCCGGTTAGGGGTCACCACAGCGGAACTCCGGTCCACTAATGATTGGCAGTAGATTTTTACGTACCGAGTTGCCAGCCCTGACACACAACTTTCAACGAAGGTACACCCATTCATGCATGTCTCCACACAGAAGACGCCTTAGCTGAGAATCGAACAGGACAATGTCTTACTGTGTGGTGACAACGCTACCACAGCAGCATCATCTCAGTATATTTAGACATGATCAGTATACACACAAATTACAAAAGACATGTTTTTACAGTGGTATGCAGCACATCAAAAGTTACAGTGGAGAGAACTAACAAAAATATTAATTTAAAAATAAAGGTACTTAATAGATTTGTGGTGTACAGCTGAAATTTGGAACATAGGCAGAATACATACATAGTACACAGGTACAATACATACATTTGCAGATTAACCAGTGTTTGTGAGAATAGTTTTCAGTCTTAATCAAGTGCTCTAGATTTAATATGTATATGTTATCCACTTTCACTAGCCTGGGGAGCAATCATGGCACTGCCAACTTTCCTTGAGATGTTGCCTGATGAGGTCTTTAAATGAGGCTTTGGATGATGTGTTTTGAAGGCTAGTGAGGACAGAGTTCCATTTTTTAGCCACTGACCTACTATATAGTTCATCTCCAAAGCTATTGTAGCTGTTGGTGACTTCTAGTAGTAATTTGCTTGATGATCTTAGAGGCCTTTTGGCTGACTGATGTTGTACTAGGTTTTTGAGGGCAGGACACTTATTGGGGAGGTAATAGATAGAATAACAGAGGCAGAGCTGATTGTAGGTTAGGAGGTTGGGCAGTTCAAGCCAGTGGAGCTGTCTCAAAGCAGTACAGTGATGAGTTCTATATGAGCAATTTGCAGCAAAGCAGGCAATTCTGTTACAGCAGTCTTCCATTTTGCTTAGTTCAGTTTTCTTGAGATTAGTCAGAATGGGATATGTATATTTTTTCTCTTCTCATCGCTTCTATATATTGCTTGGGACTTTTTCCCCATAGTGTAATTTTTAGGCAAGGTCAGGTCTTCTCGGATAACCTAGATGGTCAACCACAATCCAAATCATATAAAAAGTAGCACTGTTCAATGTTAGATGTTTAAACAAACCTTTGTACTACTTACAGGCACCTTTAACCCTTGGAAATATTGATATATGCAGTTACTGAAACATAGTTTCAGAAATATGAACTTACCCTTGCAGTGCAGGGTTTAATACTTACCAGTTATTCAGACGCAATGCCAAACTGAATGCTGTGGCTGGAGGAGGCATATCTGTGCTCCTAAGAAACCATTTGATCTCCAGACCTGTAATGTATGAGAATGACCTATCACTTTTCCACATTATTCTTATAAGAAACAAAACCCAATACCACATAGTAGCCAACTTGTAGCATAGCTAGGTTGGGGAAAGGGAGGAGCCACCCTGGGTGCAAACTACTTGGGGTAGAGTTGGCTGGCACTGACTGGTCTTAAGTGCAGTGCATTATCAACAGTTATATGCTGCTATTTAATTTCTGGTCAGAACTGAAGTGCTTAGCATGCTGTGTGTGGTATATTCATGTAGTAAGCAGTTTGCTACAGAACTGAAGTGCTTAGCACTCTGTGTTTGGCATCAACTGCATCAAACTGCTTGCTTAGTGTAAATCTAGCAAGCAGTTTTCTACAGTTTAAAAGAAAAGAACAGTCCTTTTTAGAACTGAAGTCATGTCTGACATAAAACTGTCACAACTGCTTACTACAAATGTATTTGCTTTTCTCCTAATTTTAAAGTTGGGTGTACCAGATCAGGGTATGACATCAAATGTCAGAATAGCTATCTGCATCTCAGTAGCCAACTATCATACCCCTGATGATACAAGCAGACTGTGAGGTATACCTTAAAGAAAACTGACATTCCTCACCATAGAACCTAAAACTATCTTCTTGGGTAACTTTAACTCTCCCTATCCCTACAATAACTGGAGAACCTACACCGCAATGAATAAGTATGTGTAGAGATACCTTGATTCCATTAATTCCAACTCCTTGGACAAACTAGTCATATCCTGTGACTTTTTCAATTTATATTGAGAAGCACTTGGTGCCATTGGTAGACAAGAACATTTGTATATCGAGAGACTCTAAGCAGTTTCTACATGATCATTATGTACTTTTTGATACTCAGTCTATACATCAAGCATATATGGTTGTTACTTTAAATGTACAGTCATTATTTACTAAAATTCCTAACCATTATGGACTGGAAGCTTTGAAGAACTATTTGCTACATTTTAGTAAATATGACAAGATGTTTATTGATTTATTATGTTTATGTATGGAGATTGTTTTAGAGAATAATGTATTTTTATTTGATGGTTATTATTACTTGCAAAATGTTGGCACGGCTAAGGGCACATCTAGTGCCAACAGCTTCACCAACATTGTAATGGCTTGGTGGGAGGATGAGGCCATTATTAAGTATGATAGGTTTAAGTCAAATTTATTATTCTATTAATGTTTTGTTGATGATTTATTTTTAATATGGAATGGGAGTGAAGGTGAGCTACATAATTTCTTTTTATATGTGAATAATTGTCTTCTTTTTTGAAGTTAATTATTTGTAAATCTCATAATGTGATAAATTTTCTTGACATAAACATCACTATAGACAGGAATGGGAACATCAATTCAGGTGTTTATAGGAAAGCATGTTCTAGGAATACATACCTACGTAGACAGAGTATGCATCAGGGCCATTTTTTTCAGAATGTGGTAACAGGCCAAGGCATGAGGGTATCCCGACTCCATGCAGATGACAAAGACTTTGACTGAGATCTGTTGAAATTAGATAATATGTTTAGAGATAGAGGTAAAAAGATAATGATGTGTCATCAGAGTTAAGCAAGGTCAGGTACATGACAGGGGGTCCAGCAAAACCATATTTCTCTAGAAGAAATAATATATTAGTGCCTACTGAATGAATCAAAAACAAAGCCCTGAGGATGTCACTTCATATTAGCAGTAACTGCAAGGGAATAACAGAAATTATTAAGAGGTATTGGGACGTGTTAGTGGTTGAACCCACAGTTAGGAGTTTGGTGGGTGATACTCCGAAATTCATATTTAAGAACAAAAAGAATATAAGTAGAAAGGTAGCAGGCAAAATCAGTGGTTGATGTCAAGTAAGTGGTTCTTATGTTGGAAAAATCAGTAGTACTGTGAGAACAAAGCCAAAATGAAAAGCAGAGCAATACAACAAAATCATTAACAGTGTGTCATTTCATTTCTATTTGGTCATACTGCTGACAATCCTTCAAGAACTGGCCCTAAACTTAGAAATGATCAGGGACACTAAAATAACTGTTTTCATACCACAGTTTTCAGTGTACCTTATTATGAGGAAGGTTTCTCATTCATACCTTTCAACTATGTGAGATAAAAGTATGGACACTGCAAAATTTGAGAGGTACGTTCCTCATTTTGACTCCTAGAAATCCCATGATCCTTGCAGTTCTACATTGAAAGGGCTTGTCAATGAATCAGTATTAATAATTTTCTACTGTGTGGAACATTATGGTTATGGTAAAAAATGGTTAAATCAGATTGTGGTTATGCACGGCTACAGAGCAAGAGACAACCTTTAACAAGGCTTAGAGGATTGCTAAGAACCACATAAGATCTATTAACATCCAGTCTGCACTAAAACCAGACAGTGCTGACCTAAAAAATAACAGTAGCATGCCATGAAACTGCTTTGCTTCAACTCCAACAGAGAAGCAATCCATGAATTTCTTGGCATCCATGTGTCGAATATGTAATAAAGCCATTAAAAGATGGTGACTCAATCATACAATCAGTACTACTGTGACAACAAAGGCCAGATTAGAAGCAGGACACAAGAATGCCCAAATGAATAATTCTGTATGGAGGAACACAAAATCACAACCAGAAACACATACGCAGCACTTACTTGACATCAACCACACATTTCGCCTGCTGACCCGTTAACGGAAAGGTACCGGAGAATGTTATGCTATCCTAGGAAGATATGTAATGATATATACAGAGTAAATTATTGTCCAGGCATGAAACCATGTAATCACTGTAATTACTGCTCCTTCATAAGTCCATCTACTGAGTTCTTACTTCCTGATACAGGATATTTATATAGGTTCTAAGCTTCAGCTGATTGTAGCACCAAGCATGTGGTTTACCTGGCAGTATGCCAGGAATGCCGAACATTCTGTCTAGGTAAAACAGATAGGGAACTCGGGGCACGAATTAGAGAGCATCTATACCACATTTACATCTCTTCTACAAACAATGCACCGGCAAAACATGTCAGTGAGAGAGATAGTAGTCATACATTTAAATTTATTGTATTAGAAGTATTATCAGAGAGTGAATGAATGGGTGATATTAAAACACACACATAATCTGTTGAACCCAGATGGATTATAAGGATGTGTGCTGACAGAGGAAGTGGGTTAAATGACAGGGTTTCACTTAAACCATTCTTGAAGTTAAGAAGGTTATGTTGATTAGTTAATTGATTAATTAATTGTTGATTTTATGTGTTCTGATTGGTTGCTTGATGTTTAAAAATGCTGACTCTTTCATTTCTGTTATGGTCTGAAGAAGCAATGAGACACATTGTCAAAGTGGTAACCTTTGGATTTATTAAAACTCTGTTTTAACTTTTTTGACTGCCTGATGTCTGTGAATATTAGACTGTGCCTTAGTATTTCTTTTTACTTTTATGTGTACACTGTTGGACATTTTATCAAGGAATTACTACACCCTAACAGCAGTTTTTATTATTTTGTGCTTTATTAGCAAATAAACTCAGCTTAAACTTTAGCCCCATTGTGCTAAGTTGCTTGCTGAATATCATCATGTCTATCTCTATCTATGAGCAAGTCGTAATACTTTTTTTGTGCAATAGACACCCCGTCGAGGTTAAGTAGAGTAACTCCAGTACTCCTTTAAGAGTAATATGGATGACTAGATGGGTAATCATAAGTACACCTATGGTGTTGCCCATTTAGCATTTATGGAAAGGGGCTCAAACTTGGCTGGGCTCTGGTATTATTTCATGTCTTGGCAAATGGGTGGGATTATTGGCTAGGCCAGAAATTATTCACTGGACCAACAGACCAGTATGATCCTATGAGCTTAAATATTTTCTGACTGTTTTTGTTTAGCTGTTATCCTTGCATGTTGTTGATACAACAAGAATATGGTACATACAATAAGAGGTTGTAGGATCAAAACCTGTTACTTAAGGAGGGCACTGGAGGTTTAGCAGTGTAGTGTGTGTGTGTGTGTGTGTGTGTGTGTGTGTGTGTGTGTGTGTGTGTGTGTGTATATGTGTGTGTGTGTGTGTGTGTGTGTGTGTGTGTGTGTCTGTGTGTGTGTGTGTGTGTGTGTGTGTGTGTGTGTGTGTGTGTGTGTGTGTGTGTGTGTGTGTGTGTGTGTGTGTGTGTGTGTGTGTGTGTGTGTGTGTGTGTGTATGTGTGTGTGCTACTTTTTTAAAGGATATAAAATTATTTAGGTTTATTTTATGTGTGTTATAATGCATTCAGTATGTGGCAGTTAGTACAGGCAATGCTATGAAGTGACCAAACACCATGGTTCATAGGAATTCCTACTATATAATGATCATATAACCTTTAAATGAATCAGCAATCTAAATTTCAAACCTTGATGCAACAAGACTGAAAGTTGATGAGAATGAGTATTAAGACAATGGAAGGATTGATGTTTTCAGAAAGCTTTTGCCATACCATCCTTTGCCGTGAGCCCATAAAGCAGTCTCATATAGTAATTGTCACAAACTAAAACATCTTCCTAGCAGACATATGGTTAGCAGGGATTTAACAGTATTATTGAATAGGTTAGGAAATACAAACTGGCATATAATAGCTGTTAGAGATATAGATATAAGATATTATTTAAAATAAAATGAAAATGTCCTGCGGAAGTGCTTTAAAAGTCCTTGTGAACTTGAAGCTTTACGGCTGAAACTTTATGACTTCTTTTTAATATCAGCACTCAATGCTCCAATTACAAAAGAGTTCTGCTTGTTTAAAAGAAAGTGGAATACTATTTTTAACTAGGTGGGCACTTATTCAGGCAAATGGTATTTTGAAAGCCCTTCACACATGAAACTTGACAGTTAGTGACTTATGAAATCCCTGTACATCAAACTTTTAATCAATTTACATTTAAGTGCTTTGTATATCTGATGCTGCAGGAGTAAACTGCGATGAAGAAGAGGATGGAAATCTGTGTCTGAAGAAATAGATGCAAGTCCTATTACAGTTCTTGTGGAGCTAACCAGGAAACAGATATTTTTGGTGTCACAATGCACTCAAAATTTTGAAGTCTGTGATTTCCAAACTCTGTCTGTTCTGAACTCCTAGTCTGTTTATGATAAGCTTCCATTTCTAACCGATGTTGGGTCATAAAATTAATTGACGTATAGGATGTGAATCCATATTTGATGAGATGGAAAGGAGTTTCTTTTGCATCTCCTTTTGATCTAAGGAAGCATGGGTGGTTTACAAGTTCCAACATGACTGTAGCTTCAGGATCAATAAAGTATAAACTCCTTAAGCTTCTAGTTCCTTATCCAGCCTTTGTAATGCACTTTTTCTACTTGATAATATTAGTAAAGTTTAATGATCTGCAGTGTACAAATTCCTCTCTAATTAGACTGTAGTCGATCACTATCACATAATCTTTTCAGAAATTCTGTATGCTCACAGCTTTATAACCAATAAATTATGAAATCCCTTTCTAATCTCAAAAATCTGCTTTTCTAACTGACGTGGAAGCAACATTAAATGAGCAGGATAATATGAATCTTTTAAAACTGTATTAAACTCTTTATAAAGGTGCAACCCCCTTTACCCCTACAAGTATTGCTGAAAAAATATTACCTTACTTAGTCATATTATGTCTGTTATACTGTAGGGGATTAAAAGAGTCATCAATCAGCAGTTTGCCTTCCAGACATACCTGACTTAGAACAAATTTGTTTTCATTTTTCCACTATAATTATTCTTTCAGCTGTTGGCTTACATGCATAAGCAAAATGGAAACTGAAAAGCAGGTTGAGGTTTTATGAAACTCTGTTAACATATCTGAATGATGTGCTGCTCAGTTAAGAACTACAGCAAACACTTTAAAGCAGTGCACCAGTAATCAGCATGACAGGTTTATTGCTGTCTATTAGCACATTCATTGATGGTCAGTAAACAGAGATCATTGCTAAGTGTATAAATACAGTAGTGGTTGATATTCGGAATGAAATGGTGCATGTAGCATTAATAACAAGTCCATTTCATAGAACTGTCTTTGTAAGTGTGACTGAAAGTAATTTGCAAACCGTTAACTAAAGTAATTAAAGACAGTGAGATGTACAAATGCATGAACATACATAGTGCTTTTTTGGAAAGGGGGGGTTCAAACTCACCAAAACAATGAGTTGTTTAGTCGTGATGTAAAGTGTTCTCTGCATTATTAATTAAAGTATATGACATTCAGTCTGAATGTAGTGGTGGTAAACTACAAATGAGAATTCAGTTTCTTTATAAAGCATCCTTTGCAATGAATTTCTAATTCACATGTTCAAATAAAGCACTGAAAATGCATGGCACAAAGAGATATGAAAATCAGGGGCTATATTTGCATGGTGGCTGGTGATTAGCACTCAGGGTTACATTTGATGGGTGTTTTTGCAAATATGGAACCAACCTCCACAGCAAACCAAAAATAAAATAGGAAAACGAATACAGGCCAACACAGGTTTATTAACAAACAACAGACGAATGTTTACCTAGGTTTCATCCACAAGGGACTTCTTCAGAATACTGAAGTCACAGTTAAAACCATATATATATATATATGCAACCACAATCAATCCAATTAAACAATTAAACAAAAGTTAATCATCCTTAAAGATATACACACTGTGGCTAAAAACACATACTGTTAAAATGCCTACAATAAATACATAAAATGGTAAAAACCCTTAAACATTCTATTAGGTACTGTGCCACTATACTAACAATACAAATATGTAAGCAAATTAACAATAAATATATGTTACTAAAAATAAATGCAACAACTATGACATGATGAATGTACAAAAATATAAGTAAAAAAAAAAAAAAATATATATATATATATATATATATATATATATATATATCAGAAGTAGTAATAAATCCAAAATAATGTTATTACTACCGCCCTAAAATGTGCTTCAATTTAAGATAGGGCTTAATGGAACTAAATTCATTAATACCAGGATAATTATGTGCGTTTAACCTAAGCTGCCACCTTAATTCACAAACATCCAAGTGAGCATCTGTAACCCTACCTTGGGGGTCAATCTTAACCTGCTGTAAAACGCAGAACTTAAAAGAGTGACCAATATTGTCAATTAAGTGTCTAGCTAGGGCATTGGTAGTTTTAAGATGTTTCATGTCCAAAAGATGTTCCCTTACCCTGTCCTTAAAGCTCCTACTAGTTTTTCCTACATAAAATGCTTCACAGTCCTGACACTTAGCAAGATAAACCACATTATTAGTGTGACAGTCAAAATGACCTGTAACTAAAACAAAACAGTGATTAATGGTAAAACTCTTACCAGTTGTTAAAATACAAGGGCAAATCTTACATCTACCACATTTAAAAGTGCCAGTAGGCCTGTTACTGGAAAAACTACTAGGCATTGAACAACGTTCAAACATATCCTTAAACGAAAAATCCTTACGATAGATGAACGTAGGGTTATTGTTGAAATGTGACTTAAATTCCTGGTCCATCTGTAAAAAACCCCAAACTTTGTTAATTATATTCTTAATACTATCAGAATCCCCATTATATGTTGAAACAAACAATAGCGGCTTAACAGTCAAAAACTGTGACCCTTTGGTTAATCCAGGTGTAACGGAATGAACAGACCCCCCCTGCACCTAGTATGGATTGATAAAAACCTACCTCCCTTTTACCTTTAACTTCCTTAAAAACATCCATACATAAACTAACAGGATACCCTCTATTCGAGAATAGAGAGATCATAAAATTTAATTCATCCACGAATTCATTAAAATCACTAACCATCCGGGCCGCTCTGACCTTACTGTATTTATTTCCTTGTTTCACTTGAAAGAAAGTTACTGTTTGTTGTTTTTACATTTAAGTTACCTGTAACACATTGCACTTAAGTTACCTGGCACTTGCTCACTAAAGCAATTATATAAGTCAGCACTAAAAATTAAAAGCACTACACCCTCACTCCCCACTGGCCCTTGTTTTCAATTAAGGAATTCCCAATATTATTCTAGCATGTCCAAAGGTCAGTTGTCAATCTCCTCTCCGGTCCAACTGGTGAATCTGGGAATCTTGAGGCAATGTTACAACTGTCTCATGTACACAGACAACCCTCTTATCCTCCCAACAAATTCCAACCCATGTGAGAGATGCAACCATATAGCCAAACTGGAGGCTAAGCTCTCTCAACTCAGTACTGGCATAACCAGTCAGAAGGAGAAGGAAACCACACTCACTACAATTCCAGTCTCACATAGACCTACCACGACAGCAAACCAAACACATAATCACACAAAAACATACTCGGAGGCTCTAAATAAAGATTTGCCTAAGCAACAGAGACCTCCAAAGCAGACACCCAAGCAACCGCTACCCCAAAACAAAACACGTGCAACACATATCTCACAAAGCCAGTGTGCCAAACAGTCACAGCCCTTAAGACTAAACAACACACCTGATACACTTGTAATAGGTGACTCTATCGTCAGGCACACTGACGCCCCGCCACCAGGCTGAACAAGGAGAGGGTCACGGTGAGCAGCCTGTCGGGCGCTAGGATCCGCCACATAACACAAGCACTCAGGTCACTCCAAGGCAAGTACAAATATGACTCAGTCATTGTCCATGCTGGTGTGAATGACCTGAGACGTACCTCCCTGGACTACATAAAAGAGACATAAAGGAGCTCTATGAGCATGTAGCCCAGGCCGGTATGACCCTGACCTTGAGTAGCATCTTACCCTCACCAAGAATGATGCCACAATATGAAGACAAGATGATCAATTTCAACAATTGGCTTAAGTACTGGTGTCATTCAAAGGGGATCCAATGCCTGTCAGCTTGGGATGATATGCTCGACAAGCCACGATGCTTCACTAGGGACGGCTTGCACCTGTCACCCTGGCTTTGGATATTGGCAAAGGCTCTTGCTACCCCATAGTGCCTTTTTTAGGCAAGGCTCAAAAGACAAACCCACCTCCATAGGTATCACAAGGGATAAGAAACTAAGAGTAATGCTACTCAACGCCAGAAGTCTAAACCTCAAGATGCACGCACTCAAAACTCTCCTTAGCATGGAGAACATCGATATCTGTGCAGTAACAGAAACCTGGTTCAGGGCTCCTGAGAGCACCCCAGCACTACCAGATTATACCTCATACCATGTTTTTCAGCCCCAACACTTGGATCGAACCACAAAAGGAGGGGGAGTATCGATATTCATCAAAGATACCCACACCTCCAGGTTGGTGGCAAAGCACGAAGCATCAGAGACTATCCATGTGCAACTAACAGTGGGTAAAACTGCCTTCCAGTTTATAGCCTGCTACAGACCACCCTCCCAAACCCAGGAACCCCACTCGGCCTTCCTGAGAACACTGGAAAATATGAAGGTCTCTCCAAACACCATTATATTGGGCGACTTCAACTACCCAAACATAGACTGGGAGCATTACTCTAGCTCCAACACCCTAGCCCAAAGATTCCTAGAATTTATAAACTCAAATGCTATGGAACAACTTGTTACCACTCCCACAAGAGGGGAAAACATACTGGACCTGATCATCACCAACATGGGGACTCTATGCTCCAGACCAGAAGCGTATCCCTCACTGGTAAGATCAGACCATAAACTAATCTCACTGGATATTCACATCCCGACCCTACCCCCTGCCCAGAAAACCACAGTGAAAAACTTCTCTAAAGCAAATTTCACACTCCTCAAAACTGAGGTGGAATCCTTCAAAGCCCCCGGGCCTGTGGAAAATACGGCCCAGACCGCAGAATCCTTTATAAACGCATTCTATCAGCACCTTCAGGAAAGCATGGATCATGCGATCCCAAATAAAACCAAGACCCAATCCTCCAAAGGCAGATGTCCTGTCTGGTGGACCCCAGCCATAAACAAACTATACAATAGAAGGAGGAAGCTACTAAATGATAGAGCAAAATCCCAAAAAGGGAAGGCATCACTGATCAGTATTAGCAAAAAACTACGGGCACTCATAAAATTGTCTAAGGCCAGCTTCGAGAGAAAAATTGCACCGGACACTAAGGATAATCACAAGGCTGACTTTAGTTATGTTAGGAACCTGGGTGGTAATTCCCAGATATGCTGAGAATTAGTCCAAAATGACAAAAAATACACTGAACCCACAGACATTGCCAACATCCTAGCTGACAGGTTTAGCGCAAACTTTTGCCCCCCCTCCCCACCAAAAGGGCAAATATCTATCCCAGCAGAGTGCTGCCCCCCTGACATCTCAGATGCTCAGGTAAGAGTCACCCTCTCCAAAGCAAAAAACACAGCATCAATGGGACCAGACGGTGTCCCGGGCTGCATCCTACATGAACTCCAAGAAGAGCTAAACCCAAACATAAAACTACTGTTCAATCTCAGCCTTACTACAGGATATGTGCCCAAAGAGTGGCGTACAGCAACAGTGGTCCCTCTCCATAAAGGTGGTGCCTCAACGGATCCTGGAAACTATCGCCCCATAAGCCTGACTAGCTTGGTCTGCAAAGCTATGGAAAGGATCATCATGGACCTCATAAATAAAGATATTGGGGACCTACAGACACTGGATCCTACCCAGTTTGGCTTTGTTAAGGGCAGATCCTGCCTCTTAAACCTGGTTGATTGCTTTGAAACAGTCACCAAGGCCATTGACGAGGGGAAGGTGGTCCACACAGCCTACCTGGACCTCGCCAAAAGCCTTCGATACAATACCCACTCGGGCATTATAGATAAGCTCACCAGCTTAAATATAAACCCCTATGTCACTAGATGGATTGCAAACTGGCTCAAGGACAGAACCCACATGGTTAGAATTGCTGGAGCCATGTCAGACTCCAAACCAGTTACAAGTGGTGTCCCACAAGGCTCTGTCCTGGGACCTCTCTTGTTCGGTATATATTTCTCGGAGGTACAGGCCAACACGGAAGGACTGTGGCTGACCAAGTTCACAGATGACTGCAAACTGGGCGCCATAATCGACTCTCCAGCTGACACAAGCATCTTCCAAAAGGGCATCATAGAAACAGACAACTGGTGCCAGAGCCATGGCCTCAAGCTAAATGCCAAAAAGTGTATAGTCATCCCCTTTGGCAAAAACAAACTGCCCACAAATTACCACATAGGTGGTAACCCATTAAGTGCAGAAGAAGTAATTAGGGACCTGGGAACCCAAGTTGATAGCAATCTCTCATTTGACAACCACGTGGCCAAAGTGGTTAGAAAAACATTTTATATAGCCCACCTAATAATGAAGGGATTCACATCTAGATCAGGGGAGGTCATCGTGCCTCTTTACTCATCCCTCATCAGGCCCATAATCGAGTACAATGCCCCTTTTGGGATGTACCTTACCAGACACCTGCAGCAACTGGAAAGACCCCAAAACTACCTCACCAAGAGGATCAAAGGGCTCAAACAGATGCCATATGCTGCCCGGTTAAAGAAACTCCAGCTCTACTCAGTGGCATACCGCCTGTTCAGAGGCGATCTGTGCCTGACGTATAAAGCCATGTCCAACCCGGAATTAATGGACATGCTGCACCTCAGAAAATCCAAATCCCATCAAGCTACGCTCAAGAGACTTGAACCTCAGCACTGAAATAAATAGGACATGCTGGAGGGACAGATTCATAACCCAGAGGCTCCCTTCACTCTGGAATAAAATCCCAGTCCAGGTTAGGCAGAGTCCCTCATTGACTCTATTCAAGAGGAATCTTGATGAGTGGATGGGAGATCGTAGGTTTACCCCGGGTATCACTTCTGTGTTACTGTTAGACAGAGGCACAGTATACTAACCTCGAAAAAGGGCATAGCAAAATAAATTTAAAATGGGTGACGAAAGCCAAACACATTCTGGCTAGGCTTATAAATGCCCTAGGGCAGATAGCCTAGTATGAACCTATGAACCTATGACCCTATGAACCATTTGTCCCTTAATGATAGCCCTTTTCTGATGCTTGGGATGCCAACTATCAAACTGAAGGTAAGAGTTAGAAAAGGTTGGTTTTCGATATATATTGGACTTACTTAACCCATTACCCCTATCAATAGTTAGTCTAACATCCAAATAAGTAATGGACTGTGTGTTAAACTCATGTGTGAATTTCAAAAACCAAACCGTGTTATTTACATATTGTAAAAATGCTTCCAACATCACAATATCTCCTTCACAAATGATAAATATATCATCCAAAAAGCGTGAATAAAATTTAACATATTTGTAAAACTCACTGTAAAATAAATAATGCTCTTCCCAGAAGGCCATGATGTAATTTGCGTAAATCGGGGCACAGGCTGCCCCCATGGCAACCCCTGTTTGTTGTTTGAAGTAATGCCCCTCAAAAAATAAAAAATTATTTCGAAGGACTACTTCCATCAACTTGACCATAACATTAATTTGGTCCTGTTCATACACACCAGTTGCATGTAATTGTTCTTCTAACCAACCTAAACCCGTGTCATGGGGTATAACCGAAAACAAGTTACATACATCAATGGTTAGGAAGCATATATTGTCACTGACAACACATTCATTAACCCTTTCTAAAAAATGCCACGGATCCTTTGTTATATAGGGGAACCTGGTAATACCCAATTTCATATGATGTCCAAATATTGACTAATAAAACAAACTTTACTCTATTTACCGTCAACTATGGGTCTAAAACACACATTGTCCAATCCTTTATGAATTTTGGGAATCCCAAAAATGCCACTAACCACAGGGTGAGCGTTATTCATATACTCAAAATCAACTTCATTCAGCTCACCCTGAAATAACATGTCTTCCAATAATAGATCTATTTTCCTGTATGCGATGTTAATTTCATTAATACTTGTTTCTACATAGTTGTCCTCCATCAACATTGACATCATAATACAAATATAGTCACTGTTATCAACAATCACAACTCTGTTGCCCTTATCTGGCTTCATTATTCTTATGTTTCAATAGCTCCTGCTCATCTTTTGTCATATTCAGATGAATGTTCCTTGTAGACTGTTTAAAATATTCCCTAAATTCAAATTCACACAATCTATCAAACAATGCTATCATGGGGTTCAAGGGTGGGTTAAATACACTGGGTTTAGAAATACCCCTACTATTGTGAATATTATTGCAGTGGTTAGCTTTATCAAAAAATACCTGTAAGTTCATTTTCCTTGTAAATAATTTTAAATCAGTAAGAGTTTTGACTAAATTACCTTTCCTACATGGGATAAAGTTAAATCCCTTAGAAAAAAGATTTGCATGCTCCGTACCAAAGTTAGCACTTGAATAATTGTACAATTTAAAATCATGTGTGCCATTTAACAAAATAATTGGACTACTCAAAAGATCATCCATTGGCTCATTAAGAACAGAATCAGCCAAATGAATATTGTCAACATCATTAATATTGAAAATTGTGTAATTAGATATATCAGCCTTAAACTCTGTCATTTCACAGTCAAATAAATTATCCAAGGAACAATTAAGTGAAACATTAGAAGAAAAACTTTGATTGTTCACCTCTGACACATTCGATATCAATGGTGTAGGGTCAGTTAATGAAGACAAACCCACGTAGGGGCCATGTTGCTGATTAAAATCTATATTATCATTAATAGCAGCACAATTATTATCAATAAAATAATCATAGGTACTTAAATTAAGTAAAGAGTCATTCGAATGAACTTTTTCTTCACCTATATAATTAAAAAATGACGATAATTCATCAATAACTTTGGTGTCCGGTGTGTGATCCACACGTGCATCGGACATACAACATAACGTAAAACTTTGATTAATAGCAATGTCACTGCAGATCAAATCACACTTGGAATGTGCAAAGAAACAATTTGGGCTTGGTGCACAAGCATTCAAAGTACCTTCATGCCGAATTCGCCCAACTA
Source organism: Protopterus annectens (assembly GCF_019279795.1). Lineage (NCBI taxonomy): Eukaryota > Metazoa > Chordata > Ceratodontiformes > Protopteridae > Protopterus > Protopterus annectens. Next base: position 96,938,866 of record NC_056748.1, read on the forward strand.
CCACATCCCTAGTGGTGTCAACTACTGAAGTGGCTCCCATATTCGCCTCGCTGTTTCCACAGTCCAAAAAATCACAATCACAATCTGGGCAGAAATAATTATTAAAAACTACAGATGGTGAATTTGGCGTTAATTTAAACGCACCATCAAAATCTTTGCTGTTAACGTCACCAACTGATACATATAAATTACACTCATCCATGCCGCTTAGTGATGTTCTACCCGAACAATAAAGGGAATGATTTACCTGCGCGGCTTCCAAGCCCCTTGCTGAATGTTGTACCCTGGGCGCCCAACTTTGGGTCATGTCCCCAAACGACCCACATCGTTTTCGTCATTGGAAGACAGTTCTCTGTTTCGAATCCTCTTCGAACGCCTTACACCATCCTCTAAAGGGCGTTCGTCTTCAGAGTCACAGCTTATACTGACCTCTGGATTAACCTCTGACGTTGTGATGCCACAAGCTTCCTTTGAGTGATTGGTTGTTCCTCCTCGATTAGAATGCCGACGTGAATCCTTCTTAGATTTGGGGTAAACGCTACCGGCTTCATAAATTTTCATGTCCCTCTTAATATTTTGTGATTTCTTATTGAATATAGTCTCACAACTATTGTCAATGACCTTGATAATGTTCGTATAATTAGTGTAATAGCGATCGAACAATAAATCCTTAACTATGCTTTCAGTAATAGTCTCAAGATCAGCAACAAATGCTTTAATCTTAATATTATTGTATTTCACCATTATATTCATAATGTCTAACCCAGTCTTGTTGAAAAGATCATGTAGTTCATCCAACATAGGTTTATTGCCATCGACCCCATTCGGGTATCTCCACACTCGCAGTCCTTTCGGTACCATCCCCAGCTCAATATTCCTAGTTAAATAGCTGTTTTCAAGCTGGGTTCTCTTCAATTTAAACAGTTTGAGCTCAAACTCTTTCAGCAATTCAGCCAAAGTTTTACCCGCATTAACACTGTTGTGATTAATAGGTCCACAATCAGAAGCAAAATCAAAACTGTTGGATTTCCAATGTGTACTATTAAAACCAAGAGGCTGCTTGATTCCAATGTCAAAACGCACTTCCTTAGAATTCCCATTAAACAATGGGGGAACATTACTATCAGTTGTAACCGGCACAGTACCTGTGTGAGGAGTGGCTTGAGTGAGCGGCATGCCTAAACTCCCCAACGAAGATGAAACAGATGTAGGCAAATGTCTCTCAGTAAGACTTTTGATTTGAATAGAATGTTCCTCTAGTTGAACATTAATTCGTTGTAATAAATCCATAATGTTGGTCAAGGCACTGTTGTTCTCCATAATAACCACGAAACCAAGAAACAAACTCCACAGCAAACCAAAAATAAAATAGGAAAACGAATCCAGGCCAACACAGGTTTATTAACAAACAAACAGACGAATGTTTACCTAGGTTTCGTCCACAAGGGACTTCTTCAGAATACTGAAGTCACAGTTAAAACCATATATATATATGCAACCACAATCAATCCAATTAAACAATTAAACAAAAGTTAATCATCCTTAAAGATATACACACTGTGGCTAAAAACACATACTGTTAAAATGCCTACAATAAATACATAAAATGGTAAAAACCCTAAAACATTCTATTAGGTACTGTGCCACAATACTAACAATAAAAACATGTAAATAAATTAACAATAAATATATGTTACTAAAAATAAATGCAACAACTATGACTGTGGAAACAGCGAGGCGAATATGGGAGCCACTTCAGTAGTTGACACCACTAGGGATGTGGTAGTTGGGCGAATTCGGCACGGAGGTACTTTGAATGCTTGTGCGCCAAGCCCAAATTGTTTCTTTGCACATTCCAAGTGTGATTTGATCTGCAGTGACATTGCTATTAATCAACATTTTACGTTATGTTGTATGTCCGATGCACGTGTGGATCACACAACGGACACCAAAGTTATTGATGAATTATCGTCATTTTTTAATTATATAGGTGAAGAAAAAGTTCATTCAAATGACTCTTTACTTAATTTAAGTACCTATGATTATTTTATTGATAATAATTGTGCTGCTATTAATGATAATATAGAGTTTAATCAGCAACATGGCCCCTACGTGGGTTTGTCTTCATTCACTGACCCTACACCATTGATATCGAATGTGTCAGAGGTGAACAATCAAAGTTTTTCTTCTAATGTTTCACTTAATTGTTCCTTGGATAATTTATTTGATTGTGAAATGACAGAGGTTAAGGCTGATATATCTAATTACACAATTTTCAATATTAGTGATGTTGACAATATTCATTTGGCTGATTCTGTTCTTAATGAGCCAATGGATGGTCTTTTGAGTAGTCCAATTATTTTGTTAAATGGCACACATGATTTTAAGTTGTACAATTATTCAAGTGCTAACTTTGGTACGGAGCATGCAAATCTTTTTTCTAAGGGATTTAACTTTGTCCCATGTAGGAAAGGTAATTTAGTCGAAACTCTTATTGATTTAAAATTATTTACAAGGAAAATGAACTTACAGGTATTTTTTGATAAAGCTAACCACTGCAATAATATTCATAATAGTAGGGGTATTTCTAAACCCAGTGTATTTAACCCACCCTTGAACCCCATGATAGCATTGTTTGATAGATTGTGTGAATTTGAAATTAGGGAATATTTTAAACAGTCTACGAGGAACATTCATCTGAATATGACAAAAGATGAGCAGGAGCTATTGAAAAAAATTCATAGTATAGATAACATAAGAATAATGAAGCCAGATAAGGGCAACGGAGTTGTGATTGTTGATAACAGTGACTATATTTGTATTATGATGTCAATGTTGATGGAGGACAACTATGTAGAAACAAGTATTAATGAAATTAACATCGCATACAGGAAAATAGATCTATTATTGGAAGACATGTTATTTCAGGTTAAGCTGAATGAAGTTGATTTTTGAGTATATGAATAATGCTCGCCCTGTGGTTAGTGGCATTTTTGGGATTCCCAAAATTCATAAAGGATTGGACAATGTGCGTTTTAGACCCATAGTTGATGGTAAATGGAGTAAAGTATGTTTTATTAGTCAATATTTGGACCATCATATGAAATTGGGTATTACCAGGTTCCCCTATATAACAAAGGATTCGTGGCATTTTTTAGAAAGGGTTAATGAATGTGTTGTCAGTGACAATATATGCTTCCTAACCATTGATGTATGTAACTTGTTTTCGGTTATACCCCATGACACGGGTTTAGGTTGGTTAGAAGAACAATTACATGCAACTGGTGTGTATGAACAGGACCAAATTAATGTTATGGTCAAGTTGATGGAAGCAGTCCTTCGAAATAATTTTTTTATTTTTTGAGGGGCATTACTTCAAACAACAAACAGGGGTTGCCATGGGGGCAGCCTGTGCCCCGATTTACGCAAATTACATCATGGCCTTCTGGGAAGAGCATTATTTATTTTACAGTGAGTTTTACAAATATGTTAAATTTTATTCACACTTTTTGGATGATATATTTATCATTTGGGAAGGAGATATTGTGGTGTTGGAAGCATTTTTACAATATATAAATAACACGGTTTGGTTTTTGAAATTCACACATGAGTTTAACACACAGTCCATTACTTATTTGGCTGTTAGACTAACTATTGATAGGGGTAATGGGTTAATTAAGTCCAATATATATCGAAAACCAACCTTTTCTAACTCTTACCTTCAGTTTGATAGTTGGCATCCCAGACATCAGAAAAGGGCTATCATTAAGGGACAGATGGTCAGAGAGGCCCGGATGGTTAGTGATTTTAATGAATTTGTGGATGAATTAAATTTTATGATCTCTCTATTCTCGAATAGAGGGTATCCTGTTAGTTTATGTACGGATGTTTTTAAGGAAGTTAAAGGTAAAAGGGAGGTAGGTTTTTATCAATCCATACTAGGTGCAGGGGGGTCTGTTCATTCCGTTACACCTGGATTAACCAAAGGGTCACAGTTTTTGACTGTTAAGCCTCTATTGCTTGTTTCGACATATAATGGGGATTCTGATAGTATTAAGAATATAATTAACAAAGTTTGGGGGTTTTTTACAGATGGACCAGCAATTTTGGACCAGCAATTTAAGTCACATTTCAACAATAACCCTACGTTCATCTATCGTAAGGATTTTTCATTTAAGGATATGTTTGAACGTTGTTCAATGCCTAGTAGTTTTTCCAGTAACAGGCCTACTGGCACTTTTAAATGTGGTAGATGTAAGATTTGCCCTTGTATTTTAACAACTGGTAAGAGTTTTACCATTAATCACTGTTTTGTTTTCGTTACAGGTCATTTTGACTGTCACACTAATAATGCGGTTTATCTTGCTAAGTGTCAGGACTGTGAAGCATTTTATGTAGGAAAAACTAGTAGGAGCTTTAAGGACAGGGTAAGGGAACATCTTTTGGACATGAAACATCTTAAAACTACCAATGCCCTAGCTAGACATTTAATTGACAATACTGGTCACTCTTTTAAGTTCTGCATTTTACAGCAGGTTAAGATTGACCCCCAAGTTAGGGTTACAGATGCTCACTTGGATGTTTGTGAATTAAGGTGGCAGCTTAGGTTAAACGCACATAATTATCCTGGTATTGATGAATTTAGTTCCATTAAGCCCTATCTTAAATTGAAGCACATTTTAGGGTGGTAGTAATAACATTATTTTGGATTCATTACTACTTCTTATATATATACATATATATATATATATATATATATATATATATATATATATATATTTTTTTTTTTTACTTATATTTTTTGTACATTCATCATGTCATAGTTGTTGCATTTATTTTTAGTAACATATATTTATTGTTAATTTACTTACATATTTTTATTGTTAGTATAGTGGCACAGTACCTAATAGAATGTTTAAGGGTTTTTACCATTTTATGTATTTATTGTAGGCATTTTAACAGTATGTGTTTTTAGCCACAGTGTGTATATCTTTAAGGATGATTAACTTTTGTTTAATTGTTTAATTGGATTGATTGTGGTTGCATATATATATATATATATATATATATATATATATATATATATATATATATGGTTTTAACTGTGACTTCAGTATTCTGAAGAAGTCCCTTGTGGACGAAACCTAGGTAAACATTCGTCTGTTTGTTTGTTAATAAACCTGTGTTGGCCTGGATTCGTTTTTCTATTTTATGTTTTTACAAATATGACATACTTTAGTGGCAAAAACTGAATAAGAACAGCATGATAATTCAGTGGTTAGCATTTTTACCTTGATTTACTAGTTCAGTTCCCAGTTAGGGCTAGGATGTCCTCCATGTATTGTAACTGATTTTTCTGCGTGATATGATTCACTCCCACATTCTAGAGATATGCCATTAGTTGAACTGGTGATCTTTTAAATTTCCCATACGTAAGCAAGCAGTACATGAACAAGGGTGCGACTGTAATCAACACCTCTTAAATCTGCTGAACCACTACCCCAGTCTGATATAACTGAACAAGTGCCTCGGCGCATACCTCTCAAGTGTACCTCATTACGAGCAACATTCCTCATTTTGGGTCTTTAAAGTTCATGTTCCTCAAAGCTCCACAATGAAAGGTCTGTCACACATTCAGAGTTACACATTCTTTAACTGATATCCATGGTAAGTAGTAATGAGTCATATTAATTAATCCAAAGAAAGTTTTATAAGTATAAAGTAACACATTTTAACTATCCTGTGATCTTCCTAATTGAAGTTGTCAGTACCCTTTTAGTATGTGTTCTACATTATGAAAGGCAGTGTTTCTCATTTATGGAGGTTGGAGGTTGAGAGCTATGCCTTGGTGTGATATAACTACTTTTACTATCAAGGGTAAGGGTTCCATAGTTTAGGAGTTAACCCTATCACTCAATGATGACGTAATTCTGTCATCATCATACCACTGAAATCTGATGAACAAGTTTCCCATCCTAATGTAACCATTTTCGTCAAGGGAAAATGCCCCACAGTTTAGGAATTTTCCTATCCCCTAAACAGCAACACAGTGTTGCCCGGACAGCACTTCCACAATCTGCTGAAGAAACATCTCTGCCGGATATAGCCAATTTTATAAACACTAAATGGTTTAAGTTTTCAGAGTTAACCTTGTCAGTTAAATGGCAATACAATATCATCTTTGTGATGCTTTTAAATATGCAGAAGGGCAATAACATATCCCAAGAGAAATTAAGGCTGTTCATGGGAGTAGATTGATTTTCTTGTTCAACATTAAGATGATATAATGTTATTAATAGTTATAACTGTTTGGGAAGCAAATTTATAAGCTATTCTTGAATAAAACCAAGAAGTGAGGCAACTAAATGTCTATAACAGGGGTAATTCCTTTTCAGTTGCTGTCTCTTTTCCATTTAAACTGGAAGACAATTCTTCTAGAATATATATTTACTATAATTTAGGTAGATATCATTTAATAGAAAACGTTTTTGAGGCTAAACATCTGGGACGTTTTACAAATCAGTAAAAAAATATTCTTACAATGGCCTCCTAGTGAAAAACATTTTCATAGCATTCCTTAAAAGTCTCAGACACAAAAAATGGCACAATAAGTTTTAGACAAGGAATAGAAAATATCTGCCAGGAAAATTATACAACACAAATAGGCTGTAAATAATATAGCAATATAAATCTCCTAATTTATAGACTTATAATTTCTAAATTTAAGCAGGCTTAATATCTTGATTCTAGAAAGAAAGATCCTCATTTAATGCATTAAATGTAAAAAGGTTACAATAACTGAAAATTAAATATATGAAACACCTTCAAAGGTCACAAATTAGGACTACAATGCAGTGTAATTAGCTTGTTAAATGATTGTATTAAGCTAACTAATGAGAAATATTGAACTAGAGTAAATAAAGTAGGATCACTCACCAAACAAAAGTTTATCATCTCAAACTATCAGCAGGTCTCAAAATGTATAAACAAACTATAAATTGAACAAACACCCTGAGGCAAGACAGGGCCTTGTCAGATACTTGCACCAGATGCACTCCTACACAACACAAGTGATATAAATAGATGCAATGAGGTACAACCTGTGCCTAACCAAAGCTGCCATTGTAACTGTTGCATTGACTGACAAAGCAGAATAAATAAATAAATGTTTCAGTGTCATAGCTGGATAATCATTTATGGTCCTACAACAATAAATCCTTATGCACTCTAATAGCATAATGCACAATAATAACACAATAATAGCTAAGCAGTCAGGTTAATATTGAATAATTTAAAGCTGGCTTTTAGCTGGTTCTTGTTAGTTAATGCACTCTGGGGATATAAGGTTGTCGATATCTTATAATATAACAATAATACCCTGCTTCATTCAACTCCAGATACCAGGAGCATAATTTGTTTATGCAAAACTAGTTCTTGTTCTAAAGCTTGAGTTAGAATAGGACATTGATTTACTATATATACAATAAAATAGTCCTTTTGCTTATGTAGAAGGTAATATATATAAACACAAATATCTCTCGGTGAGCAGAAAGGTATCTGGCCAGCTTTCTCACTATTCATACTAGCCTTGCATGTCTCACTGTGATGCAAAGACATGCCTTAAGAATTTTATGGTATGTGATTGCTCTAATGCTTATGGCCACTGATTAGAATGTCTACTAAAGTAACTAGGAGAGAAGCCAGAGAAAGAACTAAAAAGGACAGCATACCAAGTTAAAAGATTAAAATAACTAGAAGCTGGAACAAACCCCAAGCCCAGCGATACATAATTAGTCAGACAGCCAATTTGATTTCCTTGTCCTATGACTGCAGATACAGTAGCAGTGCCAGTGTATTTTAAACAACCAGCAGAAATAAAATGGCAGTCAGCTACACAGCTTTTAGAAGCAAACTATGCAAACTTGTCAGTCAAGTAAAAACATGAAAACCATATCTTTCAGTCTGCCATAGTTGTTCCGGAAAACCATAAAATCAATAGCTATTGCAATATTTTCAAAAGTCTAGCCTGACCTCCAATTTAAGTTCATCCACTGTAGCATGCATTACAAGCATCATTTTTATCCCAGCTTCCATTCCTTCTCTCTCTTATAATATCAACTGTTTTTACTTCAAATACCCCATATGTAAAATTATAAACAATTCCATCTTCTATTTTAAGACTAACAAACACAAATCTGTTCTAGAATACTTAGAAAAAATAGAATGCACTTACTTTTCTGATATCCATAATGCCATCATAAACTTCTGAATCTAGATAGCCAAATTCTTATAAATCCTTTATAACATTACTCTTACAACAGGCATTCTTCTACATATGAACAATTTGTGATGTCAAGGCAGAAAAACTGATTTAAAACTGATGTATTTTTTCATTCTGATTACAGACTGTTAACACATTTATTCACAGGGTCATAGGTTCATAGGTAAGTATTAGGTTAGTTGCCCTTCCAGCCATTTCAAGTATAGTCAGCTTCCCTTTGGGTGCTTGAATTAACATACCTCAGTTGGTGTTCGATTGGCCTTATCCTCCATCCTATGGTCAGTAATTGTATGTTATTACTGGGATAATTTCACAGATAATGTGAGGGGACCCATGCAGGGATAAAATATTAAGGAGCTGCCTCTGTCCATTAGCAGTACAGGGGGCATTTTTGGGGTACATTTTCTATTACCCATCCATAGATCCAGGTTGTGCTTGAACATGGACAGGGATGAACTTTGTTTTACCTGGATGGGGAATCTGTTGCTAATCAGTTGTGTTCTTTGCAAGATATACCACTTTCTCCAAACCATTCTGTTGATGTTGCAAAGTGGTTTAGATTCTTGGACCCAGTATTTCTGATGTAATTTGATTTGCTGATGTGCAGTAAATCCATCAGTATTGGGCCATAGGATGCCTTATATTACTAGACACAGGTCACCTTTTACTAGTCTGTGCGATACTGAGTAGAGTTACCAGACTTTGAGTCGATCCATGTAGGACATATTATTTAGGTTTTGTAACTTTTTAGTAAGGTGTCTCATTGGCATTCCATTTGTTGCATGTGTCTGGACAGATAAATACAAAGGGGGCATTAGATTCTATGACTGACCTAATGAGGCTGAGTAAAGAAAGATAATGACATTTCTAGATCTAGACACAATCCCTTTGTTCATGAGCTGTGCAATATAGAAAGACTTTCTTAGGACACTGGAAACATGTTGGTCAAACATTAGGTCAGTGTCCACATACATTCCCAAATCATGAACAACTGGGCGAACACTTAGTGGTGTATTGTCAATTTGGTAATTCTCCAGGGCAGATGACTTCCCAAAGAATACGATAAGACATTTTATGGTATTTAGTTTCAGTCCGTGATCTTGGTACCAGTTATTTGTTTGGGGAAGACCTTCCTGTAGGATGGCTGAGTCATTTGGGGATTCAATCACTATTCCCAGGTTGCAGTAATTTGAAAACTTAGTCAGCCAGAGCCCTTTGGTATAAACTTTAATTCAGAGAAGCATATGTCAAACCAGAGTGGTCCCAGCACTGAACTCTGAGGGACAACACTGGTAAGTGGTGTCTTTGTGGAGGTAGCTTCCCCTATTTTGATCTTCTGCATCCCCTTTATGAGCCAGATGGCAATCCAGCAGGTGATGTAGGAGTTTATTCCTACTTTATTTAACCTTTCTACTATGCTTGAGTGGAGGATTGTGTCAAAAGCCTTGGCCAGGTTAAGGTATGCAGTATGTACCATTTTTACCTTCATTCATCACTTTGGAAAACTTTTCAAAAATGCCTAATACCTAATCTTGAAGAAAACAAACTAAGCTGGATCCAGTGTTTTGAGGCTCTGTGTGGTCCTATTGATTAGTTCTGTGATGTCTTTCATGGCTTTGTATGTGAAGCTGGTCAGACATATAGGTCTGTAATTGCTTCTCTATGCAAGGGAATGACGGTAGCTCTTCTCCATTTACTTATGGAGGCTGAGGTTGAACAGTATTGTTAGAAGGTGACTAAATCATGCTTCATGTTATTTAGCATTTGCCCAGGGAATATTGTGAGGACCCACTGATGCAGTATTTTTAGCTTTTGAATGTACTTTCAGGACTTCATCTTGTGTGATCCCAGAGACAAGTAATTGTCAGGTATATCTTGTGAGACAGACAGATAGGAGAGAGGGGTAGAGTTTGAGCTGAATTTATCAGCCAGCAGGTTCAATATATTTTCAGTCTCAACATAAGATACATTGTTCACAATCATCTCAGTGCATTGCTGTGCTGTGGTTCTGAGATTATGAACATAACTAAAAAAGTCTTGTGGTTCTGAGATTATGAACATAACTAAAAAGTCTTGTGGTTCTGAGATTATGAACATAACTAAAAAGTCTTGTGGTTCTGAGATTATGAACATAACTAAAAATTCTTGTGGTTCTGAGATTATAAACATAACTAAAAAGTCTTGTGGTTCTGAGATTATGAACATAACTAAAACGTCTTGTGGTTCTGAAATTATGAACATAACTAAAAAGTCTTGTGGTTCTGAGATTATGAACATAACTAAAAAGTCTTGTGTTTCTGAGATTATGAACATAACTAAAAAGTCTTGTGGTTCTGAGATTATGAACATAACTAAAAAGTCTTGTGCTTCAGAGATTATGAACATAACTAAAAAGTCTTGTGGTTCTGAGATTATGAACATAACTAAAAAGTCTTGTGGTTCTGAGATTATGAACATAACTAAAAAGTCTTGTGGTTCTGAGATTATGAACATAACTAAAAAGTCTTGTGGTTCTGAGATTATGAACATAACTAAAAAGTCTTGTGGTTCTGAGATTATGAACATAACTAAAAAGTCTTGTGGTTCTGAGATTATGAACATAACTAAAAAGTCTTGTGATTCTGAGATTATGAACATAACTAAAAAGTCTTGTGGTTCTGAGATTATGAACATAACTAAAAAAGTCTTGTGGTTCTGAGATTATGAACATAACTAAAAAAGTCTTGTGTTTCTGAGATTATGAACATAACTAAAAAGTCTTGTGGTTCTGAGATTATGAACATAACTAAAAAGTCTTGTGGTTCTGAGATTATGAACATAACTAAAAAGTCTTGTGGTTCTGAGATTATGAACATAACTAAAAAGTCTTGTGTTTCTGAGATTATGAACATAACTAAAAAGTCTTGTGGTTCTGAGATTATGAACATAGCTAAACAGTCTTGTGTTTCTGAGATTATGAACATAACTAAAAAGTCTTGTGGTTCTGAGATTATGAACATAACTAAATAAGTCTTGTGGTTCTGAGATTATGAACATAACTAAAAAGTCTTGTGTTTCTGAGATTATGAACATAACTAAAAAGTCTTGTGGTTCTGAGATTATGAACATAACTAAATAAGTCTTGTGTTTCTGAGATTATGAACATAACTAAAAAGTCTTGTGGTTCTGAGATTATGAACATAACTAAAAAGTCTTGTGATTGTCTTTGGCTTAGTGGCTATTTTACCTTCAGACCTGGTACTGGTTGTTTTTATTAAGATATTGAGTTGTTTGTTTATTACAATGACAAGGGTCTGTCATTCTAGGAATTACTCTTCTTATGTCTGGACAACATTCTCTTCCTTTTATTGCAAACCATGTTGATATTGTGGTTCCACCATGTTTTTAAACCATGCTTGTTTCTACAGGTTACAGCTGTATCTAGGCTGCTGTCTACATGTTGGTATAGTGTGGTCGTACATGTTTTCACATATTCAATGGGATTAAGTAGGTCTAGTGGGGATTTGAACCTTGCCAATGTAATACTCAGAAGCAGAAGCAAGTACTTTGTGTTAGAGAAATTTCTAAAAGTACCTTGAGTGGAAGGAGTCTCTGGTTTAAATTTTATTTTTATGGAAACAGCTTCATGGTCATTCTAACTAGTAATGAGGATACAAAAGGGTTCATGAAGGATGTCCCACTATTGGTAAGAACAAGAGCCAAGATGTTATACCCCTAGTAGGTACTCTGACGAATTGTTCCAGGGCATTTAGATTAACAAAGTTCAAGAATCTCTGTGCCTGTGCACTAGTAGTGTTGTAGATTCCCATGTTATAGTTGGATACCTCAGATCATCTAGGAAAAAATGGTACTGGGATTAATACTGAGTGCTTCTAGTTCCTGTAGATAGGCATTGTGGTTTTCTTGGTCATAGTATGGCACCTTTCTGATGGTTATTTCAACATGAAGAAACTCTAGTGCATCTGGTTGCTTTACAACCTTAATTTGAGTTTCTTCTGGATGAAGATTGAGACAACTCCACCTTTTTCCCCTTCCCATGCATTAGCTGGTTTAAAAATGTAGAATGCAAAATAGCCTTGCACAGTCAAAGTGCTCTCTGATGTTTAAACCAAGTCTGTTACTTTGCAGACATCTATGACCTCCAGGCTAAGAAGGACTTATATGCAGTGGAGTTTCTTTGTAATGTATATTTATGCTTTGTAAATGATACAGTGGCTAAGGGGAATTGAAAGACATTAATTTTCACAGAGAAACTGATGAGGAAGGGTCCTGTGGTAATAGTACAAAGAGTCAACTCGTTAACTGGTCATTGTGTAGATTCAGTTAGGGTGTCACTTCTGCACTGTGAAATTGCATTTATAAACTATCCCAACAGTGATAGAAGAGTTGTATATGTATGTGTTCATTTATGCAAACCAGCTGAAAATATATATAAAACTTGAAAATGTAGTTACAGGAATGGCCTAATTGCTTGCATGTGATCAAGTAGTAAAGAAGTTTGCAGTTAGGAAGCTTTTCCTGTCAACAGTTTTGTAAATAGTTAATGTATGTATGTGAAATCCTGTTTACTTTCCAGATAGTTCTTTGCAAGAGAAAGAACAGAGTTAACTATTTATTTTTTTGAGCTGAAACCAGTGTAGAGACAGAGTCTTGCTGAAAGACTTTGTTGTGTTCATATCTACTTGCATGCTATCTGCAATTTGTTGTATAGTATTTTAATATTCAGCACAGCATTCTTTAAGTTAGTCAGGTTAGTTAGCTATTATTAGTTAGATCTTTACATTGACTTATCTTACCTTTACTCTTATAACTCCAGTTTGCTAATTAACGGTCTAAATATGCACAGCTAGGGGAAGGGATATGGTATCAGGTGCAACCTTCACTCACCTAAAATGAACCTCAAAAACCTTTACACAAACTTTTTTACTGTGTTTTTTCATCAGAGGCCATAACTCAGTTCAGACGTTATTTATCTAACATCTTTTCAGGTTATTTCCAATATTATGAAACTTGAAACTGAGATCATCTATAGGATCTCTCAGTGTTTGCTGCTGGGAGCATTTCATCATTCATTGTTTATCTTAACAGTGTGCCATATTACTTACATAATATTAATTGCCTGCTCTCTGTTATGACATTAGCATCACCAAAGCTGCTAAATGTTATGCAGTTCTTTAAAAGGCATACAGTATGACTTCAGCTTTATTTAGCAGTGGTTAACTTCCAACACCCAGTCTATCAATGTATCCAAGACTGCTGAAATGATTTTAAACAATGTTACAAAGACTCATGATAGCAAACGACATAAACATTTATGATCTTATTGCTCTCTCTTTACCTAAAACAATTCTTGCTGAGGATTCAATCAATATTTAAACACTCAACATTACTCAGAAGAAAAAAAAAAAACAGCTGTGGACAAGGGACTGCATCAACTGAAAGCTGATTGCCAATTTTCTCACCTCCTAACTAGGAATTCACTAAAAGGTACAGCTATTAACGTCCCAAAAATTAAGTATTCTCTCCAGGGTATCACACCGAATATGTCACAATAAACTGCACTGCTTCACATCAAACAACCTACCTTTAGATGATAAGCATGACCATCATTTTTAACACTATTTAAAGTAAATGACGGCTTTTATATGCAACAGACATTTTTTTACTTAACGCACTACTTTTAAAGTGATGCACTCTAATTATTGTTCGACATTAAAAAGTAAATTAATCACTTAATAATGTCACTCTTCCTAGCAAATCACAAAGGGACACTATTTTACATGCCATCTTTCAAGGAAAGGTCCTTTTCTAAAATAGTTCCCACTAGTTAGCATGCAATCTCACAAAAACTTGGTATCTGAGCATCCTACAAGCCATGTTCAGCTTAAAGATTACCTGATGGAAATTTACAATGTTTCTTTTTCTAAGACCAGTTTAAAAACTAATATTTGCATCAGTTTTCTACCTGTAAAATGGCTGTATGCATCTTGAATATATGTCATAACTTTATAAATGCATGACTGTTGTTTTATAAACATGAATATAGTTTTTTAAGTTATTTTTCATACATTATTTATTTCCAAAAAGAAACATTATTAACTAACTTATTGTCAATTATCCTTTAAATGCAGCCTCTGATGTGCGTGCATCTGTGTGTGTGTGTCTGTTTGTACATGCTTGTATGATTAAGTTAGAAAATACTGAACATAAAAAATTCCCAAACTCAAAACTTTAATTAAAAAACATGAGCACACAAAATCCCAAATGGACATCATGCTGACACACATGCCCTAGGATTCAGAAAGTGTTACCTCCAATAGTAAACTTTAACATTGCGGGGGGGGCAACTATTTGCAGATTCCCTTTAAAATTCAGACGCAGGTCTTATGCACTGATTTCACAAAGTCAGTTGAATGACCACAGTGGATATCTTCTCAGCTATGCTAAATGCTAGTGCAGCACTCTGGAAGAGCAGTTATGTACTGTCCTCCAGAAATGTCTGTGAGAAGTTCAGTTGTGTAAATTAGCACAGCTGTCGCTGTTAATGAAAATCACAAATATAATGCATTCCCTCATTACAGTTAGTCGGGGGGAGATCTTGTTAAGGTTAGTTAAGACTCAATGGAGATGTAGTGTTGGAGGCATGCAAGTTTGTGTATGTGTATGACATGTGCATGTCTGCAAGGGCATATGTTGTTTCAGATGAATGTGTTTGTGTATGTGTCTGTGCATATCTGCATATCTGCACTGAATGTGACAGAAGAAGGGTTAGTTACAGGTTTGATAGTGTAGCTGTGTGTGTGTGTGTTTGTGTGTGTGTGTGTGTGTGTGTGTGTGTGTGTGTGTGTGTGTGTGTGCGTGTGTGTGTTTCTGTTTGTATGTATGTGTGTGTGTGTGTGTGTGTGTGTGTGTGTGTGTGTGTGTGTGTGTGGATGTGCATTCATGCACGTGTGTTTAAATGTCTTCATGCATGTCATGAAGTGATTGATGAGGGTATCTGTGCCAACACAATACATGAGCCATCACTGGTAGTTACTGTCAGGGAGTACTGCTGAATACTGGTGGTGATTACACCTGATTCAGAAACATGCAAATTAGCTGATAAAGAGGTCTTTCTCATTGCAGCTAATCTTGTTTTTGAATCACATTTTGCATGTTTGCATAACCTGCAATATTTGGCCACTGTAGTTTACATGAATGCAGGGGTCTTTCTGAATTCCAGCCATAGTCTCTAACTCTCAAAAAATACTCCTACAGCCAGGGAAATGTTGCACCTGGTCAGACCCATACAGTGCTGCCCCCTCAAACCAAATTTGAGTAGCAAAAATAAAAAAGATTATCTCAAGGCTTAGGGCAGAGAAACAACAGTAACAGCAACAACAAAAAGACATAAAAAGCTCCTACAGGCTATATATTTGCACATCATACTGCTATTAAATAATTCTAGCATTCAACATGTCACTTCACTTCCACATCTTCTGCATTTCTGATTACACCCCTTTAACAGCTTGTAACTGGGGCAGCTGTGCTCCTTCACCGCATACTAGTTAGACTTGTGACCCCTGCTCCCTAACAAAATAAAAAAGCTGTTTTTTGCCAAGTGGAGAAGCCCCCTACACTCGTCACATGAGGGCCAAGTGCCCCACACTGCAGAACTTATATGTGCCAACTCTATTCATAAATAAGTAGAGAGGAATCTTATGCAGACAGTAGAATGCAATATTCCACTCATGCACTTACTCGACTACAAAGCAATCGAACAAATATCATTTCAGAATATTGCACATTTTGCATTCCTCACACTAGCGCAAGCATGTCAATCAAATTAATGTTCAGCATTTGCATATATGTATTTAAAGGTGTACTTAAAAATGCCTAAATATTCAAATGTTGATGTCAGTAATTCTGTCAGAAAAAAAAAGATGGTCAACAGTGAACTGTGCACGCTCCAAAACATAACCTTTGAGCATACAACTAAAAAATGATTTTCTTCTGTGGGGAGCAAGCTCCCCTGCATTCTCCATATACAAACTCCAGGACTGTACAATACTGGGGAATGGACATATTCCTCAACCACTGTAATATAGCAATCTCACACAAATGTTGATATGTTGTTTTGTTGACCAAACTCGATGTACAAATGGTGATAGAGAGGACTGGATAATGCAGGAGTGCTGGGTTGGTGTACAATAGGATGATGTGCACTTGGCTGGGGTAGGTTGTACTATAGGTAGTATTTTGGCTGCCAGCCAGCCTGGAAAAATTTCAAAAGGACTCATCAGATGATTAGGTTGGGTCAGTGTGGCCATGACAGAGGATGCACTCTCTTGTACTGACCTGATGTCAGAAGTCCACCAGTCAAGCACATATACATGTTATCATAGGAGGTGCACAATAGCAGCTACCCAGTGAGCCATTGTACTTTGAATGCTTTCGTCTTCTGTCTACTATACTAAATGATGGGCCACAGCTTGTGATTATGCTAGGTGACCCTGACGGGTAGGCATTAGAAATCTCTGGCCTCGTTCCAAGAAGGCACATGCCCAGGCACTAGATTGCATGCTCTTGGGCATAGCATATAGGCAGCATGCAGCAGAACCTAGCGATACATCATGTTGTTCATGTCACTGAAGTATAATGATTCCTAGGCATACATGAAACCTAAGCACATCAGAATGCATACAGCAGAAACTGTTGCATATTCATACCTTAATATACACACCACTATCTTCAATGCATTAAAAGAGAAGCAGTGGCAGCAGCACAGTTACGGCCTTGTGAAGCCAGCTTCTTACCACACAGACAGAGAGCTAAACACAACCCGATAATGATACAAAGTGTGTTGCTGTACAGCGTAAGGATGTATTTCTCAGGATTGTTGTACGTGTGACATTGTACCCTATAACAGAGTGTAGATGCATATACTAATCTGTACTCTAGTTACCTGCAACTTGTACCTGCATATAGTTCATAATAATATTTACTTACTCCAATAATCTTAATATGTCCACTTTTACTGATTCCATTCTACAGTTCCAAAATGCAGAGGTCTTAATCTCTTTCCTAGACATCAACAACTCTAAAAAACTCTGTATAATAGTGAAATACATTCCTCAGGAAATAACATCCCTGCTTTAGAAGATATTCTGTCCTGGGTCTCTTCTACTATAAAAAATTAAACTATTATTTTAGGTGACATGGACACTGACTGGGCCTCTGCTTCCTCCATTCAATCCCCTATAGCATAAACTTATTCCATTTTATACAACTAATTAAGACTAACACTAGGTTTAACTTTAAAACCAACAAAGGCTCGATTCTTAACTGGATCTTGGTCTCAGATCCTTCTAAATATCCCACATATGGCACTCTGGCAAATTCCCTTAGCAACCATCTCCCAGCCTTCACTATTTGAAACTGTTCATCCATATGAAAAGTCCATAACATTAGAGTTATACAAGACTTATCTAAATTCTGTCCTATGACCTTCAACAGTACTCTAAGTTGCTATAATCAGAATGATCTTAAAACGCTCCATTTAGACAATGCCCTCCTTTACTTCAATAATTCCTTTCTAAATATCCTTCACAGTTTAGCTCCTTCTAGATCTAAGAGAATTAAATCTAACCAAGTCCCATGGCTATATAAATCTACCAGAGGAATAATGAAAAATAGGGACAAAGCCAGGAAATGCTGTCTCAAATCCAATAATCCATCTGACCTTACCCATTATAAACAACTTTGAAGCCAAGCCAAAAAACTTATCTGCAAGGACAAGCAACAATATTTCTAAAACCTACAAACAAATAGGAAAACTAACCCTAAACTTTTCTAGCCTTCCATTAATAATCTTATACACCCTGGCACCAAATCTAATACATGCCCATACCCTAACTTGACCCCTGACCTTATCACCTCTAAATTCAACTCCTACTTCATTGATACCATAGCCAACCTTACTGCCTCCTTCTCCTCATCTCTACCATCCAACCACTCCCCTATACCCAACTCCTCTACTCCACCTCTATATAATCACTCCAACCCGTATATCCCTACACAAAATTCTATTAGAGTCTCTCAGTCTAGAATTCAACCTCTCCCCATCTCTACATCCCACATAAAAAAACTTGTTCAGACTCTAAAGCCCTGTTATAATTCTGCCGACGATATTCCTGCCAAATTCCTTAAGATCACCGCTGACTCACCCTATAAGTATCCTTATCGATAGGTCCATCCAGAAGTCCTAAGCCCCTTGACTTTGGATAAAAGCTATAATCCTCCCACTACATAAAGGTAGCCCATCTTCTGATATCTCACATTTTCGACCCAAAGCTATTCTGTCCCCTATATCAAAAATTGTAGAAAAATGCATTCAAAAATAACTCATCTATTACCTTCTGAATAACAACATCCTCTCCCCTACCCATGGTTTTCGGCCAGGGCATAGCTCATCTACTGCTCTGATCTCCTTCCTAGATATTATCAATAAAGCCCATGACTCACGCCATATAGTATCAGCTCTATTTCTGGATCTTTCCAAAGCATTAAATACTATCTCCCACACCATTCTCCTCACTCAACTCTCATCCATAGGACTATCCTCTCAATCACTTAACTGGTTCAAGAGCTATCTCTCTGACAAGCGAGATGTTATCAAATGACAAAACTCTATTTCTCCCTACCTTCACAACCCTACAGTAATCCCACAAAGCCCAATTTTAGGACCTCTTCTGTTTAATATATGCATAAATAATCTACACAAAGCAATTCCAAACTCCACCCTACCTCAGTATGCAGATGACTCGACTATAGTCTATTCTGCTCCCAACCAACACACTCTACAATAAATAACCCAAACGACATTTTCTATAGTAGAGTTCTGGCTCGCTCTTAATGCCAAAAAAAACTAAGCTTATGCTGTTTACCCCCAACAGGAATACTATTCTCAGTAAAGAGGGTTTCAATATAATCTCACTAAACTCTACAAAAATTGAATTAGTAACCAATACCAAATTACAAGGTGTCACAACAGACAAAAATCTAAAGTTCGATCTGCATGTCCAATCCAATATCAACAAAACACACAAAAAAGTAGGGCTACTATATAGGCACAACAGGTTTCTCTCCTTACCAACTAAACAAGCTCTCGCCCTCACCTACCTTCTACCATCTCTAACCTATGGTGCACTTTTGTTAATTAGCCTACAGTCTTCTCTGAAACTAAAGTTAGAATCCTGTTACAATAAGATTGCCAAATTCGCTACAGGTAGTCACCACTCTTCCCATCATTGCACAACCCTAAGGAAACAAAAATGGCTAAAATTCCCCCACCACCTATTACTTATACAGCTAACCACCTCACATAAACTCATCCACAAACCATTACATTGTCCTGCCCTCAGTTCCGTACTCGCCCCTTACCCCCCCCTTTGACACCTCTGTTCAGAACACCAACACTTACTCCAAATCTATAAACCAAATCTACCTGGAGGAAAAGTCCTATTGCCAGATTACGGAATAACCTCCCCTCCTCCATACGTAGTGAACAACATCCCTCATACTTCAAGATTGCCCTTCATAATCATCTCCTCTCCTCTCTAACTGGATATGTAATTGCACTAATGCATCTCCTACTACCTGTGATGCCATTACCTGACTTCTCTCCATATCAGTCTCAACCTTGCTTCTAAGCTTTATGGTCAGTTTAACTACCCTGTGTTGTGTCTACACTATCTAACCTCTCTAACCATTCTATCTCGTGCACTATTGCTGTAATTGTATTAACCAGTTTCCCTCCTGCTACTAGCCTTAATCACCCTGTCACTACTGTAACTTTCCACTGAAAATCTGTATTCACTCTACTCTTATTTCTTTTTCTCACAACTTATTACTAAAGACACAAATATTTGTACCATTTGTCTATCTGACATTTATTTTTATTCATTCTTAACTTGCTCCTATGGTTACTTTGGATTTCTTCTATTTTTTTTTTTTTGTGGATTATATCATTACTCTTTGTAAATTTGTATGGATACTCTGGTTTGTTTCTTTGCTTTTTGCTGTTTATATTATTATACTTTGTGAACCTGTCTTTTATATTGTTATATTGTTTTTTAGCATTGGAGCTTTTCTCCCTGGGCTTCGACTGAAAATGGGCTCTCCATAGCCCAGTGGACGTTTCCTGTAAACCAATGTCAGTAAATAAATAAATAATGCATAAGTGTATATTTGTGCTGTAGCTGAGAGAAGCTAGCTCACTCTCAGGACTGTTTATCCATATCTAATCCTTTATGTCCTATACAGATGTGATATGTGCATATGTTGAGGGGGCATCTGTTGTGGGCTTCCCCATGTGTATGACCAAACAGAAATGTAGATAGCTATTTTGACATCTGGTACCAACCCCTGACCTGTGCTCCCTTCAAGTCTAAATCAAGAAGAAAAGAAATAAGGTCCTTTGTTCCTCCAGAAATGAGGAGAAAAAAAAACACTCATTTAAAATCTCAAATGTATACATGTGCATATGTCTCCCTTCCACTGACTAACATCACAGCATATCTGTACACCTATTACATTCCTAAGTATGCCCAAGCCTATAAAGTTGTGTATGGACATGGATACCCATTCTCTGTAATTGGTAACCTCCTATCACCAGAAGGTACTAGCCTACAGCTATGTTTCTTGTTTCATAGCTCTCATCATGTTCTCAAGATGGAATGCACGGCAAAGATTGAGTAGATTAAACTGAGCTGAGATTGACATTTAGCTGCAGACACTTGGGACCTATGGGTGCCACTTGTTTGGGAGAGGGAGCACTAACAAGCCTCTAACATTGATCCATGACATCAGTGCTATTGGCTGATCGAATCACACAACACAGCACTGTTGACTGTGGAGGCATTGTTACCATCATGATCAGGTGGATCTAAAACAGAGCATGGAGAGTAATTGTATGGAGGGGAGCCTCCTCCAACTGCAAGCCTACTGATCCAGGGTTCCTGTATAGGGGTCATGTAAATGATTTAAGCATGGGTATCAGAACTGGAGGAGTAGGTACAGGTTCTGGGAGTTGTCTACCATTACATATCTCAGAAGGAAATATACCAGGTTAGTAACTATGGTGAATGTATCTGCTGTAGTATGCACTATGTGCTCAGTGTATAGGTAGGTCACTTATACCACTGCATATATTTTTATAGGTATGTCTAGTGTACAGGCTGTCAGAAATAGCAACAGAGGCATGTGCCTGTTTTATATCTGCATGTTTTATAGCACTGTTTGCTTCACAACAGAATCCCTTACATATAACATAGCTCAGCAACAACCATTTACTAAACCCCAAAAAACTACACTTCTACAATGTTTACCAAAACAATTTTCTCCAGATACTTCTAACTTTATTATTACCTCTCTGAACAATACTTCAATCAATGTGGTTTCATATACAAAACTGTTTGGTGTAACTATTGACAACAATCTTATGTGTGATCTACATATCAGCAACAACATAAAAAAAATAATCAAAAATTGGGCGTGATGTACAGGGCTAAGAAATTCATCTCTAACTCCACATGACTAACCCTTGCCACCACCTATCTCTTACTCTACCTTCTATATGCGTCACCTATTCTAACCGATCTTCACTCTTCTGTCAAAGCAAAACTTAAGACAATGTCATAATAAAATAGCTAAATTTGCCACAGGGCAGGCCCACTACTCTCACCATTGCTCTGCTCTCAAGTCCCGAAACTGGTTTGAACTACCCCACCTTCTCACCTTTAATCAACTAACATTAACTCACAAATTACTGTACAACTCCTCATTTTCACAAACTATGTCATCATTACTTTAGCATTATATTCCATCTCGTGACCTATGCTCCTCTCACAAGTATCTACTATCTATTTACAAACCTCAAACGTCTAACAGGGTTAGTCTGTACTTTCACTGTGTTGCCAAATCATGGAATAGCATTCTAGAAGCAATCAGACTTGTACTCCACTACTATTCCTTCAAGTCTAGTCTGAAAGAACATCCAACCAATAAATGGATCTGCCCGTGCTCCCCACCATCTCAGTAATCTTTTCTATTCCCTTTTCCCTACTCTTAATAGACTTTCTGTTGATACATCCTACTTTCCTTCCTGCATTACCAGTTTCTAGCCTCACCTCTCTGTAATTCCTTAACCTTCTAATGTCCCTTCTTTATATTCTTAAACTAACCTTTATCTAGTCCAGGATTTATGACTGCCAGAAAGAGTATATTGCTTTTACAACCTATTGCTTCTGTTATATATTTTTCATGCCTCATTATGTAACTTACATAATAAGAACTCTCTTCTATATTGTATATAATGCATGGTCAGCTTTATTGCTTGCATTATATTTTGCTTATTTTTTTTTTTTTGTTGTATTCACAAATTGTATTACTTTGTTGTTATCTTAATATTTGTAACTACTATTCTATTTTTCACAAATTGTATTACTTTGTTATTGTCTTAATATTTAGGTTGATAGGTTCATAGGTAGGTACTAGGCTATCGGCCCAAAGGCCTGTGCAACCCTAGCCAACAAGGTTCCCTGGCTTATGCCACCCAAGAAAGTTATTTTCCTGTGCCACTGTCGAGCAGAGACACAGAAGTGATCCCCGGGGTGTATTTCCTATTTCCCATCCACTCATCAAGATTTTTCTTGAAGAGTGCTAATGAAGAACTTTGCTTGACATAGATGGGTAGCCTGTTCCAGAGTATGGGAAGTCTCTGGGATAGGAATCAATCCCTCCAGCATGTCCTGTTTATTATGGTGACAAGGTTTATGTCCTAAGAGCGTGTAGCTTGGAGGGATTGGGATTTCTTTAGGTGTAGCATGTCCAACAGCTCTGAGTTTGACATAGCTTTATATGTTAGGCAGAGATCACCTCTGAATAGGCGATATGCTATGGAGTAAAGCTGGAGTTTTTTGAGGCGGTCAGTGTAGGGCATTTGTTTGAGTCCAGTAATCCTCTATTTGAGGTACTTCTGTGGCCTTTCCAGCTGCTGCAGATGTCTTGTGAGGTACATTCCAAAAGGGGCGTTGTACTCTATAATGGGTCTAATGAGTGATGAGTAGAGGGTAACGATGACCTCATTTTTCCTGGACGAGAACCTTTTATGATGAGGTGTGCCATGTAGAAGAACTTCCTGACTACTGTGGTGATGTGACTATCAAAGGAGAGACTACTCTCCACCTGGGTCCCAAGGTCTCTTATCACGCATTCGGTGTTAAGTAGATTGCTGCCTATGTGGTAGTTCATGGCTACAGAGTTTTTACCAAAGGGGATGACACTGCACTTTTTGGCATTGAGCTTGAGGCCATGGCTCTGACACCAGGCATCTGTCTCAGAGAGGTCCTTCTGTAGGATGTTCACATCATTTGGGGAGTTGACTATGGCTCCTAGTTTGCAGTCATCTGTGAACTTCATTAGCCAGAGGCCTTCTGTGCTAGCCTGTACTTCAGACAAGTAGATACCAAACAGGAGCGGTCCCAGGATGGAACCCTGTGGTACTCCACTTTTCACTGGTTTGAGGTCAGATTTGGAGTCTGCAACTTTTACAGTGTGGGTTCTGCCAGTGAGCCAGTTGGCAACCCATCTTGTGACGTAGGGATTTATGCCTAGTTTATTGAGTTTAGCTATAATTCCAGAATGGGGGATGGTGTAGAAAGCCTTGCCGAGGTGAAGATAGGCTGTGTGAACCACTTTACCCTCATCTGCAGCTTTGGTGACTGCCTCAAAGACGTCAATCAGGTTCAGGAGGCATGATCTGCCTTTCAGAAACCCGAACTGGGTGGGATCCAGAGTTTGGAAGTTACCAATGTCTTTGTTTATGAGTTCCATGATGATACATTCTATGGCTTTGCAGACTAGGCTCATCAGGCTAATAGGCCTGTAGTTCCCGGGATCAGTGGTGGCTCCCCCTTTGTGGAGTGGGATAACTGTTGCTGTGCACCATTCAGTGGGCACAAAGCCTGATGTAAGGCTATTATTGAACCATTGTTAAATTTATTTAATTCTGTTTAATGTGTACTGTGGAGCTTCTTCTCCCTGGGCCTCCACTGAAAATGGGCTCATACCCAGTTGGACATTCTTGTGCCAGAAAAAATAAATAAATATTCAAATTCTTTTTTTCTGTCTTAAACATTGTATTCTACCAGTCAGACCACTGAAACAGTGACACCTCTGTCAGCTGAGTAAGGACAGCAGGCTGATGTCAGCACCTGTGTCAGGCATGAAAATTATGCAGAGACATACTGAGTGATAGTCAGATGATGCACAGGTACTATCTGTCTCCTTCCTGGGTGGTCCTCCCCCCATTGTTCTGGGTGGAGGTACAGTTTCATCCACACCTAAGCTACAAGGTGCGCAGCATGAGTGCTCATTGTAAGAATTGATAGGACTGCAGAATACCGAAATGAACTGGAAGTAACTGAATGAAACTGGAATAAGGCTGGAGTGAATAGCTTTACCTTTCAATTACTCAGAACTGTGCTTAACAGGTGCCAGTCTCTTTTTTTCTGTACCTTTCAGAATAAAAGTCTGCACACACTGTAGTTCAGTTAAGAATGTTTTATTATGTACAGTGGAGGTAGATGCCAACAATATCTGAATCAAATCTCACGGATTCCAGTAACAGTTCTGATAAACTGAAATAGTCTGAATTATTATGTCTGTACCTTCTGCACTCATTATACTCAGAATTATTTGTTTCCTCCTGAATAGTGTAATTAATATTCTTGAATGCTGGATATTTATCCTGACTTCTACACTCACTCTTGAGTGTCTGTACCAAACTTTTGAGGACTGCACTACAATGACTTTCTGTGTATCAGTCCAAATAAAATGACTAACAAACTCCTTTGTCTAAAATATGCCTCTTAATACCAAAACTCTGTAAATTTCTACTTGCCTCTTTAACGTTAGTTCCCAAGTCTGTTTATACTTAATGTACTTCGCATTCTATTAGCACATTTTATTCTTATCAGCATTCTTGACTGGAGGTTACTGGAACATTCCTTTCTGTTGTATCTGCATGTAAAATCTGTTTAAATATGCCTATATTTCTAGGCCTTTAAATGAAACCTAATCTTACACTCATTATTCCTGTTGTGGAGACACTGTTATGACTGATAGCATTAAAACATCCACCATATTTAATGCAGCAGTGTCTCTTTCCACCATCACACTACAGTCAGCCCCTGTTATCCATACAGTGCTAGATCTCAATGAGCAGATGTGTAGGGTTACCATTTGGGCCCAGCCTGCTGGTACTCATACTGAGACATGGAGATGAGTATGTGCTGTCTTGCTTCCATGCAGATATAAAGTAGCACTGCCAATGCCTTGGTGAAGTTCTGGATCTCATGAGGTCTGTGGCGGTTTGGATCACTGCCATATCTACCTCCATGTAGAGGATAGTAGGTGCCATCATGACTGCCCTTTACAACAGTGTTTTCAACAGGTGAGGCTGGGTGGTCATGTTCAGAGGTCATTGCAGAGAACACAGTCCTCTACAGTAAGTTTTGGAATATCTCACTGCACCACCCACTTCTTGAACAGGGATGTTGCAGCCTCCAGGGACAGTACTTCTCATTATTGGACTCTGTATAGGTCTCAGTCCTGGAGTACTGTGAAATCATCATTTGGAATCTCTAGTGCTATCACATCAGGTTAGAGCAATTCTCTAGATGACCATGACATAATAGCACTCCTTCCTGGTTATGGAACCATAGTGTCATGTCCTACCATTCACTAGAGGACATTGTCTGTGACACAGAATACCACTTGTTACAAGACTCCTCATCTACATCTCTGGTGACATGGCTACCCACCCAAGTTTTGATATCAGACACATGTCACTGTGTCCCTTGACATTTATATGAATGATGACTGTGAACCATTCCACCTTCTCTCAGTTTAATTTCACCAAGTCTTTTGGGTTTCTAATGATGAGAATGGACCCCATTCCCTGTCAAATATGATTAAAGTTCATGGAATTAGTATTATATTACTCTTTGATGATAGCAATGTGGCCAGAAATGACTCCCTCTCCAATTCATATGGAGTTACACATATTGGTAGTTTATCTAAATACAACTGTAAGTATATATATATTTTTTATAAGACCCATTGCTCCTATTACTATTGAAAATATGTGGGTATCCTTCCTCCACACTGTAGTCATTTCTGCCTGCAAATCCTGGTATTTTATGACTTTGTGTCTTTCTGTACATAAGACACTGTAATCACTGGGCTTAGCAATTTAAATGATAAATGCTACTTTTATCTTGTTTTCATAGACTACAATATTTTCTTTTCTCACTTCTGTTTTTTCAACTGTTGGTAAAAGGTGATCCCATGTGATATAAACTTAATAATTTTCTGTAATGCTTTGTGGCTCATGTTTCCAATGCTTCTCAGCTAATTCAATATTATAATGTTTGCACAAGCTTCATGTAAAGATGTTAATACTTTTGGCCAGAAGTTAAGTACTGCATCTGGGCCTGGGGTTTCCCAGGTAAGAGCTTTTCTTGCAACACTATTGTCCCATTATCATGAATTTCAGTATACAGGCCCTCTGCCATTAGTGTATTACACCCAGCAATAAGATGTATGACTGCCACCAGTTCTGTTTTACAAAACTTACATTTGTCTGTTTCTCCAACATGTTCGATGGACTTTGTAAACCAACGTGTACATAGTCCACTATCCTGGGCCACCAATATCAACCATTCATTTTTTTTACTTAAATTCACCTCTCCTTAACCATTCTTGCATTAGATCCTGATCAACATTATTTTTTTCCAGGAGTTTTCTGTACATGCAACTATATTTATGCATTTTCCACATTTCTTGCCTTCTCATCTGATCCTTCACATTATATTCTTTCATTTGTTTTGTTTTTTTTGGCACATTCATTTGCTGCCTGATTTTTATCTACTTCTGGTTTGATTTCCATTCTGACTTGACACTGATACGCTTCTCCTAAATTTAGCAGGGAAGTCATCATAGACTTACTCTCCTCATGTTTTAAAACTTTCACTATGTTGGATATTGTGAGGTCAGAAGATATGTATGCAGTCCTGTGCTTGCAGATCTATACATGAAATCACTTTCAGGCCTAAGATATGACTGAAGACAAATCTCAGATCAGCTGACTTACTTTGTTAACAAACATAAAAAAATACATTAATAATGTTATATCCAAGGGAGTCAAGACAAATTTCATTTGTTGGCAATTATACCATCTGCATATCACGGAACTGTATGCATCCACCTTAATGCTGGGTCACAGCTGAAAGGCTTGAGTAAGGCAACTTACACAATTTCCAAATACAGATACATAAAGCATTTATATAGGGAGTTCATAGTGTAGGCACTGTGCAGTTATTTGATACTCCAAGTGAAAGGGTTGTTGTAGTGTTACAATTAAGATTTCTTTATTAATACAATAAGAAATAATTAAAAAATACAACACTTTGTGTTAAGATGCTAAAAAGTGTTACATGAATTTTACAGAAGTGTATTAAATCCATTTGTCATTATGTGATTGTTTTCTATTTACTGAAATTAATCCTCACTGATGTGGAACATCTAATGAAATATTAGATAATGATCTTAAAATTATCAACAAAGAGTTTTTCAAATTTGAAAATCAATTGCTGGTTAAATATATTACTCTGTGTTCTTGGCATCCTGAAAGAAATGAGTAAGTGGAATGAGAAGTCAAGACAGTATAGAAAAAAATAAGTGTAACAGTTCCAAGTCTTCAGATTATTTGCCTATTCTTGAGTACAAAAGTGTGCCATTGCAGTCTGCGGGGATGCCTACAGCATAGCTGGTAAGAGCAGATGTCCTAAAGTTGAACCTACCTACCTTTCTCTTTTAATTGTACCTGGCAGTAAACAATGCACTGTGGAGCTATTGTAGTACAGGCGTCACAAACAGAAATTTTATTACAAACCATCTAGAAAACTTCCCTTACTAGAAAGGGAAAAGAAGGGATGAGATGAAGTCGATGTTGAAGTCAAGAGTAATTTGATATATTGCAAAAACATCTCAGTTCAAGGGACATATAACTCTGGCTCAAGGTCTTGATGCACAAGAAGAGTACAGTAGAAATAGGAAATACTTAATTATGTTAGTAGATTTAGATGACAGTCAGTTATCTGTGAGTCAAGAGAGGAAAACTTTATTCACAGTTCCTGGGCTTGTGAAATAACTGCCTCCATCTCTGTGTGCAAATGTTTTGGTGGATTATAATCTGTCTCAACCAGCAGCTTCATTAAAGAGTGATCTTGACAAATGACACGTAGACTAAATATTCCGGTGATTAATTTAACAATTCTAATCAATCTGCTGTAAGTAAATATTCTAGGTTTGGAAGATTGATTAAAAGTTAGTTAATTATAATGACTGTACAAAGTGTACAAATATCAAACACTCATGTTGTCAAATCAACTGACTAACTTTTCTAAGTTTAGTCTATATCTCATAACGCACTTAATATAGTCATGGTGGGTGTAGTGTTTACTGAAGCAATGTTTATAATAAATGTAGTAAATGCTTCGTTTAAATTACGAATGACGTTACTTATACATCTATAAATAAAGAATATATGTGTCTTTAAGGAAGATATTGCTACTAGTACTGGTGTGTCACATGACTCTGTATCTATTTCAGTCTGATGTAAAGCTTTGCAGTGTTTACTTCTTGAGTATACCACTTACTCCTTCATGGCAAGATGCACACTTTCATGTGTGCATGTACTACACTTTTACTGCTGTTTTACTTTTGATAGCATTGGACAGAGAAGAGAGCATTTAGATGAAATGAAGGAAAAATGGTAAGGCATAATGAATAAAATGCTTGGCATGTTATCATTAAACTTTATTGTCCTAACAGTTTGGAATATTTTATCATGTGGGAGTTATTTTTATGACTATCTCTTAAGTAATGATTTTAAGCTAATTTTAATGTAACTTTTTAGGATATTTCATTTCATAATTGGGGCAATGATGAACATTTAAAAGGGCTTTGGGATTTGAAAAGCATAGTGAAAACATAATTTGTGTTTACGGTTCATGAAAGAGTCATAAGTGACTACCTACATATGTGGGCTGAGGTCTGTGGTATTATTCCACAGTCTTTTACTCCATATTGCCTTTTCTTGAGGAGCTCAATCTATACGAGTGCTGTTTAGGAACAGAAATCAGCATGTGCTGTAATTAAGTTTGGACATAATACCCATATTAAAATATATATATATATATATATATATATATATATATATATATATATATATATATATATATCTATGGGTCTACTGTATAAGTTCAAAAATACACTTCTTCGAACTCACACAGTAGACCATAGGTTACTGAAAAGTGCACTTAATTGAAAGTGCACTTTCGCGAAACCCGCTTCAGCGAATGGGCTACTACTGATTTTATTGCAGTAGTTACGGACGTTAGGGTTAGGGCACGGGTCATGGTAAGGGGATAGCTAGTAGGGCTAAACCCTTACCAAGACCCGCACCCTAACCCTAAGGTCCGTGACTACCGCACCACAGTGGAGGATAGCCTGTTCTATCTAGTAGGGCTATCCCCTTACCATGACCCGTGCCCTAACCCTGAGGTCCATAACTAGCACACCACAGTGGAGGACATAGCATGTTTTCCTGCTGTCCTCCACTGTGGTGCGATCCA